>NC_091635.1:46654649-46957679 GCF_027580195.1 Bos mutus
AAGCTCCTCCCATTGGTGGCAGTCATCCACCTGTCTGTGCTTAGGGTTCTCTGGTCCTGAAATTCCCTCTCTCTTTCCCTCACCTCCACCTCTGGCTGGAACAGCCCCCTCCTGAAATTAACCAGCTGGCCCATCTGCCCGGAACCTTGGGGCCAGAGGCACCTTGGAGGAGCCGTTGGCCTGCCCCTCCGCCACCCTCTCCTCCATGACCTCCTCCCCACCCAGTCACACCCCAGTGTCCTGCTCAGGACAGGCCACTCCTCTGCCATCAGACACCTACTCCAGAGCCCAGGCGGTCATGCTGGGGAGGGGAGCCAGTGCAGGGGACCCTCAGCCTGCAGACTTGCCCTCGGTGTGGCCTGGCACATCAGAAGCAGCCCCTTTCAAAGGAATGGCACATTGACTTCTTGCCAGGGAGCAAAAAACCTCCCACAGGAGCCACTAAGAGATGATCTCTGGAGACAAGGAAAGCTGACACCTCCTCCCAGAGGAGAAGGAAATGGCAACCCACTCCAGTACTCTTGCCTGGAAAATTCCATGGATGGAGGAGCCTGGTGGGCTACAGTCCATGGGGTCGCAAAGAGTTGGACAAGACTGATCGACTTCACTTCACTTCTTCCCAGAGGAGCTAAATTAGGAGCCTTTTCCTTCCCAGTCCCGCCCCTTCAGCCTCTTGTGACTAGCACTTTCTCTATCCAATGGGCTTCTGGCTGACTTTCCTGGTTAGACTGAAGTCCTTCCCCTGCTCTGCCCCTAGGATGACCTGTAGG
Source organism: Bos mutus (assembly GCF_027580195.1). Taxonomy (NCBI): domain Eukaryota; kingdom Metazoa; phylum Chordata; class Mammalia; order Artiodactyla; family Bovidae; genus Bos; species Bos mutus. Next base: position 46,655,420 of record NC_091635.1, read on the forward strand.
GCAAAATAGGCCAACCAAGCTCTCTCCCCACCCCCCACCCCCCAGGTATCCAGTAGCTGTGACTATGTGTTTGTTAGCGGAAAGGAATCCCGCGGATCCATGAACGCCAGGGTCACCTTTCGCTACGACGTCCTCAACGCCCCCCTGGAAATGACCGTCTGGGTGCCCAAGCTGCCCCTGCACATCGAGCTCTCGGATGCCCGCCTCAGCCAAGTTAAGGGCTGGAGGGTTCCTATCCTTCCCGACCGAAGGTACAGCCCCACCACACACCACGGATGTTGGGGAGACTCGTCTGCATGTGTGTGTTATGATCCTAGGTGTACACAGTCTGCAGGTCGGTTATGCAATCAACAAACTTTTATGGAGCAGCTACTGTGTGCCAGGCTCTGAGGCGGGGATGGGGTCAGTGTGGCCAGAGCCTGACCCAGCCAAGCTCTGGGTCCATCAGGGAAGCCGTCATATATATGCTGCTGAGCAGTGGATGGGGGAAGCCCCGAGTGCAGAGAATCAAATGGCACAAAGGAGAAAGCCACCTCTTCCTCCAGGAGAAATCAAAGCAGGCTTCCTGGAAGAGGTGACTCTGGAGCTATGTTTTAAAGGATAAGTGAAAAAGGAGTTGGCCCAGTAGCAGTCAAGGAGAAGACAGAATGGAGTAGAAACACCACCACAGGCATACCCACAACTGTACATGCGTGCCCCAGCCTGGGCACAATAGGGACACACTTGTGAGTATGTCAGCCAGGTACACAGTGACTTACACTAGGCCCCCTCACTGGGATCCAGGCTCACACACCTGGACGTGTGCCCATCTGTGGGGCAGGTTCATGGGTACTCAGCATGCTCACTCACCCACTCATTGCTGCTGGAGAGACAAGCCAGCAGAGAAGAGAAGAGAGGCAGAATGGCAGGCAGCTGAGCGGGAGGGGTGGGGCTGGGGAGAGAAGCAGGTGGCACAGTGAGAGTTGGGCTCAGCTCAATTCTGCAGAGATTTGGAAAAGCAAGGGGGTGTAGACCAGAGCCTCTCAAACTTGCACATGAATTACCTGAGGATGCTGTTAAAATGCAGATTCTGATTCTGTGAACCTGGGACAGGGCTTGTAAGCCTGCATTTCAGGCCAGCTCCTGGGTGATGCTGAAGCTGCTTTGAGTAGTGAGGACCCTAACCCTACAAAGTTTGAACACTGGCCACCTGGGTCTCATAACTAGTTAGCATGCCAGACTCTCATTTGTTGTCAGAATTAACCAGAATTCTGAAGCCAGATGGCCTGGATTGAAATCCTGACTCTGCCATTTGCTAACTGGGCAACCTGAGGCTACTGTGCCTCAGTTTCCTCATCTCTGAAATGGGCACATTAACACTTAACTCAGAGGACTGCTGTGAGGCTTAAATTAGTTAACATAAAGAACCCTCTATGTGAATGAATTTTCCAGTGGTTTGATCCTTGTGAAGCACTAGCCACACCCTCCTCTCTCTCCAAAGCCTGCTTTCCTGGGTGAACCTCCTGATTTTCACATTTTTTGGCAATCTGGAGAGTTTGAGAATTTCCCCAATTGTCAAGTCTGGGTTCCCTTTTGCTTGCCAGTTCCTCCCTCCATTTATCCCTCTCCTCTTGCATTTCGCTGTGAGCAGTCACAGGAAGCCAGGACACACCTCCCAAGTGGCGACTTGGAAATCTCATCAACTAAACATCCAAATTCTGCCTGCCACACAGCTGTAGGACAGGAGGCAGCTAAGCCCGCTGGCACTCGAGCAAGGATCGCCTTTGCTCCAATTTAGAGCTGAGCCCAGGCCCCAGCACGTGCTTAGTGCTGAGAAAGAGGCAGCATTTGCTGATATTTGATGCCAGCTAGTCACAGGTGTGGATTCAGCCAAGCAGGGGTGGAGAGGGACCTGGGGTGGATGGGGAGGGTCAAGAAGCTACCCATCTGGGATAGCAAAGCCTGAGACTCTGGGCTTCAAGCTTGGCAGAGACAGAAGGGCTGAGCCCAGGCTTCTACCCACGGGAGCCGGGGAGGGGCCGGCAGGGCAACGGAGAGAGTGGGACCTGTGCAGGTCCAAGCCAAGGTGGGGAGCCCTGATCTCCGGCTTCTCCCACCCAGGTCAGCCCGGGAGAGCGAGGATGAGGACGAGGAGGAGGAGCGGCCGCAGAGCGCAAGTCGCGGCTGCACCTTGCAGTACCAGCATGCCACCCTGCAGGTCTTCACCCAGTTCCACACGACGTCATCGGAGGGCACCGACCAGGTGGTCACCATGCTGGGCCCGGACTGGCTGGTGGAGGTCACCGACCTGGTCAGCGACTTCATGCGGGTGGGTGACCCCCGAGTGGCACGCATGGTAGACAGCAGCACGCTGGCTGGGCTGGAGCCGGGCACCACTCCCTTCAAGGTATGCATGTGGTAGGGAGTGCACCATGATACCGACATCCCCAAGACAGGATTTCTGGGGCCTCAGCTTCAGGGAGTAACTCCAGACAGCCCCCGAAACACATTTGCTTCCCCACCTGCCCTTTTGCTGGAAATTCCATCATCAAAGGTCAAGGTCAACTTCACCTTGGCGAAGGTTCTCTCTCCCAGGCTCATCAACCTCGCATGGCTCGGTGTGGTCCCTGAGAGTAGATGGGGGTGAGGAGGGGGTGGGGCGGGGGGAGGGCTCAGCCAACCCAGAGGCCAGGAAAGGGAATTGTGGAGATCTAGGAACTCAACTTTGACCTTCCTCCTTGATAACTGGGTGCCTGGGCAGATATCATCCACCTAAAGGATTATAAATAGTGACTCATGGGCTGAAATATGCTTGTAGACATATTTGGTTTAAAAACCAATGGATCCACCATTTAAAAATTGGGAGGTTTCCCTTTTTTTTTTTTTTAATGTAAATTTCTGATTTTAGAAAGTATGAATCTGGCCACACTGGGTCTGCATTCTGACCTGGCATTCATCAGCCAGAGTCAGTACTGATGCCTTTTTGACATATGCAGGAATTCTCCCTTTTGCCCCAGTCCCCACCACTCCCTTCTGTCTCCCTGACATCGAGGCTGACCACCAATTGCTATTTACCAATGTGGGGGTTGGGGGGAGGACTGTTGTTTTCTTTAAAACTCAACCTACCCCTCTCGTCTGTGCTCCTGTGAGCCCTTGACCCTCACTTTGCCTCTGGACCCTCCTGGTTGTGGATTCCTCCCTGGTTGGGGATCTGGGGGGGCCGTCCTGCTTTCTTGGCTCTCACCCACTCTCACCCCACTCTGCTGCAGGTGGTGTCCCCCCTGACGGAGTCCGTGCTCGGGGAGACGCTGCTGACAGTGACGGAGGAGAAGGTCAGCATCACACAGCTGCAGGCCCAGGTGGTGGCCAGCCTCGCCCTCTCCCTGAGACCCAGCCCTGGGAGCAGCCACACCATCCTGGCCACCGCTGCCGCCCAGCAGACCCTCAGCTTCCTCAAGCAGGTAACCAGATGCCCAACTGGCCAGCCTGGGGCTTGGAGTGTGGAAGGAGAACCTGCAGGCTCTGGCTGCAGGTCCCCCCAGATTGGGGCTCTGATAATGGAAGGTCCGTTTACTCTTCATGCCCAGCAAGCCTGTCCCACCCCATCACCCTGCCAGCTGCATAGGAGTCTGGCCAAGGTCTCGCTTCCTGCATCTGCCACCACAAGGCATTCCAGCAGAGGGTTCCCTCCTGGATTCTCAGAAGGCCCGTTAACTTTTCCTCCACCCCCAGGAATTACCCTCACCCATCTCTGGATGGCCCCCCACCAATCAACTACAGCTGCCCCTCCCCACAGATATATCAGGACACTGGCCATGGTCTAAGGTGAAAAGTTACATGTGGGGACACAGGGAGGGCAAAGGTGGGTATTGAGCACCAAGCCAGAAGTCAGGACTCAGGAGTTCTCAGCTTCAACTTGCTTTGTGACCCCAGGCCAGTGGCTTATCTCTGGGCCCTGCGTCTCCATCCACAAGGAGGTCAGGAGGTTAGTTCTCAGGAGGTGTCACACACAGAAGACAAGGCTGAGGCTGAGTATGTTGTGTTCTCGATGTCCATGTGTCTGCTGGGGGTGATCCCAAAGTCAGGCAGGGGGTGGGGTGTGGCTCCTAGAGCAGGAAGGAGGATTGGAGTTAGACCCAAGGTGGGATTTACCATCAACTCATCCAGGGGAGAAGGGTGAAATGGGCGAGGATACTCTCGGGGAGGTACGAGTCTATTCTGTGTGCCCTCTCCACCACCTCCAAAGGAGAACTCCCATGCAAATAATGGTTCCCAGCACTGGTCACCCACCAGGCTCTGTTCCAGCATTGGGAATAGCAGGGAGCTCAAGATTCAGCAGGGAAGCCAGCCCTAAGAGTTCTCTGACTCCCGTCCTCTCCTGCTCCTCCACCTCCAGGAAGCCCTCCTGAGCCTCTGGCTCTCCTACAGCGATGGCACCACGGCCCCACTCTCCCTCTACAGCCCCCGGGACTACGGGCTGCTGGTGAGCAGTCTGGACGAGCGCGTGGCCACGGTGACCCAGGACCGGGCCTTTCCGCTGGTGGTGGCCGAAGCCGAGGGAGCCGGGGAGCTGCTCCGCGCAGAGCTCACCATCGCCGAGAGCTGCCAGAAGACCAAGCGCAAGAGTGTGCTGGCCACGACCCGCGTGGGCCTGCGGGTGCACTTTGGGCGGGACGAGGAGGACCCCACCTACGACTACCCGGGCCCCAGCCAGCCAGGGCCCGGCGGGGGCGAGGACGAGGCCCGGGGAGCTGGCCCGCCGGGCACGGCGGGACCCCGACCCGAGGCCGCGGGCCCTGACACTGCCAGCCCGGCTGTGCCACCCACGGAAGACTTCCTGCCGCTGCCCACCGGCTTCCTGCAGATGCCCCGGGGGCTGACGGACCTGGAGATCGGCATGTACGCGCTGCTGGGCGTCTTCTGCCTGGCCATCCTTGTCTTCCTCATCAACTGCATTGTCTTCGTGCTGCGCTACCGGCACAAGCGCATCCCGCCCGAGGGCCAGACCAGCATGGACCACTCTCACCACTGGGTGTTTCTGGGCAACGGGCAGCCGCTGCGGGTGCAGGGGGAGCTGTCGCCGCCCGCCAGCAACCCGATGGAGACCGTGCCCGCCTGCTGCCACGGTGACCACCACAGCAGCGGCAGCTCGCAGACCAGCGTCCAAAGTCAGGTGCACGGGCGGGGCGACGGCTCCTCCGGCGGCTCGGCCCGGGACCAGGCCGAGGACCCCGCCAGCTCGCCCACCTCCAAGCGCAAGCGGGTCAAGTTCACCACCTTCACCACGCTGCCCTCGGAGGAGCTGGCCTATGACTCGGTGCCCGCCGGCGAAGAGGACGAGGAAGACGAAGAGGACCTGGGATGGGGCTGCCCGGATGTGACCGGCACCACGCGGCCCGCCCCGCCCCCTGACCTGCACAATTACATGCGCAGAATCAAAGAGATTGCGTAGAGGTGCCGTCCCGATTCCCCCAGCCCGACCAGGGCAGGGTGGGCTCTGTGATTCACAGCCGGGACCCTGCTCACATGTGATGTGGGCCGGAGCGAGCGAGTGGATTTTATAGTCCGGCCCCTGCAGCTTTGCTCCTCCGGGGTGGGGAAGGCCGCCCCCGCCTCACGGTGGTTCTTCCCCGCTTCCCCCTACCCCTCCTCTGCCCCCAAAGGTGGAGGCGCCTTCCTCCTGGAGCTGGCTAAGAGGAAAGCGATCCCAGCCCTCCTTCTCCCCTTTCCAACCCTCCTCCCATCTTAGACAACCCCCCCTGCCCCAAGGTGGGGCACGGAAGTCAAGTTTGGGCCGAGAGGGCCCCGCCTCCCCCCATGTCTCCTGCTTCCCCCATTCAGGGGGAGGGGTTCTGGGGGGAGCCTTGTGTTACAAGCTGCACAAAGACTTTTCTCAAACCACTATTCAGGGATTTCTGTCCTGCAGGGTTGGGAGGCAGCGGCTGCCTGCCCTGCCGAGGATCTTGCTGTGGACAAAACATTGGGGGTGGTGGGAGGCAGGGAATGTTTGTAGCATCTGCTGGCTTCCGGGTGCCCCCACTCCCCATCAAGTCCCTTCCTAGGATCTGGGAGCTGACTCTATAGAGAAGTCTGGGGTCAAGCCAGACCCCTCTCTGAGATCTCAGGACTCCATCCTCTGCCCCCAAGGGCTGTGGGCAGGCCCTCAGGGGGAGGAGTCCTGGGTCCACCCCAGAGCACTGTGGTCTGGGCGCCCAGGAGCCCTGGGTGCCTCCCGCCCACCCCTCAGCAAGATCAACACCACGCCTTAGCCCCCACTCCCGCTCCGCCCACCCCCTCCTTCCTCTCTGTAGGGGTGGCCACCGCCTCCCCCACCGGGCAGCGTCCCGTGAGAGGGGGCGAGGGCACCAGGCATCTGCTGGGAAGGACTGTGGGATGAGCAAGGCAAAGGGAACCGCGGCTCCCTGACCCCATCCCACGGCCGCCCTTCTCTGGGGTTCTACCTGCCACTGTGTCAGATTTTTCTTAAATAAACGGAGGCAACAAGACTGGGGGTGGGGCAACAGCTCCCGGAGAACAGACAGCACGTGGTGGCTGGCTCTGTGTCCCTTCCTTGCCCTGCAGGTGCGTGCACACGCGCACGTGTACACACACACACACGGAGATCACGCTAAATGACGTGAGATGGAAACAGGTTGAGCCGCCTGGGGTTCTGCGCCTCCTTCTCCAACATCCGGGTCCCTTTAAATCCTCTGATGCTGGAGGGATGTCCACACGGGGATGGAGGACTCTTAGACCCAGAAGTGTGCCCTTATAAAGAGATGCCTCCTCTAGGAGAGGGGTAGGGGGGACAGAAAAATAAGGAGAGAGGTGAGAGGGCTGTGTGCACAGCAGAGCTCACACCAGCTTCCTCCTCTGCCTTCAGTCCACCTTTCAGAGGGTGACCCTCCTTGTCACCATCAACTTCTCCCAGGGAAGCCTCTCTTCTCCAGGGATTGATGGGGACAATCTGGGGGTCTCTGGGTCAGAAAACCACATGGGAGAGAGCAATGTCTGCTGGGTGAGCCCCTCCGCAGCTACTCACGGCCTCCCTTGGCCCTGTGAGACCTCTCTCCAGTGCAGGCCGCAGCCCTGGGGACCACCAGAAGCCTGGGGGGAGCAAGAGCCCAGCCAAGGCGCCCTGGCCAGCCTTCAGCACCCTGAACAGGTGGCTCCAGCTGGTTGCATCTGTCCCAGAAGGGATCAGGGGCAAGACGAGCGCTGTGTTTGCAACTGCCCCAAACGGCTGTTGCCCACGACCAAAGGAAGACTGCCAGCCAGGATCCTCTGCTCAACCGACAGGGGCAGCCTTGGGGTTGGGATGAGGATTGGATGAGATCATGTCTGTAAAGTGCTGTGCACGGTGCCCAGCAGCAGACAAAGCTGCGGGCACAGATCCTGGCAAGCAGAGGTGTTCAGTAAACGGAGATTGCAACATTCAGGTCTTCGTGTTCAGGTAATATATGAGCCTGAAAGAAGGCTAGCTCTGCCCCAGATGTGCTGGCAACAAAGAACAGGTGTGGCTCAGCGGCAGGGAAGCCGGGAGCTGCCAGAAAGCCATGTAGGGCAGACCCATAGGTGGGCTTGGCATGAGGGCGCTCCTGGAATGTCCAGGACACCAGGTACCTGCTGTTCCAATATGCCTTGATGGTGGCCTCCTAGAGGGTCCTAGAGGAGCGGGGAGGGGGCTGTCTGTCAGTTTCTTTCACCCATGGTGCCCAGGATTGGCAAGTGCTCAACAAATATTTGGTAACTAAAGTTCAGATGCAAGCTATGAATGGCTTTCCATTTCAATGGCTTCCCATTTTTATTTCCATTAATCCCCATCCACTCTGCCACTTCACCACTTATCCACGCACAGTTTCAGGGAGAAACAAGAAGGACATAGGTGTGTGTCAAGGAAGGAGGAACATGTCAGCTGGGGTGTGTCTGCATGGAAGGTGCTGGTGTGGAATCTGGAATGAGGGTCCAATTCGTTTATTTAACACATCAAGCTCCTACTGTGTGCTGGGCCCTGCCAGGGAGAGAGGAGGCAAAAGCGTGGGCTTGTCCCCAAGGAGCCTCAGCCCCACAGGGACGATGAACATGTCATCTGACCACAGTCGCCTGGGATGATTGATGATAGAGCTTTGCCCTGGGTTGGCGGGATGCAAAGAAGGGAGGGGCAGACATACTCAAACTTAGTTTGTTGAGAACAAGGCCAAGGGCATTCCTGGAAGGGAGAACAGTGGGTGTGGGGGCCCAGAGGCTGCATATTCGACACCCCAGGGGCATTGTTTTTTTTGTTTTTTTTTTGCTGCCTTGTCTCTGTACGTGCTTTCCCTGTGCCTGGACCATGGGTCTCTGGTGATGGAGAAACACACAAAACATATATGCCAAGGAGCGGAGGCCAACAGGTTCAAAATGGACTGGGGAATCAGGCTTAGGCTTGAGGTTCAGGTCATTTCCCTCTCACTGGGTGAAGGAAGGAAGGGTTGGAGGGGCAAGGGGACCATTTAGGAGGAGGCTACAGCAGAAAGGCAGGGGCAGCAGAGAGCCAGTGGACACCATGGCATTCACTGCAGAATTTGCCAGCTGCATCACCCCACGTGAGGATGAAGGGATGAGCCATGAGATGCTACTGACACCGAGATCTCCTTCCCAAAGGAGCCTCAGAGTACCGGCTGCTCCAGGGACGACCGCAGGAGCGATGTCATGGTGTTTATCAGAATCCATGCTTTCACAAACAGGGAAACGGGGACCCAGAGACAGGGAGCGCTCGGCCAACAGTCACACAGCCACCCTAGCAGCAGAGCCCGAGCCCTGCCTGCCACCCTGGCTTGTCATTTGGGTTCCTTTCTCTTCATTCTTCACCTCCCTGTTCTAAGGCAAGGACCCAGAGAAGCAATTGCTGGAAATGGCGAGTCCTGACCCACATAGGAATCAAGAGGCAGGAAGCTTGGAGGGAACGAGGCAGGACATTAAGTTAACAGCCCCTCTGGAATGGCCTGGGCGCTGAACTCTGCTTTAAAAATTTGTCTTCAACCCCAAAAACGAATCAAGGGAGCTTGTAAAGAACAGTTATTGACAAGAGAGCTGCTCAGGGAGCAGCGGGGAACCCGGCCCATGAATCAGCTTAGTGGCCAAATGAGATTTCTCAGGCAGCCAACAGCCGGCGGCGCGTGAGGGCAGAGTCAGGGTGCAGAAAGAAATGCTGAGCTCTCCCCGCTCCCCCACCCGTCAGTGCTCCCTGTCACACCCTGCACACTGGGACGCACCTCCAAGCCTGTCTTCACTAAATATTAACAAGCACCTACTGTGTGCCGGGTACTATGCCCCCCTTAAGAGAAGGGGGAGAGACTTGGAGCCAAACTGAGAGCATGGGAAATACAACATAGGGGCCAGAAAAGGAAATTCTCATTTAAACGGATGAAACCCTCAGACAAGTGAGAAGGACCCCTGGGGTCTGACAGTGCATTTGCTGTGCGACCTTCAGCCAGAACGTGACCAGCTCTGGGCCCTCGTTTCTCCAGCTGTGCAAACATGGAAGCTGCCACTATATACCAGACAATATCCACTGATCTTTCCGCAGGGGCTCAACGCCTGTATTAAGCAAAAGTCCAGGGAGATAGGAACTATTAACTCCTATTTTCTAGGGGAGGTGAGAGGCACACAGAGAGGGCAAGTAACTTGCCCAAGACCTCCAGCTTAGAAGTAGGTTGGCAGGCAGCTACAAACCTGCTGCCTTTCTGCTACAACCTGAAGCAACTGATGATATTAACAATTGAAGGAGAGGTGACGCTGGAGAGTTTTGGAGGTGGAAAGGGCCTCCAAAAGGTGGAGGGTGGAGGGTCTTGTAAGGATTTGATGTGCTCGGTGATGGAAGCAGGTGGTGCCAGTGGTAAAGCATCCGCCAGTCAATGCAGGAGACGTAAGAAACGGGGGTGCAGTTCCCTGGGTTGGGAAGATCCCCTTCTGGGTTGGGAAAAGGAAATGGCAACCCACTCCAGTATTCTTTGCCCGGAGAATCCCATTGACAGAGGAGCCTGGTGGGCTACAGTCCATGGGGTCACAAAGAGTCAGACACGACTGAAGTGACGGCATGTGATGGGAGCAAGGCTGTGGGACTCCCATTTAAGGCATAGACTGTGGATACTGTTGAGGGGCAGATGGAACACGCTGAACACTATGGTTCCTCTCCCATTGTTAGAGGGGACTCGCTCCCTCCTCTACTAGGAGCTCCACCCTCAGCTGACCATCACAACAGACCGCCATCCAACCCTCTCTTGGTCACCCTAGGAGCAGAGAGCCAGCGGGGCTTTCCCAAGCAAGATGGTGAGCTGGGCTTGTTAGGAGAGCGGGTCCCACAGACAAGGAAGTGGGTGTGAGTTGTACTGCCCTTTCCCTTGGGGAACTGGCAGTCCCTTCAGCCTGCGGAGAGTAAGTAAGAGACATTGGGAAGTTGAGGCCAACCCTTATGTTCCCACCCTGGGCATGGTAGCACAGTGGATATTTATTAAGCCCTTGTCATGGATCCATTGGCGTGCCAAGCACAGAGGAAGCAAAAGGATTAAATAGCGATCACTAACATTTCCTGAGAGCTTACTCCATTCTTTGTTGTTGTTGATTTTGTTGTTCAGTTGCTCATCCTTATCCAACTCTTGGCAACCCCATGGACTGCAGGACTCCAGACTTCCCTCTCCTTCACTGTCCCTGGAGTTTGCTCACACCCATGTCCATTGAGTCTGTGATGCCATCTCGTCCTCTGTCATCCCTTTCTCCTCCTGCCTTTCCCAGCATTAGGGTCTTTTCTAATGAGTCAGCTTTTTGAATCAGGCGGCCAAATTATTGGAGCTCCATGCTAACCACTTTATAGTCATCATTCCATTGACTCTACACAATAACCAAGTAAGGTAGGTGGTATCATTATGTCCATTTTATAGATGACAAAACTGAGGCCCAGAAGTTCTATGACTTGTCTCACGCCACACAGCAAACAAATAGCAGCAGGAAGATTCAAACCTAGGTTACACTGGTTCAAGCTTCCCATCTTTCCTCAGCCCCATGCTGCCCCCCTCTGTGGGGACCAGGAGCTCAGAGAATCATTCTGATGCAGTGTGTCAAGAGCACAAGGCCAGGAGTCCAGTAGTTTGGTGGGAGTTGTCTCTCTGCTATTGACTGGTCATGTGGCCATGAGTCTGGCACCGCCCATGTCTGGGACAAGCCAGGACCTCAACTAGAATCCAGAGCCAGATGGTCCCTCCAGTGCCTTCCGTTGTGATGGTCCTCAGATCTGGAGGTGTGAAGCCTGGAGCACCAACCAGCCCTGCCAGTTCGCACCTTCTCCCTCCACCCTCTTAGAGAGATGCTACGGGCAGGAGTGGGGGTAACAGCTTTGATGTCCTCAGCGGCTCTCTGAGCTTTGCTGTCTCTGCCATCCTCTGCTTGATGCTGCCGCTGGCAGTTGCTTCTGTAGGTTTGGGATTTGCCGGATTGTGGGCGAGGGGTCCATAGGGATGGAGCCTGGGGGGAGCTTGGGATGGAGCTTCCCTGTGTGTGCCAGAAAGGCAGCGAGTCTTGGGGCTAAGACAGAGCTTAAGCATTCCAGTTGTCAGTCCCCTGCCCACAGGGAGCTCTCAGTCTGATGGAAGGGCCCCAGAGTCTGTTCCACAGGAGATCCCCATCTGATGGAAAAGGAACAGGGCCCGTGCTGTAACAGCTCCTAGTCTGAGAGGAGAGACTGACACTTGAAGAAATGCCATCAAGCATTCGGCAAAATATAGGAACACGTGCAAATAAGCACAAAGTAACCTACACATACACTTAGCCCACAGAGCAGAAGTGAAGTGCACGTGGAAGCTGGGAAATTTTATTTCCCAAAAACGCAGCCTGGACAAGGCTGTAGGCGGCATTGAGGGAAGACATTAGGAGGGGTCTACCAGATGGCTGGGAAGTCAGAAACAGACATTTGGGGATGAGGAGGTGGGCTGGATTTACTCTGGTAGCTGGGGGATGGGGTCTGCAGGGGCCTGGCTGAGAGGCGTGGGCAGGGGAGGTGAGGAAGGGACCCTCCCACGGGTGACCCTGGAGAAGCCCTGTGCTGCTGAGCTGCTTGGGTCCCAGTCTCCTGAGTGCCCCACCACTTGCAGGGTGACTTTGCGTGAGTCTCTGGCCCTCTGCTGCGAGATGAAGGGTCTGGACTAGATTCTGACTGAGGTCTGTCCCTGGACTGACCCTCTGTGCCCTTGTCTGGAGCCCAACTGTGAACCCATCTGTCAAGTGGATTCAAACACAGGACTCACGGTGCCTGCCAGCCCCTCCCTGGGGCACAGAGGGGTCTTCAGGCCCCTGTCCCATGGGGCAGGCTGCTGTGGGGACCCCAGAAGATTGAGGCCAAAAGGACTTGAGCCCCAGGTCTGCTGCCATCTTCCTGTGCACAGTCAGGCAGCCCCCCACCCAGCTCGGTTTGGGCTTCATGGAGGTACCCTCTCCCTCTCAACCTTCTACAGTTCTAGAGTGACTTTCCTTCTCCTTCATTGCAACAGCTCCCAACAGACCTCCTACGATTTGTCCTGGGGCAGGGTTTCTGGGGTTGCTTCCTGTGGCTTCTCCCATTAGGAGGGGTCCTGCCAGTTAGGAGAGTTGACTGGAAGCGAAGGTAAAGTGAGCAGTGTCCTGAGAGTGGACCCCCATGCTTCCATTCTTTAGTGAAGCCAGCAGCTGAGCCCTGGTCCTGAAATGGACTCCATTTGCAGACCCCCAGCCCAGACAGATCAGGGACGAAGGAGCCTGGGGGGATGCCGATGGTGGGAGGGAGCAAGGGAAGGGTCTGGCATGGCTCCCCCTCTCTGCCCCTTCTGATTTATTTTTTACCGCCACCTCGACACACAGTCCACCCCTCCAAAGGGCAGAGTGGAACCCAGCCCTCGCCTGATGAGATGCAATTCATCAGCATCGACAGAAGCTGAGATGCTGTTCCAGGGTCTCCTCCCTCACACACACTCGCCCACGGGGTCCTCCTTCCGCAGTCTGTTCCCCACCCCATCTGGGCTCCATTCCAGATTTCAATCCCCTATGAGATGGCTCTCTATCAAGGGAAAGGGCGGGCCCAGGGGAGGGAAGCTGGACCATGGTTAGCGCACCAGGCAGGGACCACATCTCCCAGGGAGGGAAGAGAAGGGAAGGAGGGGGAGGAAAGGACATTCCAGCAGCTGCAGTGTCTCGAGGAAATCTCCAGAGATGCCAGAGCCACGGGGCGACCCTCCACTTCAGCAAACCTGCTCCAGGAACAGACATGACAAAGCACCAGATGCATCCAGCGATTAAAGTGCTGCCTTTGTTAGAAGAGGAGGAACCAGGCTCTTGTGGGCGGGGCACCCAGAGCACGCGTGCACACCCACCCTACCCGCACACACAGCACACATCACAAATGCAAACTCTCTGAGCACCCCTACTCATTCACAAGCCCTTCAACCGCACAGATGGGAGCATGCCCCTACACACTCACACACACACACACACACACACACATACTACGCATGCACACTGGCAGCTGGAGCCCATAGCTCCAGTGCAGTGATCACCGGAGGCGTGCTTGATCACACAAAGGGGCAGAGTCCTCAGAGCCCCTCTACCCTGCCAGGAGGGAAGGCAGAGATCACAGGAGTGGGGGCCAGATCCAGAGCTGTGGGTCAAGGATGGATGGGTGGACCCAACAAAGAGAGGCTGGAATAAAGACAGACAGCCCTCTAGGTTCCAGTGTACCCACGGGGTGTCTGAAGCCAGGCGCAGCTGCCCATCCTATAAATAACCTACAGAGCAGTTGTTTGTATAAGAGCTTGTTGGAGAGAGGGATGGGGCATGTTTACCCTATACTTGAAACAATAACCAAATAGTCTCACAGCATTCAGAAGAATACTTACATACAAGCCATCACTGAGTTAATTACAAAGATTCTTATCTGTTCATTAAAGCAGACTGGAGGGCCTTCTATTTGGAAACACTTTGCAGTTAAAGGGACTATGTTATTAACCCTAACAAAATGATTTATTTGGGGATCATGCCAGGTGAGGTAGAACCAGAAACCTTCACACAGAGGGTGTGCCCTGGAGCCTGGGTTGATTGACGTAGAAGCCAAGAAGACTTCTGGGAGGAAAGCACCAGGTGGAGATCCTGGAGAGGTTATGAAAACACCTGTGGATGGAGAGACCCCTGCAGAGGCTGGCTGGGAGAAAAGGGCACCCCGGGTGAGCTTGGGGGTCACCTTGGACAATCTGATCCAGCTTGGAAGGCAGTCGAATTGACTCTTTCCTCATCCAGTTCCCTGTCTATGAGGTGGTCTGATGAGATTCTGTCTCAGGCTGGTGTCCACTACCAGGAGCGTGTCCCTTGCACTGTGGAAATGGAACGCACAGCCACTAGGCAGGCATGACCGGAGCTGTGTTCAAAGACTGCGTTGGAAGAGCCCTACCCTGGGCTGCTCAGGCTCACCCCTGCCTGTGACTCAGCCTCCTGTGAAAAGAGGCTCTACGGTCTCACCTGGATGGTTTCCCCCGGGGAGGGAGGAGCCGGGATGAGGATGGAAGGACGAGAACAAAGTCCAACTGGCCAAACGGAAAAGGTACCAGGAAGGTCAGAACTTTCCCCAGAAGCAGCACAAGGAGGACCTGTGCTGGCAATGGAGGAAACCCAGAATCGAGCAAAGACTCAGAAGCAACAGAGGGTCCTGGGGATTTTTGGAAACTCACAAGACTGCTCCCCATGAGCTCGTGAGCAAACTGGCAAGGCAGGCATGATGTGCCTCAGTGGAAACTTGTACAGAGTGGTCCAAGAAGACTGGGCTTTGGATTTTGCAGGACTTCCCTGAAGGTCCAGTGGCTAAGATTCCACACTCCCAGTGCAGGGGGCCCAGGTTCAATCCCTGGTCGGGGAACTAGATCCCACTTGCAGTAACCAAAGTTTCCATGTGCAGCACCTAAGAGTTCCCTCGAAGTGCAACTAAGACCCAGTGCAGCCAAATAAGTAAAAATAAATAATAAATAGTTTTGGAGTTTTTTTAAGAAAAGAAGATGAGGGTTTGGAAAGATGGTTATGATGCAGAGAGATGAGGATGGACTGGGGCCCGATGAGAGATGGAGCTATGCTAAGTGTTAACTGAAGCCAAGAATGGAAATGCTTTCCCAAATGGCTCTCTTGAGGTTTCAAATCCTTCCTTTCAATTATTTATTCCTCCAGATTCCCTGGGTTCAATCCCTGGGTTGGGAAGATCCGCTGGAGAATAGAAAGGCTACCCACTCCAGTATTCTGGCCTGGAGAATTCCATAGACTGTATAGTCCATGGGGTCACAAAGAGTCAGACTGAACGACTTTCACTTTCATTAGATTCCCTAAGGGCCCATGCCCCCAAGAGTCTCTGTGCCCTGGGATCATCACATCATCTAGTAAGAAGAAAGGACTTAGGAGTTAACAGGGTGGGTTTGAATCTTGGTTCAGCCATTTGCTTCCTACAAGTGACTTCAAGTCAGTGTCTCAGTTACGTAATCTGTAGAATGAGGCGGAAGTTAGCTTCTTAACAAGGTTCATGTGAGGATCGATGCTCTTTTCGTACCATGGAAGGCACATAGTAAGTGCTCAACAGATGGGTGAGTATTAGTATCGTGTCTTTAAATCCCCAGCACATGACCCACTACCAGCACCGGAAGGAATCCATTCCAGTTTTGGAAGAAAACTGGACCTAGAACCATGGGTCAATTCACCCAGATTCCTAGAGTTTCATCAATTAAAGGAACTGGGATGGGGATCCGGGTCTCCTGACCTCTGTCCCATCTTCTCAGTTGTCCCCCTCCGGGGCGGACTTGACCTCCAGGCGTTTCAGTGACGTGACTGCCCCTCATCATGCTTTCAGACTGTGTTGGGTTATCAAGTTTGAACCCAATGCCTTCTTGTCGCCTCTCTCCCGATCACCACCCATCTTCTATGTCATGGAGCGTCTGCTGCCAAGTGCAGTCAGAACCGAGGCCGGGGGTGCTGCCTCTGGGGGTGCACCACCTGGTCGAGTGGGTGGATGATCTGCAGCGGGGGAGGGAAGGGAGAGGAAGAGCAGTGCTGAGGAAGGAGGGATGCGAAATGTTCATCTCGTCTCCACGGTCTCCCCCCGGGCTCAGAGCCGGCTTGAGGGATGGGCCTGTGCCCTGTCAGCAGCCCCGGCCCACGATGGATGTGGAACCTGGTAGGATGGTGTCGGCAGCACTTGGTGAGATTCATTTCCCTGCTGCGAGGGGAGAAAAATGTGGCCTCCGTGTCATCCATCGCTCTGCAGCGAAGCGGTAAACAGGCGCGCTCTCGGAGAGCAGCCTGGAGCTGAGCCCAGCTCAGCAGGCTTCCCGCAGGGGCTGGGAGGCTGGAAGGAAGCACTGGGATTTGTTTCCTTGGGTGCCCAAGGCTGGGAGGACTCCTGGGTGCAGACCTACTGGGTGGGACCTTCTGTGGAGTCACACGGCACCTTCAAAAACCAAAAGTTACCAAGTGAGATGGACCATAAATTCTGCTTCATAATTGTTCTCACTTCTGTGATGGATCCAAGGGGGCAGTGGCTGGGCCCCCTCCAAGTTCCTGAAGCCGTGCCCTCCCCCAAGCAGTCTCCTGCCTTGGGCTGGTCCCCAGTCCATGTGACTCTGGGGAGCCTACCCATAAACCAGCACACACGTCACCTCCTTCAAGGGGCCTTCCCAGATCCTCCCAGCTTTATCTCCCAGAACTCAGAGGTTCTCCACTAAAGTAGGCTTCTAGGTAGCTGAATAACTTGTGTCCACCTCCACCCCACAGGCATATCTTTTCTGAGCCTTGTTCCTCCCAGCTTTCCCTGTAGTGAGTTACCTGCATTCTAGGGCAATCAAGGTCTCAGCTGGAACTCTCAGAAAACCAAAGTTCCCCATTTCCCTCCGAGATGAGAGGCCACCCCCTGGCATGTTCTGTCAAAGGCTCAGTGTCAAGTACATCGTGCTTCCAGGAAAACACCTGGACACTTTGAGTGGGGTCGACGCTGCCTTCTCCCGGCCCGCCCCTTCCCTGCTCCCCTCCTCCCCTACCCCTGCCCCATCATTTCTTTCAACACCAACCTTCTTGCTGAGTCCTTGTCTGTTCTCAGCAGCAAAGTGCCTTCACGTCCACACTTCTGTCTCCGAACCTCACTTGCTAAGAAGAGCAGCAACTATGATTATTTCATTTAACAGATGGGGTCCAAATGTCTTATCTTGCTTAATAGATGGGAAAACTGAGACCGACACCAAGTCTGGCCCAGGGTGACACAAAGTCGGAGCAGGGACTGGAGCTAGATTGATTCTGAACCTGCAGAAGCGATTCCTTTCTGCATTTTTAAAGCTCCCAGCCCCAGCGTGAGGGCCCCTGCTGGCTCCTTTGTCACCAGCAGGAACAGGCTGACTCCAGTGCTCTTTCTATCTAATTTCCCAGCCCCTCCTTACCCTGGGACCACCGTAGCACCCTCCTCCCTGGCCTCTCCGCCCACCTCTCCCCACTGCAGACTTGGATTTCAGAATCACCTCGAATCTGTATCTGACCTGCCCTCCGCCCCTCTCCCTGCCCTAGGTAGGCATTGTTTGCAGTGGGGAGAGGGGAGATAAGCTCCGCCCCAGGTGAGAGGTCCTTGTAGGTGCTTCTGGTGTGTGTCCTTGATCACCAGTGCCCCCCTCCCCACTGTTAGGACCTCCTGGGGAAGTGGGAGGGCAGCTCATCCACACAGTTACACATACCAAGACTTTGCTTAAACCCCCTAGTCTTATCCCTACTTCTTGCCCCCCCAGGCCTTCTGCCCCATGGATCACCAGGAGAAAGAGCATGCGGGGGGGCACCAGGAGACCTGGTTCTCTCATTCAGTGCCCCTCTTTAGCCAGGTAGGCATTGGACGGTGGGGAGGTACCACCCAGCCGTGCACCCAGATCCACAGACCTGCCGCGTGGTATTAGACGAGCCCCTCCCCTCTCCATTTGTTAAGCAAGAGAGCAGGATCCATGAAATCTTAACTTGGGTCCACTCCCCGCACTTTTCTACTTATACAAATTTTCACACACTACTCAGGGAGGGCGGAGGACCCCTAAGGACCCTCCCACAGACTTCCCCTTAAAACTCCAGGCAGATTATGTCAGAAGCCCATGAAAGAGTCCATGGAACCAAGGACCCCAGCTTCACTCTCTGAGACGCACTACTTCTGTGTGCCCAGGAGAGCAGTCCTTTCCTCCCTCCAGGCCTCCAGTGCCAGGAAAGGGGAAGGGAGGGGGCATTTCTCTCTCTTCTCCCACCGAGGGTGTTTGTGGAGCCAGCAGAGCCGTTCCTCACCAAGCCAATCTCTCACTCCAACGCTGGCCCACCCCCTCCTACGAAGAACAAAATTAAAAGACATCTGTCCTCAAGCTACAATGGCTCATCCCTTTCTCGCTCAACAGCGAGGGATTCCTGGGCCAGCAGCTTGAGGCAGGGATTGCCCACTGAGAGCCTGGACAGGGGGCTCCGTCTCCTTTGCCTTGGTCCTCCTGCTCCCAGCAGCCCTGCCCCTCCAACCCTCTCCTCCTGCCCTCCTTTCAGCCGAGGGACATTTTAAATGAATTCCATTTAAAACTTCAGAAGCAATCCCTTTCCACATTTTTAAAGTCCACAGCCCCAGCATCAGGCTCTCATTCTCATCTGTTCACGCTTTCGTTCAACAAGTAGCTCAATTTGTCACCCCTTTGCCGAAGCTTCCCCATCCCTCCAAGCTGAATTATGTGCCCTGCTTGGAACCATCAGAGGGAGCGTTTGCTTGAGGCGTCTGTCCTCAGAGTGAGGGCTCCAGCCACTGGCCCCTCTGCCTCTTCCTGGGGTGGGGGGTGAGTTACTTGAGGCGCCAAACCCTTTTCATTCTCCTTTTTAACCCCAACCATGCCTGGAATAGAACACGTGCCAAGACAGCAGACTGCATCTCTTGATGGTGGGTCCACTCGTGCCCAGCACTGTGTAGCCACAAAGGGGCTGACCAAGAACAATGTATCTAGCAGAAGTGACAGGTGCAAGATCAAACAAAATGCTGCTATGACCAGTGAGGCAACAGAGATGGGCACCCCCACACCCACACTATGCCCTTTATCTATTTACCCTACATCTCTGGCCACACTGGCACACACTCAGGCCCCCCCAGGCAGACAAGGTGCCCAGCACAGCAAGATCTCTTGGCCGTCACCACCTCTGCCCAGGACACTGGGACCAGAAGACAGAGCTTAGTGCCAGATGCGCTCCTGGAAAGGAGAGTGGAGGATTGTGGGAAATTCCCTCATGGCTATTCTTACCAAGGCTGGGGAGGGGCTGGCAGAAGGAAGGAAGGGGAGAGGACCATTCTCCTGGTCTTCTCAACCACTTAGTTACTTTGGTCTCACTGGTGAGAGAACGTTATCCCAAATGACATGGGGACTCACTACAGGACAACTGAACCCCTAAGAATTGAACTTGGGGGCCTCAACAGGCCCCAAGGAGGGGAACCTTTCAGACCCAGTCAAGACCCTGGACAGCAAATGTCTTAAAGCAGCAGAAAGCGAATATTCCAGGCTTTCAGGCTATAGGGTCTGATTTCTGTTAAAACAGCTCCAATCTTTTAGCCCAAGAACAGCCACAGACAATGCCTGAACAAGTGGGCGTGGCTGTGCAGCTATACAACCAGGCGGCTGTCTGCTGGAACTCTAATATCACACACGCACGTGCAAACACACACCTTAAAGAGCACACGGGCCCCTCTTGTCACTCAGGATTGTTATGCTCAGTGCTGGCGTGGCACAGCCCCTAACCCTAAACCCCTGCTCTCATAACACTGTTCAGGCTCCAGGGAAATGGGGGTCTTCACAACTTTTGCTCTGGGTTTGCAGAATCGGAGATGACCAAGTCAGAATGCTAAGAAGATTTCTGGGGTCTGCTGCCGCCAGCCTCAGGCTCCTCTGGGTGGGATGGAGAACACAGGGTTCATGAGAGCTGCAGAAGCCCTTCCGTAAGAAGATGAGTTAATTAGCTTTTCAAATCCTTGCTCTCAGATAGCATGAATGCCAAAGATCCTTAAAAAAAACAAAGTATCATTTCTAAGTAATGCCGAGTGTCCTTTTCTAGCTGTCTGACTGTTCCAATTAATGGTTCTGGAAGTACTCACAATTATCAAGTTATTATTTGTAGTCTTGGCTCTAGTTGACAGGGCAGCTAAGGAACATTTTGCTACCTTCAACAATTCTTATTAATCATACGGTGTAAATGTAGGTCTAGATGTAAAAGGCATGGTACTAATTCATTACATTAAGGAAAAAAATTGGACTTTTAACACTAGAGTTGTGAACATCTTTTTAATAAAAATATTTAATGATACTTAAATACCTTTTCAAGGCTTCCCAGGTGGCTCAGTGGTAAAGAATCCACCTGCAATCCAAGAGATGCAAGAGACTTGGGTTTGATCCCTGGGACAGGAAGATCCCCTGGAGAAGGGCATGGCAACCCACTCCAGTATTCTTGCCTGGAGAATCCCATGGACAGAGGAGCTTGGCAGGCTACAGTTCATAGGGTTGCAAATAGTCGGATATGACTGAAGTGACTGAGTATGCACACACTCTAATACCTTTTCAAAAAATTTTTTTAATTTCAGCTTTCTTTAAATAATTTTAATTTTTTATATTCATTGATTACAATATGGATTATACCTTTTAACTTTAATAGATCATTATTAATACTTTGTTGGAACATATATAGCTTTTAAATTTTTGTTATCATTTGAACTTAAGTGTTTAGTGATCAGATCAGATCAGATTAGTCGCTCAGTCGTGTCCGACTCTTTGCGACCCCATGAATCGCAGCGCGCCAGGCCTCCCTGTCCATCACCAACTCCCGGAGTTCACTCAGACTCACGTCCATCGAGTCAGTGATGCCATCCAGCCATCTCATCCTCTGTCGTCCCCTTCTCCTCCTGCCCCCAATCCCTCCCAGCATCAGAGTCTTTTCCAATGAGTCAACTCTTCTCATGAGGTGGCCAAAGTACTGGAGTTTCAGCTTTAGCATCATTCCTTCCAAAGAAATCCCAGGGCTGATCTCCAATGTGTTCAAATTTTGTATACTTTGAATAAAATTACATTTTATCTTTTTATTCTTTAGTTGATCTGTCAAATAAGAGTAGCTAATCTCTACAGATTACAATTGAGTACTTGAAATGTGGCCAGTTTGAATTGAAATGTGCTGTACGTGTAAAACACACACTAAATTCTGGGATACGCTAGTGCTAAGTCACTTCATTTGTGTCTGACTCTTTGTGACCCCATGGACTTGAGCCTGCCAGGCTCCTCTGTCCATGGGATTTTCCAAGCAAGAATACTGGAGTGGGCTGCCATTTCCTTCTCAAGGGATCTTCCTGATCCAGGGATTGAACCCATGTCTCTTATGTTTCCTGCATTGGCAGGCAGGTTCTTTACCACTAGGAGAACTTATATGAAAAAAAGAAACATAAAATATATCATTAATAATATTTTATATTGATTACCTGTTTAAATAACAGTTTGGACATCTTGGATTGAATAAATGTATTATTAATTTCACCTGCTTATTTTTTGCATTTGGAAAAGACCCTGATGCTGGGAAAGATTGAGGGCAGGAGGAGAAGGGGACAACAGAGGATGAGATGGTTGGATGCCATCACCGACTCGATGGACTTGGGTTTGGGTGGACTCTAGGAGTTGGTGATGGACAGGGAGGCCTGGCATGCTGCGGTTCATGGGGTCGCAAAGAGTCGGACACAAATGAGCAACTGAACTAAACTGAAAATGCAGACTATAAAATTCTATACGTGACTCACATTTGTGGCTCACATATTTCTATCCAATAAGACTGCTTGAGATCATTACTGTCAAGAGAACACAAATTATATGAAATCCTGATTATAACAACAATATCAGTGATTTTGCTGACATAATGGCAAGAAAGATAAATTTTACGGAGTAAATATGTGATCATTTAAGCATTACTCACATCTTGTTTTTTACATGATTTTGACACTAATCTATTCTAACTTTCTCATGATTCTGATGTTATCAAGTCTTTTATGGTAGCATTTGAGGTGCAATTTACATACAGTGAAACGTCCTCATTTAAGAATACAGTTGGATGAGTTTGGATCCGTGTAAACACGCATATTCCCAACCCTTTGATCTAGATATAAAACAACTTCATCAGCCCACACAGGTCATTCATACTCCTTTCAATCCCTGAGAAAACTGATTTTTCTGATTTCTATCATCATAGATTCATTTGGCCTGTTCTTGAACGTCACATCATCAGAATCATGCATTATCACTTTGGTGTCTGGCTTCTTTTATATATCTTCATTGTATTCCTCATCCCAACATCAGGACATCCCTTCAAAGGACACCGGGACATACATTCATGGTAATAAAAAACTCTTCAAGATTTGCCACTATAGTTCTGTATATTCTTTTCAGTTTTGTCATTAGGAGGGTATGTTTGCCAAGGGAGGGGGAGAAAATACACTTTATTTGCCTGTCTGATTGCTGAATCAATGACATTCCGGTGTTTAGACGTGGCATGTGGTCATTATTTGCACTCGCCCTGGGCTCTGCCGATGGTAGGCATGGGCTGGCTGAGGAGGGAGGGGACGCAGAGGTCAGAGCTGCTGGAGAGTGGAGCCTCCACCTTCCGTAGTTCAGGAGCCTGGTCTGGCTGAGGAGGGAGGGGACGCAGAGGTCAGAGCTGCTGCAGAGTGGAGCCTCCACCTTCCGTAGTTCAGGAGCCTGGTCTGGCTGGTGGGACTCAGCCTCCAGGGCTTCCTTGGAGAGGATGCTGCAGCTGTCTGAAGGCCAGTGGAGAAATCCCTTACACAGGAGTCGAGTGCAAAGGTGAGAAGTCCAAGGTGTGCAGGAGACCCATGAAGAGCGGGCAAATCAAAGGGTCCCGAGACGGTGAGCTAAAACCAGCCCTGCTCATTTGACTGACAAATACTTCTTGAGTACCTGTTGTATGCCCACAGTGTGCTAAGGTTCAGGTGGATGATGGAGAAAATGTGAATAAAAGACGTCCCCTCTGCCCTCAAGGGGCTTATTGGTAATTGATAGAAGATAATCAAATAATCACATCTGCAAGGGATAAAACCTACAGAATCCAGCCCAAACTTTCTAGACAGGCACTCAAGCCTTTGTTCCTGCCGCCCGTTCCCCCAGAGAAGCTCTTCTGGCTCTTTCTTCCAAATACAGAAGCCTGGACTCATTCACCAAAGCTCAGCTCCAACGCCTCCCCTTTGTGAAATCTTCCTTGGTGTCTCCCATCTGAATTTTCGGCCTCTTCCCTTGAGTTCCCAGCGCACCTTCCCTGAATTTCTGTCATTGCATATATCATGTTTTGGGGAGTCATTTGTCTCTGCCTCTGTGCTTCCTACCACTGGGGTGTAGGGGGATGGAGAAAGAGTGGTGTGCTTGAGAGCTTTGTTTGAGACCTGGTTCCACCTCTTAGAAGCTCTAAGACATTAGCTGGGTGGATGACTGTGTCTGAGCCTCAGTTTTCTGGTCAGTACAATGGGAACAATGATAGTTACTTTGTAGAGTTTTGTGATGATTAATTATGGCACAGATAGATTGAGTAAATGTCAGTCCCTACACACCACCACCCCCCGCCATGCCTCCCACCTTTGCTTAGAGGTCCAGGATCCTCATAAAACTGGAGTTGACCACTCTCACCTGGCCTTGTAGTCTCTGCAACCAGCCAGAAAGAGCAGACAGGTAGCTAAAGCAGGGAGTGAAGGGCAGAGAGAGGAGCTGGAGGCTCAGGAGTCCTGAGTTCCCTGGCCCACAGAGGAACTCAGTGGCTCAGTTCCCATCTGCGTGTGGCTAAGGGTAGGGAAGAGGTGGCTCCTCTTGGGAGCATCCAGGCCGCCAGGGTGGACCCTGTGTGGTGGCAGGACCAACCCAGAGCAGCTGGGATCCAAGGGATCCAAGGGCTGCTGGAGCACCGCCCATCACCACTTCCCAAGTCCCAGCTTGTCCCCATTCCCAAAGTGTGGCAGCCATGCCACCAACAAGCCTGGCAGCCTCTGGCCCCTCGGTTTCCAGAGCAACCTGGGAGCCCAGGGCCTTGCCAAGCCAGCCACCACGAGCTGAGGTGTCCAGGCCTGAGCCCCTGTCCATCCCATCACCAGGCTGCATCTGGGCTCTCAGACTTGACTACAGACTGACCTGGAACACAGCCCCAGCCCATGTCCAGGGACAGCCCCCACCCCAGATGGAGAAGGCTGGATGGGAGTCTAGATCCTGAATTCACTGCCCCAACACTGATTCCATTCTTTGACCTGGGCTTGAGCATCCCTTCTCTGTGTCCACCTTCCCATGTATAAAATGGGAAGAATAAGCTCTGGCCGCCCTGCCTCCCACAGTCTGTGATTGTGAAATGAGACCACGAGAGAGGATACACTCACATGTGGGTCTACCCGCTGTGCGGCGGTCCTGCTCTGTGCCTCAGCTCTATGAGGCAGTGCTTGGACAAGATGAGTGTAGGACTTCCTCCCCTCCCAGCCCACATCTCCATCTTCCCTAAAAGGGGAAGAGCATCTCCTAGCAGCAGCTGCCTGGAAGGAAGGCGAAGTTTCCATTTTTGCCCTTAGAGGAAGCTGAGGCTTGAATTTCACATACCCTCACCATCTCCAGCCATCCTCAGAGATCTCCAGGGCGAGTTCCTGTGTCCTGGAGGAAGTCCAGGGGCTCCTTGTCCTGAGAGATAAGCTCCCAAGCAGATGCCCGCCCCTCCTCTCAGCAGCCAGCCTTAGCTGGTCGGTCCTTCCCTCCCTCCCAAGCCAATTATCGCCATCCCTGGCAGCTCTGCTTGGCAGCTCAGACCGCCACACCTGGCCTGGCTAAGTCTCTCTGCTTCTGTCAGTCCTTCCCTGTCCTTCCACTGCTGTCATCCTGTTTCCAAAGTCATTACATCCAATGGGGATTCGCAGCCGGCCCGCTGAGGTCCAGGCACTGCACCAAGCAAGGCTGACACACGAGGAAGTGAGACGCGGCCCTTCTCAGTGGGGCTTCTGGACAAAACTGACCCCAGTGATGGAAGCTGATATGCTGTCTCATGTGCATGTGCATGTGTGTGTGTGTGTGTTAGTCACTCAGTCGTGTCTGATTCTGTGCAACCCCATTGACTGTAGCCCTCCAGGCTTCTCCGTCCATGGGATTCTCCAGGCAAGAATACTGGAGTGGGTTGCCATTTCCTCCTCCAGGGGATCTTCCCAACCAAGGGACAGAACTCAGGTCGCCTGCATTGCAGGCGGATTCTTCATCATCTGAGTCACCAGGGAAGTCGAGTTTGAGGCCCAGAAGGAGCCTGATGATGGGATGGACAGGGACTTTACTCTTGGGGCTCAGGCCAGGGCACCTCAGCTAGTTGTTATATTATAACCTGTAATCTCATAGGTCATAGTAACAGCTAACATTTATTGAGCATATCCAGGTTCCAGGGAAGGGCTGAGGGATTTACAAGCATTATCGCCTGGAAATATCACAGCACTCTGAGGTGGGTGCCGTTACTTAAATGAAATGGTCCCATTGCCATTAAATTTTTTTGGGGCCACAACATGCTGCATGTGGGATGTTAGTTCGCTGACCTGGGATCGAACCCATGCCACCTGCATTGGAAGCACAGAGTCCTAACCACTGGAACCCCAGGGAAGTCCCCTATTGCTAATTTAGAGATTTGAATACTGAGGCTCAGAGAGACTATCTTTGCTCTGCAAAGAGGTGGCAGAACCAGAGTTTAGACTCAGCCTGCCTGACTTTAAGTACCTTGCTCTCCATCTACTACATTATAATGCAGCTGAATGAAGAGGAGCCATTCTTTATGCCTAGGAGCATCTTGAATGCTAAAAAGAGATGATGTTCCAACAAGATTGGCCTTGATAGATGAACAGGACTTTGCCAGGCAGCCAAGGAAGGAAGGGCATTCCAAGCAAGGGAACAGCATGCACAAAGGCACAGAGGTGCACGACAGGTTTCAGTTCAGTTCAGTCGCTCAGTCGTGTCCGACTCTTTGCGACCCCATGGACTGTAGCACGCCACGCCTCTCTGTCCATCACCAAATCCCGGAGCCTACTCAAACTCATGTCCATTGACTCAGTGATGCCATCCAGCCATCTCATCCTCTGTCATCCCCTTCTCCTCCTGCCTTCAATCTTTCCCAGCATCAGGGTCGTTTCCAATGAGTCAGTTCTTCACATCAGGTGGCCACAGTATCAGAGTTTCAGCTTCAGCATCAGTCCTTCCAATGAATACCCAGGACTGATTTCCTTTAGGATAGACTGGTTGGATCTCCTTGCAGTCCAAGGAACACTCAAGAGTTGACAGGTCTGGGGAACATCAAGCTCTTGAGTATACCAGACCCAAGAGCAATCAGAATTAATGGGGCCATGCAGGTTCTCTTGAGTCACCCCCACCTCCAACCAGTGAGAAGCTGAGTCCCCAGTGGGCCCCACCCCAAAGGCCAGGCAGCTGGAGCTGAGTGTGGGACCCCAGCCCCAGGTTTCCAGGCTAGGACTTTTGCTCCCATGGCAAGCTACCTCTCTGTTTCTCCCCTCTTTTCTCCTTTTCCCTCCGCATCTCCCTCAGTCCCTGCAAACCCCTTCCTCCCCTCCCTGTCCCACCCCACCAGCTATGGAAACTCCTAACCTCCTGTCACCCAGGGCTCCCCATCTCTCCATCTCCTCCTGCATCTGGCCTTCCATTCACTGCCCTGCCAGCTCTTGTGTGCTTTGTCCATGATGCAGAGCTCATTTACAAGTCCACGTACAGTGCTCAGGTCACGAACTGCTCATCGGCAGGTAAACACAGGTCTCAGATCCTTAGCTTGATTCAGCCCACTTCCGGACTGGGCACAGGTGTGCAGCGCACAGACCCTGCAGGTGATGCCCTGTCTGGACAAGCCAGACCAGCCGGAGGCTGCCATGCAAACATGCAAATGCAGGGCCCCTTTTCTGAGCTTTTTCCTTCGACCCTTGCCCTGCTGTCATTCACATCCCAACTGATAATAATGCAAATAATTCTTGCCCATAGAAATGCAAATTGTTTTCAGCCAAATGCCATTGCTTGTTGTTCCGTGGCTACAGACTAGATTTGCCAGGTTTTGCATCTATTTGTAAATTCATTTCAGGATGCCTTCTTTGACTCTATACGTGAGGTACTTTGAATTCTCCTTCGAACAGGTTGTATCATCTCATGGGGCCCCTCACTAATTAATGAGTTAAATACAATCCTTGACACATGTTCATTTTATTTCGGTATGAGAGTCATGATGGTACTTTTTCAAAATAAATGATCCTTTAATACTCCAGCGGCCAGCTTGGCATCTGGACCCTGGGATGGTGGGGGTTAGGGGCAGGGTGCCCCCAAGTGACAAGAGTGTGACCCCAGAGGTCTGACTGGCCCCAGGACTGCTGCTCCTGGCTAGCTGTTCCCTTGTCATCAGGCATGACAGGTGGGGAGCGAGGCCAGAGGGGTCCTAGTGATTCTTCTGGACAGTTGGTCCAGTATGTTTTTGCTAACAGAAGCGTGGAAAGACGTCAGTGCTTCCTCCTAAAGGGAAGCCCCAGTCCCACATTCTGAGCAGAAAGGGGCCGTCTTCCCAGTCTTGCCCAGTCCGTGGGTCTCAGAGAGGAGGGCTCTGGAAAACGGGCACTCGGGATCTTTCGCTGGGCTCCTCAGGCAGCATTAAATGAGCACCTGCTGCGTGCCAGGAGCTCTAAGAGTGGAAACCACCAGGAGGGCCCCCATCTGGTCTCTTTCACCTTCCTTAGGCCTCAGCCCTGCTGTCACTCACCTCCCAACCGGCCCCGCCTTCAGATGGGCCCAGACAGGCCCTCTGTTTCCACCCCGAGCAAGCGTGGTCCCCCAGATCCTCGAGGGGATGTGGGGGCTTCTGGACTCCTGGGCAGCTGACCTGCCTCAGCGGCCACTCTCCCCAACCCCAGGGAAGACGTCCTTACATCGGCGCTTCCTTCTCCAGGGAGGAGATCAGCACCTTTTCCCACCAAAGCCCCTGGCAAACCTCTGGCTCTTTGGGGCCCCTGTGGGGTCAGTGAAAAGAGAAGCGGGCAGCGCATCACACACCTGTTAGTCTCTGAGGGCCTTGTGCGGGGGCTTCACCTGTTATTTTCCCACACAGAGGACAGGACCTCACCCCGTGAGGCTGTGAGCATGAACTAGAACCATGCTGAGAAATCTCAGCCCAGGGCCCAGAGCACAGTAAGCTCTGAATAAATGCTGGCGGCTAGCATTGTCTTTATTAATTATTAATCCCCCCAGGAAAGGTCAAGTGAGGTCAGCATTGTTCATTCCATCCTATAAACTGGCAAATTGAAATCTGGATGATAAGGAGATTCAAAATGTCTCCAAATGTAAGTTCAAGTACAGAGCCAGAAAACAGGAACCGAGGACCCCCACCCACCCCAATTTGAATTCCCCCCATCAATTCCCCAGGAAAGAAAAAGGCCAGGGCCATTTAATAAGCAGATGGGGCAGAAGGATTATGCTGCTGCAAAGTCCTGGCCATCAAAATCCCAGGAGTCCAGGGCCCAGTTTGCTATGCCCACCTCAGTGTAGTTAGGGGGCCCTGTAGGCAAGCAAACTGCTCCTGGGACCAAGGTTTAGTGCTCCAGGCACCCCCTCCAGGGAGCGTAGGGGCAGAGACCCCTCCACCCGCTGCTCGGAATGACCTCCCACCCCGCCCCCACCCGCCGCTGCGGGCACCGCTCTGCTGGAATCCACAAGCTGGTTTCCTGGAAAGCAGGTGATCTGAAAGCCCCCACAAAGGCTCAGTAAAGAGCTTCTGAGGCTCGACTGCAAGCCTGGAGATGGAGGGAGGGAGTGATGGATGGATGGATGGGTGGGTGGATGGAGGGATGAAAAGGAGAGTAGAGTCAGATTTTCCCAGGAGATGACAGTCCTACTTCCCTCTGGAACCCTTGACCCTTGGGAGCCCCCTTGCACCCCCACTTAGGATCTACACTCTGCCTCATGGTCTCAGCCTGAGGGGGGCACTGCCTCCCAGTCTCGCCTCTCTCTGCTCCCCTCCACTCCCGGGTGACCTTGGGCAGCAGGTTCTTTCACTCTAGGCTTTGTCTCTGCAGGAGAAGCAGAGGGTCCCACCCTGAAGGCCCCACACGAAATGACCCTTAAGGGAACCCACCCCAGTGGAGGCAAAGGGTCCAAGACTCTCAGGAACACCCACCCCACCACCCACTGAGATGCCCTTGCACTGGGGCAGGAGACACATATGAAAGGCCCTTAGAGAAGAGCTGCCCACCAACGCCTGGGGCCTGATGTGGTTATCCGGACAAAGCTCACAGGATCCAGCTGGAGAGAAGAGGGGGAAAGATAGAGACAGAGACCAGATAGATGAGGGAGATAAATAACAGAGAGAAAGAGAGATGGAGGAGAGAGAGAGAGATGGAGACTTACAAAGAAGCAGAGAAAGAAAGAGAGAGCGAAAAGAGATTCACCAAGACAGAGAACACACACACAGAGATACACCTACAAATCCAAATATAGACCTGGAGGAAGACAGGCAGTGAGAAAATAGGGAACCTATCATCTACAGCAAGAGAGAGGAAGAAGGGAAGGGAGGAGGGGAAAAACAGAGTGAGCGAAAGGGAAACTGGAAAAGGAAAACGGACAAGATGCAGAAGAGACAGCAGCAGAGAGCGGACAGAGAGAAGCAGGAGGACTGTCAGGACCGGGAGCGGGGCCAGCAGGAGAAAGGGCAGCCGCAGAAGCATCCTGGCCCCGCCAGCCCCACCACCCACATGGCTCCTGATTTCCTAAAGGCATGAGAACGATAACCACTAATCTCTATAAATAATTTTATCCACCAAGCCTCCTAAATGGGTTCTCTGTGTCTATGAAAGCTTTTAAAAACCATTTGCTTGGTAAACATGCAGACAGCCAACAAAGACCTTTTCCTAGCAGCGGGAGGGGAGGCTGAAAGACCAATTAGGCAGAGGGGTAATTAAAAGGGAGAGTATGCCTGCTAGCCCCCTGCCCACCTCCTCCCCTGCCGGCCTGGGAGCCAGCAGAGGCCGCTTGTCTGGCCCGGGTTCCTGGCCCTCCATCCAACTCCCCATAGCCACACCCTGGGGCTTGTAGCACCACACCTCGATCTCTGCCCTGCACTGTGTCAGCCACCTGCACAGAGAGGGCATCTGATTCTTTTTATTATTATTAAAGTGTACTCATAATTTTATTAATAGGTTTTTTTAGAATATAATTGCTTTACAATGTTGTGTTAGTTTCTGCTGTGTGGCAAAGTGAATCAGTTATACTTAGATTTCCCTCCCGTTTAGGCCACCAGAGCACTGGGTAGAGTTCCCTGTGCCATACATTATGCTCTCATGAGTTACTACTTTATACACAGATTTGTGTATTTATGTCAATCCCAGTCTCCCAGTTTATTCTACCCTCCTTCCCCCCTTGGTAACCCTAAGTTTGTTCCCTACATCTGTCAGTCTCTTTCTGCTTTGCAAATAAATTCATCTGTACCATTTTTCTAGATTCCATCTATAAGCCATATTATACAATATTTATTTTTCTCTTTCTGACTTACTTCAGTCTGTATGATGGTCTCTAGGTCCAGTCACATCTCTGCAAATGGCACAATGCTATTTCTTTTTATGGCTGAGTAATATTCCATCATATATATGTGTGTACCACATCTTTATCCATGTATCTGTTGTTGGACACTTAGGTTATTTCCATGTCCTGGCTATTGTAAATGGTGCTGCAATGAACATCAGGGTGCATGTATCCTTTCAAATTCTGTTTTTCTCCAGGTATATGCCTAGCAGTGGAGTTGTTGAGTTACATGGTAGCTCTTCCCTGGTGGATCAGACAGTAAAGAATCTGCCTGCAATGTGGGAGACTTGGGTTTGATCCCTGGGTTGGGAAGATCTTCTGGAGAAGGGAATGGCTACTCACTCCAGTATTCCTACCTGGAGAATTCCATGGACAGAAGAGCCCGGCAGGCTACAGTGTATGGGATTGCAAAGAGTCAGACAACTGAGCAACCTTCAGTTTTTTTCCCTTGGTAACTCTAGTTTTAGTTTTTAAAGGAGCCTCCATACAGTCCTCCATAGTGGTTGTATCAAGGAGGTGGAGGAAAGAGAGTATCCTATTCTTAATAGAAGCCCGAGGGAGGTGAAACCTTGGCACTGGTATTCTGATGGGTTTAGAAAGTTCTTCTTTGTCACTAGCCTGAGTCTCTCAGGCTTTTCCACGCCTTCCAGCCTTTAGATTTGAGTCTTCCCAGCTGTGTGAAAACGGTGACCTCTCAGGGAGTTTCCTATCCCTGGATTTCAATGTCTAGTATCAGCCCCAGGCCCTCCTTTTAAATAAGTTTCAAGGCCCCTTGTGTGCCCATCTCTGGACTGGCCCACTTTGTCAATATCCCTCCTAAATCTTCACTTGGAACCAGACTTGCCCAAAGAAGAACCGCCTTCCACTTACTTTGGCTCCTGTTTTGTATGACAAAATCCCAGAAGTTAGCTGCTTGGGTATCCATACCTCCCCTACCAACCCATTGCTGCTACGTATCAGCTGACTTATTTGCTAAAGCCCCCAAATCTTCGTTATCCTGCTGGCAGAGCCTCAAAGCAGGATGTCCTCTTTGTCCCTGTAAAACTTCATCTTGTCAGATTCTAGTCTTTGCTACAAACAACCGAGATGCTCTTAGATCCTGATTGCAGCACTCAGCTTATTTGCAGTCCCTTCTGGGCTCCATTCAACCTCTGGGCTGGACTCAGGGGCACTGCTGGGGACACTCTGGGTGTCGCTAAGCACAAGGCTCCTGTGTCTCCCCTTGCTCCTCAGTGGTGATCTATGTGTGTAATGCTTTGGTTCTTTGAACTGCCCACCGCCTTCAAGTGCCCACTCATGCTACACATAGTGGCCTAGCTATGCCAGAGAGCGGGGACACTGGCTTCACTGGGCAGGCCCCCACACGGCCCAGCATGGTCCACTGATGCTGAGTCACCTTCATTCATCCCTCTCGGACCCCACAGTTCCCTGGCTCGAGGAAATCAGAGGTCACACAGGCTCCAAACAGCAAATCAGGAGCCGGCACCCTCCCACCAGTTGTGATGAAGCAAGAGCCTGCCTTTCTGATGTCCAGAGGCCTTGATGAGAACGGCTGTGGGAGGAGGAGCTACTGGATGGCAGATCATTTCCACGCGCTGGTACTTAACAGCTCTCGGCACAAGGCCCCGGTCTCCCAGGGATGTGGTAGCTTTCCCAAATTCCACCTGTGTCAAATTGAACACAGAAGAATATCCCAGGACTCCAGCCAGCCTTTCCCTGAGTCCTGTGTCCAGCAGCAGCCACAGCCAAGGAGGGTGGGCAGGGCACAAGTCACTGGCTAGAACTCATTCTGGGTTAACAGACATCTCAATTTAGTGCCTTACGTCGTGTCTAAGATTGTAAATTTTGTGTGACTGCAGCTCTGCCGTTTGGCTCCCTGAGACAGTTACTTAACCTTTCTGAGCCTCTGTTTTCCAATGTGTAAAATGAGAATACTACTGCCTCCTTACAAGGGCCACCTGGGTATTTAGTGAGGCCAAGGAGCCATGGGGGGTGCTTCAAGTCAGCCCCACAAACAGGTACAAATCCACTTCCCAAAACTCTTGGAACCAGATTTTTAAAAAATCTTTCATTGCCTATTCTGTTTCTTTCATGCTGATCCCAAGGATGCACGCCACAGTCAAAGACACTCATGTATGTATCTGCAGAGAATCACCTGACTATTGACAGGAAGCAACATGAGTAAACAGTATGGTTACAGCCTCATTTCTGGTCAAAGCGTTAGTCACTGAGTCATGTCTGACTCTTTGTGACCCCATGGACTGCAGCCCGCCAGGCTCCTCTGCTCATGGAATTCTCCAGGCAAGAATACTGGAGTGGGTTGCCATTTCCTTCTCCAGGGGATCTTTCCAACCCAGGGATCAAACCCGGTCTCCCACATTGCAGGCAGATTCTTAAATTATCCGAGCCACCAGGGAAGCCCTCCATTTCTGGTCAAAGTCTCCACAAAATGAGTTTTGAAACAAAGCTCGGGTTTCCGGCATCCTTAGCTTCCTGAATTGCAGGTTCCCTGGCTCAGCAGGTAAAGAATTCACTGGCAATGCAGGAGACACAGGAGATGCAGGTACGATCCCTGGGTTGGGAAGATACCCTGGAATAGGAAATGGCAACCCACTCCAATATTCTCGCCTGAAAAAAATCTCATGGACAGAGGAGCCTGATGGCTACAGTCCATGGGGTCGCAAAGAGTCAGACACGACTGAGTGACTAAACACGTGTACACTGAATTACTGTCCCCATTTAAGAGATGCGGTGACAGAGCCAAGAGAGGGGACTCAGGCTTTGTTGCCCCAAGATGCCCAGCCCATGTCCTCAGCCCAGGCTGAGGTCTGTCCAACTGCATCTGGGACCTGAGGCCTTCCACAGCCACCTTACCTTTTAGAGGGATCAGCACATAATTTTGTCTTCTGCCTCCCATCCAGCGCCTTCCTATCAAGTCCTCTTTTCCATCCTGGCAACCTCTGAGTGGCAAACTGGCAAGGTTTAATGTCTGTGAACAAGGCATTAAGTCCAAGACTCGGGCGTGACCTTTGCAGCAACCTTTCCAGGGGTTTGTCCTTTCTGCCCCCCACCTGCCTGCCTGGCTGGCTTCTCTTCCCAGCCCAGGCCATCTCCCAGACAATGTCCCTCCCCCAGGCCTCACGCAGGCCAGGGTCAAAGGTCCACTACAGCTCAGCACCCCTGGGGGCCTGTGTGGGCTTACTTGTGAGCCAGAGGCAGGCATGGGGGGGATGGGACGAGGGCTGAGAGCCCTGCCATGACACAAGGACTGTGGATCGGGGGCATGGCTTCCCAGGGCTCTGGAAAGCTCTCTCCACCCAGCCTGCATTCATAGCCAACAGGCCCTAGTCCTGGCAGGGGGAGCATCACCAGGAATGTAGGCTGGCCACGTCTTCCTGCTGGGCACCTCCCCAGTCCACAGGCAATGCCTTCCCCCAGCTGCCTTCCCAAACCCCAAAGGGTCTCGGGTTTACTGACGGTCTGTGTACTGGGCCGTCCCCAGGTTCAACCACCCCTTCGGTCTCAGTCCTGTGGCTGGGCTCCCAGCCTGAGGTCATTACACGTACTCCTTCCCCGCTTGCATGCTGAGTCACTTCAGTCATATCCGACTCTTTGCGAGGCTATCTATGGACCACAGCCCCCCAGGCTCCCCTGTCCGTGGGATTCTCCAGGCAAGAATACTGGAGGGAGTTGCCATGACTGTTTCCCTATCGCTGCTATAACACAGCACCACAAGCTTGGTGGCTTAAACACATTTGTTATTCTACGGTTCTAGAGGCCAGAAGCATATCACTTGGCTAAGACCAAGGTGTCAGCTGAGCTGTGCTCCTTCTGGAGGCTCTAGAGGAACATCTGTTTCCTCGCCTTTTCCAGTATCTAGAGGCTGCCCGCATTCCTTGGCTTGTGACCCCTCCATCTCGAGGGCGAGTCTTCACCATCCATCGTTCCAACCTCGTTTTTGCCATCATATCCTCTTTGCCTCTTCAGCTTCCTTTCTCCATATTTAAGGACCCTTGTGATTATTTGGGGTCCACAAGGATAATGCAAAACATTCTTCTTACCTTAAGGTCAGCTGATTAACAAACTTCATTCCATCTGCAACCCTAATTTCCTTTGCTACGTAAATTAACACATCCACAGGTCCTGGGGATAAGGATGTGGACGTCTCTGAGAGGCCATTGTCTGCCTACACCATTATGCCAACAGCCACGGAAGCCAGGGAAGCAGCATACTGAGGGCAAAAGAGTGTGGGCTGGAGAGTACGGAGGTCTCGGCTCACAAAGTGTTCTGCCCCGCAGTGCTGGTGTGACCTTAGATAAGTGACTTAACCTCTCTGTGCTTCAGCTGTCTCATTCACTCAACAAGGATGGTGGAATACCTAGGTATGCTGAGCAAAGACTTCCTCTCAAGGAACTATGTCTTAGTGGGAGGGAGATGGAAAAGAACCAAATCAATATATTAAATGTCAGGTGGTAGGAATAATTGTTATAAAGGTAGACCAGCAGGGTAAGGGTATAAGGACTGAAGGGTAGGATGGGAAGCTATTTTAGGAAGCATAGTCGAGAAAAGCCTCTCTGAGTTGAGCTGGAAAAAGTGAGTGGATGGATCAGGGCCTGTGAATGAATATCAAGAAGGACATTCCAGGCAGATGTGAACAGAGGCAAAGGCCCTAAGGCAGGAGTGTGCCCGGAGAGTTTGAGGAGCGGCAAGGAGACCAAGGTGGTGAAAGGAAGCCAGTTGTGAGGACCCTGGAGAGACAAAGGGCTTCCCTGGTGGCTCAGGGGTAAAGAACCTGCCTGCGATGCAGGAGACCCAGGTTCCATCCCTCAGTCGGGAAGATCCCCGGAGAAGGAAATGGCAACCCACTCCAGTATTCTTCCTGGAAAATCCCATGGACAGAGGAGCCTGGTGGGCTACAGTCCATGGGGTTGCACAGAGTTGGACATGACTGAGTGACTAACACTTTCATTTTTCACTTTTTTGTGGGGAGGTAATGGGGTCACAGTGGGGGCCTGGTGGGCTATGGGGGAGGACTCTTTGGGTTTTACATTAATTGAGATGGTGAAGTTGAGAATAATAACCTTTCAGGAATTAATGGTCTGTAAGAATACATAGCACAAGGGCTGAAACACAGCAGTAGCTTAATAAACCGAAATCCCTAACAGGGCAGAGGCCATGTCTCCTGGTGGATCCAGGAGCTCTCTTGGGGGTGCCTGCATCTCCCCCATCAGACGAGAGCATCCTCCACGTGTGAGCTACTTCAGGGCCCTGCAAGGCCTCCTCTGAGGTTAGACATCACATTCTAGAGCCCAGCCCTCTCCTGACAGCCTCCAGCCTCCTGGCCCTGTTTGTGTTTTCTCAGTATTTCCCCGCAGCCCCTGTGGTTCTGTTAGTTTTTGTTGCTCCTTTATTAATTGGCTTTTCTGTCCTTGGGATTATTTGATTTCTGCCTAATTGCTTGATGACAGCAAGGCTTATTTTCGTTCTTATATTTCCCAGAAGACAGGGCAGGTGCTGGAGAGTGGGCCAGGCTGACTGCTCAGGGCCCGTCTGGCCTTCTCTGAGGCAGTCCTCCTCTCCCACCGGGCCTCTGAAGTCCCCTTCCTGCCTGTTATCCTAGAGGGGACAGAGCAAGGAGGCCAGAGGGTGCAGCTCTAAGCTGCAGGTTGGGGCCACCCTGAGCGTTCGCAGGTGGTGGGAGGTGTTGGTGCGGGGTCGGGGGCGGCGGGCTTGCAGATCCGGTTAAACCCCTTCTGTGGAGCACGAATCCAAGCCGCTGGGCTTGGCCTTGAATACACACCGTCACTCACTCTCAGCAGCTGGAAGATGGGAGCCCTAAGATCATGGCTGAGACAACAGAGGCTCCCAGGGAACCTGCGTGGGGCCACAGGGCATGCGGAGGGCGGAAGGAAAGCCAGCTCTGCGAGAAGCTAAAGGTAGGCCCTCCCCTTTCCGTGGGCGGACCCGCTAGAAACTCTCCGAATGGTGACTGACAGGCAGGGGAGCCAATAGTGACCGCTGAAGGTAGCCAACGATGGACCTGGATTTGGGTGGACTCCGGGAGCTGGTGATGGACAGGGAGGCCTGGGGTGCTGCGGTTCATGAGGTCGCAAAGAGTCGGACACGACTGAGCAACCACCCTAGGGCTCAGTGAAAAAGGCAAGTTGAAAAATCTCTACAGCGTGATCCCATTTCAGTTGAGTGAACACTACACAAATGCACGTAGAAAGATCCATTCTTTCAACAGGTGTTTACAGAGAGTTCTATGTGCCTGATCTCATCTGGTTACTAGGGATACAGGATGGGGAAACAGATAAGACCCTGCTCTCCTGGAAGTTACATTTCAGAAGGAGCCATGGGTCACAGACGAATAAATCAGCAACTGGTAATTCCAAATAATAATACATGTTGGGGAATAAAATGGGGAGCAACAAGAAATGTCATGGCCAGGGAAGACCTCTCCAAGAAGGTGGCATTTTTGTTGAAACCTAAGTGATGAGCTAGTCGTGTGATAATCAGGGTGAGACTGTTTCAGGCAAAAATAGAATAGCTTAGGCAAAGGCTCTGAGGTGGGAATGAGCTTGCTGTGTTGGAACAGACAGAAAGCCTTTGGGAGCAATTGCAATTTTCCTCTCTGTGTTGGGCAGAGAGGAAAGCAGGGGCCAGATCAGAAAAGGCTTTGCAGCTATGGTGTGGCATTGGAATGCTATGTTAACGAGTTGCTACTGAAGGATTTTGAACTCTGTGTAGGAAAATGTCTGAAAAGATATCGGTATACTCTGAATGGGCTTCCCTTGTGGCTCAGTGGTAAAGAACATGCCTGCCAACACAGGAGACCCGGGTTCTATCCCTGGGTCAGGAAGATCCCCTGGAGTAGGAAATGGCAACCCACTCCAGCACTCTTGCCTGGAAAATCCCATGGGTAGAGGAGCCTGGCGGGCTACAGTCCATGGGGTCACAAAGAGTTGGACACAAGTAGGCAATTAAACAACAACAATGCTCTGAATAGTGGTTATCATTGAGGAGAGAGGGTTGAGGGGGGTGAAAGAGGAAAGGATAGGGTGTCAGCAAGACTGGTGTCAAGTTATAAGATAGGAAGCAAACACCCACACACTCAGTGGGGAGCGGGGGAGGACCCCACACCGGCAAGGCAGGAAGCTTTAGCCAGAGGCCTGGGGTGGGGACGGGGGAAGTGGTCCCCCGCCTCCAGTGGGAGAGGCACTGGGCAGAGGATGGGAAGTAGCTGGAAGCTCTGTGTGTAGCCCCAGGGGACCCTGTGAGGTTAGGATCGACAGGACGTGGGCAGAGGGCCCGCTCTGCAGACTAGGTGCTCATGGTGGGGAGAGGGAAGGGTTGGGGGAGGAAGCGGCAGCCTCTGGCTTCCAGGTGCTGGGTCTCTAGGAACTATTTTTCCATGAGTTCATTTACTCAATGAGCACGTTTTAACTGTCTCTGAAGTGCCAGGATCACTCTCATCATCAGGGGCGGGAGAATGAATGAGAACCAGCATTTTGCCTTCTCGGAACTCAGAGCACAGCAGTAAGAGCTGTGTCCACTTGCCAGACTTACCCCGTTGAATGAGGAAGAAGGAGGAGGAAAGGAAGTTGTCTGAATATGTGCAGGTGCCAGGCGTATGCTGACCTCTTACATTCACTGTATGGTTTAGTCCTCATGACCACTCTAGGAGGAAGAACACTGCACATGATTTACATGTGAGGAACCCGGGGCTCAGAGAGGTTAAGGGATTTGCTCAAAGTCACACCACTGGAATCGTGAGCTGTAACTGGAACCCAGATCTGTCGGAATCCAAACCCTGGGCTCCTCTGAGGCCACCACGCTGGAGGTGGAGAAGGGTCTTATTTTCTCGGGCTGGACAGGGCAGGTATGGACCCATGGGTGGTAGGTGATCACCGGCTGTGAGGTTGAGGGGCCAGCTACCTGAGACTGACCATACTGGAGGGAGGGGATACTAGGGAATCAGACCCCTTCATGCTCATGATCTTGGCCCAAGCCCTATAGGGAGCACCCAAGCAAGCCTCTCTGAGCTGTCCCCTGGCCCTTGAAGCTCTCTCTCTGGGGACACTCAGGGTCTAAGCTTTGGGGACTTCTCTTCTACTACTGGGGCTCCCAAGGCTGCTCAGAAACCTCAGTCACATACACACATACACACAGTCTGTGGTCTCTCAGCCAAGCATTCAAAGCCCTGCCCAATGGGGCCCCAAACTCCTGAGTTTCATTTCTAACATCTAGCACCTCCCAGCACACACACCCCATCCTACAGCCACGCAGGGATCATTGGTGGCCAGGAACATAAAGCCATCCATTCTCATTCAAGGGAGGTTAAGGGGAACACATGGTAAAGAATCCACCTGCTAATGCAGAAGACACAGGAGATGTGGCTTCAATCCCTGGGTTGGGAAGATCCCCTGGAGAAGGAAATGGCTAGCCACTCCAGTATTCTTGCCTGAAAAATCTCATGGACAGAGGAGCCTGGCGGGCTACAGTCCATGTGGTTGCGAAAGAGTCAGACACAACTTAGTGACTAAACCAAGCAAGGGAAACACACAGGACAGCTCATGGGGGGACCCAGGCTTCTCTCTGCTCCCTTCTGCTCCTCAAGCACTCCCGCTTCTTCTGCCTACTCACATTCCCTGAGCTGGCACCAATTCCCGCTCCTGGGATGAGCTTCCTGTCTGTTCACCTGCTCACCACCATCCATCTGATTAGGTCTCTAGGTTCAAATTCCCAAGAGCAGGGCTCTGATTGGCTCAGCATTAGGTCACGTGTCCATGCCTGGTCCAATCAGCTCCGTTGAAAAGCAACTGTGTTCATTGGACATAGGACTGTGTCCTGTCTAAGGGTCCACGGTCTCTCAGAATGGGCAGCGAGCCTAGAACCACGGTTGACATTGGGCCATTTCTTGATCCTCGCACAGACCTATCTGTGCCAGCCTTTGCTCTCACTGTCCCCTCTGCCTGGAACACCCTGCCCACAGATCTCT
This sequence comes from Bos mutus, assembly GCF_027580195.1. NCBI lineage: Eukaryota > Metazoa > Chordata > Mammalia > Artiodactyla > Bovidae > Bos > Bos mutus. Next base: position 46,695,056 of record NC_091635.1, read on the forward strand.
GTCCCTCGTGGTCCAGACCAAGTATGATTTAGATCTTCATGGTGTAGCTCTCCAAGTCCTCCAGCTGGGTAACAACCCCCGACCCTCAACACCTTGGGATGGCCCCCTCTCCCACCTCTCCCACCAATGGCCTCATCCAGTGATTCCCTCCTGGTTTGTCTGGGCTTCCCTCCCACACACATGGATTTGGTCCTGCCCAGCCCCAGTTTGCCCGAGCACCACACCTTTCACCCCGGTCTATCTCCCCACCCTGACCCCACCCCCTACCATGCCCTGCACTGATGTCCAGACGGACTGAGTAAAGGAAAAGCTAATGCAAGTTCTGGAGACCCAGTCAGGCTGGCGAGGCTCTTACTGGGAAAAACCACCCACCAGGCTTTTCCACAGCAAAGATGACCCCCTCTCTAGAATGAGACAGTGTATCCTTGCCAGCCCAGCCTTCAAGCTAACCTCCCACCTTCAGGCCAGACCGATTCAGCCAGACTCCCCCATGGGCCCCCATCTCCCCCAGCTTCTCATTCTGGAGCCCACCCCCTCCCCTTCTTAACACCTAATCTGGAACTCAGGTGGGGGTTCCTCTCCCACCACCTTGCCACACCTGCAAAGACTTTTAAAGCAGAGATCACAGTCAAAATGCTCAGAAGCTAAAGATAATAATCCTGCCCACCTTCACTCCCTTTGTCTACAGAGCAGGGTTTGACTTGGACTTTCCATTCTAGACCCCATTCATTTTTTCCCCTCTCTTCTTTTTTAAGCACAGGGTGATATCAATCCTCTTTCCATAGATGAGAGGCTTTCAATTTGGGCACTAGAACTGGAATTTGATTTATTTATTGTTTGATCTTTTTTTTTCAAAATAGATTTTCAGAATAGAATTTTCTTTTTCCCAGCCAAAGGGACCCCCTGATCCTCTGGACGAAGCTAGAGCTTTTACAAAAATAATTGCTCAGATCCAGGAGGAGAGGTGACCTGCCCAAGGTCACACAGCACCATAGCACAGGTGGGCTGAGGACCCAGGTCCCCCGACATCCCTCTTCTGCACTCCCCTCTTTCAACTGCAGATGGTCATTTTTTATAACTAGCAGAAACTATGTGCTTAAACAGAAAAACAGGAGAGAACTAGACCAATGAGCATCACCCAAGAGAAGGCAGAGGGCTTCCCTGGTGGCTCAGATGCTAAAGAATCGGCCTGCAGTGCAGGAGACCAGGGTTCCATCCTGGGTCAGGAAGATCCCCTGGAGAAGGGAATGGCTACCCACTCCAGTATTGCCTGGAGAATCCCATGGACAGAGGAGCCTGGTGGGCTACAGTCCATGGGGTCGCAAAGAGTCAGACACAACTGAGTAACTAAGCACGGTACAAGAAAAGGCAAAAGCCAAGACTCCCTTTACTATTTCTTGTAGAGCAATCTGCTCATAACAGATTTTTTCTTTTGTTGTTATTTATTTGGAAGTGACCAGCCCAGCACAATTAGGAGGACAGTCCCTGCAGGACCAGAGCTGGCGACTGGGCCCTGGGGGACAGCACTAGAACCACAGCTGCCTCTGGAGCCCCCTGGCACCTAAGCAGGGTCTTGGGCACTAAGAAATAGTGGCCTTGATGCCTCTGCCTCCCTGATGCTCCGGGTGAGGCCAGGATCCCGGGGTCTACTCCTCGTCTGGCTGCTGTCATCACAGAGCCCGAAGTTCATGGAGGTTCACTAGGTGCCAGGCCCTTTGCACACACAGCCACATCCAGCCTTCCCAATGACCCCATGAGGCTGGATGTGGGCACATTCCATTGTGCCCACTCTACAGATGATGAAACTGAGGCTCAGAGGAACCCAGTAGCTTGTTCAAGATCACACAGCAGGTATAAAGTATAGATCTGGGATCAGAAGCTGCCTGGCTCCAGACTCCACAGTCTTCCCCATATTTCTCTCAAATTAGGTTTTTTAGAGTTCCACCACCGAGAAGGAGCCGGGGGGCAGAATCAGAATAGGACTGAAAGACCATTCTTTCCACTAATTTAAAAAAAAAAAAAAATCCTGTCTGTCAGGAGTGCCCGGGGCCATGCAAATCAGCAGGTGGTTGACCTCATGGCCAACCAGGGTGCATGCCAGCCGGCAGCATCAGCAGATCAGACGCTTACCTGGGATCAGGCCTGTCTTCTCTTCCCCTGGAAGCTGGCCCTGCCTGCGTGTTCCCAGCCATTCCCAGGCCAAGACAGATACGTGACCCAGAAGAGGGGCGTGGTCCCAACCATGGGGTTGGGTGGCATCAAAGTAAAGTTAGATGGAAGCCGTAAAGAATCTGCCTTCCGATACAGAAGACGCAGGCTCAATCCCTGGATGGGGAAGATCCCCTGGAGTAGGAAATGGCAACCTGCTCCAGTATTCTTCCTTGGGAACTTCCATGGATAGAGGAGGCTGGCAGGCTTACAGTCCATGAGGTCGCAAAAGAGTCAGACACGACTTAGCGACTAAACCACAAGGCCGTGCCAGGGCCAAGGATGGACTTGTCCCCATTCCATAAAGTCCTGCCCTGATGGAGGAGGGGGAGAGGGAGGAGGCTCTGGCAGGTGGGAAAATGCAGCTTCTCTCTCCTTGGAACTTGGGTCTTAGGGGGACTCTCCGTGGGACTGGTGCTCATCCAAGTGAAAGCCCACTATCTTGAGATGACCGTCAGGGCCCTGTGACCTCGCTGACCTCATGCCCTGTTCTGTCCCCGGTGCTTGCTCCTCCCAGCCACATCTGCCACCTCACTATTCCTCAGGTACCCCAGGCCCAGTTCTGCCCTTGGGCCTCCACAATTGCAGTTCCCTCTTCCTGCACCTCCTCCAGACCTCACACGCTGATTCACCTCTTCTCGTCCGGAACACAATCTAGAATCGCAAGTCAGCCCACAGTTGCCCGACCACCCTTTCTTGCCTTTTCTCCTTAATATCTATGGCCATCAAGTATATTTTGTTCTAACGGATGCGTGCATTTGTTTGTCTGTCCCAAAACAAGCTTTGCGAGGGCAGGGCTTTCATCCATTTTGTTCCATTCTTGGAGTTTCCAACAGTATCTGGCGCATAGCCGCACAGCCCTTGAATGAGGTCTTCAGCTTTCTGAAGGCAGGAGCCAGCGTCACCTGGGCCACAGTCTGAGTTGGTGTTTGGAAGCGGCAAACACCAACCGCTTCCCAACACCAACCACTTGTCACATCCAAGCACCTGTAAGATCACCCAACTGTGAACAAGAGAGTGTGAGGGAGGGTGGTGGGAGGCAGGCCAGGGCAGGAGGGAAATTTCCATCGGGTGGTCCCAATTATCACGGTAATTATAGCCTCATGTTTCTCTCCATCGCAGCATATGCTTCTATTCAGAGGGTCTAGACCAACACTGAGGGGGTGTGTGTGTGTGTGTAACAGAAAGAGAGACAGAGAGAGAGGGGGGAGAGGAGGGAAAGAAGAAGGGAGGGAGAGAGAGAATGGAGGGGAGACAGAGAGGGAGAGGGAGAGGGAGACGAGAGAAATTTTTAGCAGAACATATTCAGAGTCAACTGGCAGCCACAGACCCATGGTACCCAAGGGGTATATGCCAGCAAGAACAACTGCCTTCTCCCTTCTAGTAAATCCCTCACAGGGGCTGTGGGACCTGAGTTAATATGGAGATTCTAGGAAAGAGCAATTAAGAGCCCCCCCAGGCTGTATTTACTTGACATCCAACATCTGGATGAAAAGTGAAAGATCATCATTGTCAGAGTGTTTTATTTTTCTCTGCACAAAGCTCTAGGTATTTAGAAGAAACATCTGGGTGATGGGCTGGCTGATTCTGCTTTTCGTCCAGATGCTCAGCATTACCTGGCTCAGCCTGACTGTGGCTGCTGTAGAGGCAGGTTCAAGCTAAAGGGAGGGAGGGGGGCGGAGATGGTGGGGGAGAAGGCGGCCACAGTCCTGTCCTGTGAAACTGTCTGTCCCTCGGTTCACTTGAGTCTTTGCCACCTGCCTCCTCCAAGGCTGGAAGGATTCATTCTCCCCAAGCCCCTCACACAACCCCAAGATGCACAGGGCTAAGAGACATTGACGTTTATTCAACATCTTCCACTGGGAATCGGCGGGCCCAGCACAGAATTAGCTGGCATCTTCCTGCTCTTGGATTATACAGGCAGTGACTGTGATCGAATCTGGCAACCAGATTTATGAATCAGTCGATATTTATTGCTGGGAACAATCCATCTTCATGTCTGGTCTGTGCACACACATCCCTGCTCCAGGCACACCCAGGGACCTTGGTGCAAAATGTTGGAAAGGTCTGGGTGAACACCTCTAAATAGGGGGCAAACGAGAGGGGGTTGACACCATAAAAAACAAGACAAAATATAATGCGGGGAAGTGTAGCTGGTGGGGATGGAGGGAGGAGGTAGTTCCCTTATCCATCCCACGTTTATCCTGGTCTGCCCTTCTCAACCCTCTTCCAATCTCTCATATCCTCCAAAGAGCAAAAGTCGATCAATTATTATGTCAAACATGTTGCAAAATGTTGATGCAGTGTGTTCCAAACTGAACTGAAAGGGTGTGTGTATGTTCTAACTATCTACGCGCTTTTTCTCTGCCCTGCCCACTGGCCCATTAAAGAAACAGCCTGACCGCCCAAGCCCCCACCCGCTTCTGTTGGGCCAATCAGAGAGCCGAAGTTGTAACTCAGCTGATGAATGGCTGGAGGAAAGTCTACTCAGGATTCCTTCATTTGCATGCTTGCACCGACTGGCTAAACCCCTGGGGTAGAAAGTAAACTCCTAGTTAAAGCAGAGGGAATCCAGGCATCCCTCCATCCAATGGCTGTCAGCTCGTGCTGAGGTCTCCAAAGGATGGTCTGAGGCTTCTCAGACTAATTGGAAGAAATGAGAGGTGGAATTTAAGAAGTAAAATAGTGCCCCCTTGTCAGCCCTAACTCTGTCACCTTCCCCAGCCACTCCTTATTCCTCTGACCCTCTCCACCAAGGCTACCGCATTTTTGGCACTGTGCCCACGGCCCACTCCATAGATCCTCCCCACCCACCTCCGTGGAACTTCCTGTAGGAAATACAAGGCATAAGGGACATTGAGGGAAAAGGGATATGTTTGAGGGGCTTAGTGGCCTTCCAAAAATTATAGAGCAGAGTCACTACCAGCAGGGAGATGGAAGACACTCTGAACCTGTGCATTTCTCCAGCTTCACACCATTTAGGATCACGGGAGCTTTTCTAGCCATGATAGAGGAGCTGGTGGGGGGCGGTGGTCAATGGCTGGGTTGGGGAGATGGAACCTGGCATCATCTTCACCTACCCACAAGGCCTTGGCCTGAAGTTGAACAGAGGAACTGCTTTCTTGTCTTAGAGAGACGATAGCTCTGGGGGTGAAGAGGGGAGGTCAGGCTCAAGAACTAACTCCACAAATGGTGCAGACAGGAAATGGACTGGGCTAGCCCCCATCTCCCAAATGGGAGGAGAATGGAAAGCACCCAGAGGAGATAAAGACAACTGTCCCCCACCCCATCCAAGGACCAGAGCACCTGGGCTTTAACTGGCTCTGGTCAATTACTTCACCCCTGCAGATGGGGGGTCACATACCTCCCCCATACCCCCCTTACCTTTCTCATACCTCCCCCAGAGCTAGTCACACAGGGCAAGTGCAGGACTGGAATCTCCATGGCTCCAAAGGACAGAATCTGAACTGATGGGTAACGGACAGGAGGTCAGGCTTACGCTCAGTGTGTAAAGGAGCTTTCTGCCTTCAAACTGCCCAGCAATAGAAGCCCCTCAGATAGTAATACAGCTCAGTTCAAACACCCAAGCTGAGTTTGGATGGCCATCTGTTGTAGAGTATAATTTCTGGACATTTTCGGGCACTGGATGGAATCATCTGTCAGCTGTCTCTAACTCTTGAGGATTCCATGATTCTTTCATTGAACAAATGTTTCTTCATTGCCCGTTAGACCCATCTCTGTCACTGATGTGCATACAGTGTGACTACCAGTTTTCCTCTCTGAAGCGAGTTTCCTGCATCCAACATGAGAGCGTTGGGCCAGTGGACGTGAGGGCTCTTTCGGCTCTGAGTGTTCTAAGCGGGATCAGAAGGAACTACAGAGGCTCACTCTCTGTCCCCTCGTCCTCCTCCTTCTCCTGCTTCTTCCCATAATTTAGCAGAGTTGGGATAGAATGAACTTCTCCTGGCCTGGGATGTCATGTAAAACAGATGAGCCTGTTGCCATGGAGACCAGGGAACTACTTATCTTGAGGGGATAGGAATTGGGTGGGGGGTGAAGGCAGACACGGGTGATTTACTCCTGCAATAGCCCAGCCCAGAATCTACATGAATGTTAAACGGGGTGGCTCCAGGCAACCACTCAGCCAGACGCATCAGAAACCACTTAAGATGAAAGACCCAGAACATTTGTACATCTCTTCCCCAGGGATGCCTGTGACTTTCCGGCTCCCCACCCCCACGGCACAGCCTCAGGCAGGTCAGCCCCTCTCTGGCCCAAGGGATCTGACTCAATTCTGCCTCTGGCAAAGCTAGGAGAATGCAGGGTCTGTCCTGAAGGGAGAGGGGTATGGGCAGTTCTAGAGGGCGCTGGCAGCTGAGGCTAGGGCAGCTGAGGGAAGCTGATTTCTTGGGCTCCTTACAAAAAAAGAGTTTTCTGGCAGTCATCACTGTCTAACCACAGGTGGGCTGCCCCAGGAAAGAGTGAGCTCCCCAACCCTGGAAGTATTCAAACTGGGCTGAGAAGATCCTCCATCAGTGACTCTGTGAGGCATAACACCTGCTTTGTAGGATTTTCTGGAAAGGGTTAAAATGAAGCAAGGTACCTAAAGTGCTTAGTACAGTACCTAGCCTATATTGAATATCTGACAAGTGGTTATTATTAATATTCCATAATTAGTAAAGCTACAGTGAAATAGGAGCTCCCCATCAGTGGCTCAGGATGACTTCCTGATGACTTCCCCCATAAAACAGGAGATAGAGCCTGGTGGCTTCCAAAGGCAGCTCTTTCAACTCTGGTATCTTGTAATAGCAGAGGCAAAAGAAGAACAATGGTTACAAGCAGGTGCTTTGGAGTCAGACAGACCTGGGCTCAGGTCCCAGTTCTGCATCTTACTTGCCATGTGACCTTAAGCGAGTTAACTTTCTCTGAACCTCTATTTCCTTACCTGTAAAATGTGAGGCATAACACCTGCTTTGTAGGATTTTCTGGAAAGGATTTAAACGAAGCAATGTAACTAACATGCTTAGTACAGTACCTAGCCCATATTGAATATCTGATAAGTGGTTATTGTTAGTATTCTATAATTAGTAAACCTACAATGAAATGGGAGCTCCCCAGATGCATGGCTTTTTAAAAAATATTCTATTTATTTGGATGTGCCAGGCCAAGGTTTTGTTGTGGCACACGGGATCTTCCATCTTCGATCCTTGGTGTGGCATGAGAACTCTTAGTTTCAGGATGTGGTATCTAGCTTCCTGACCAAGGATTGAGCCCAAGCCCCTCTACATTGAGAGCTCAGAGTCTTAGCCACTGGACCTCTAAGGAAGTCCCTCCCCAGCTGTTTGGATTGGATTTGGCCAAGACAGTTGGCTTCTGCTCTGCCATTTACTGTGTAATCGTGGGCCAATTTCTTAATCTCTCTGAGTCTCAATTTCCTCATCAGTATAATGAGGCTGAAGTAGTGCTCACCTCCTAGAGTTATGGTGAGGATTGAGTTGTGATTAGGATTGAGGTAGCCACGCGCTACCATCACCATCATTGTCTCATCCTTGTCCTCGACTCTGGCTGTCTCCCCAACGCTTCGTACTTATTAGGGCTGAAAGACTGACTTAGAGACAGTGGTTCCTGAGTGAGACAATGACGCTTACAAAATTTAGTGGAGATGACAGAGGCTGAAAGGAAGAAAAAGGAAAGGAGGCAGCCTGAAGGAAGACCCAAGACAGCAAAGCTGGCAACAAACTGGTAACAACAAAATTGGTGATGGAGAAAAAGAAGGACTCACCAGTGGCTCTACACTTGTAGGGAAAGGAGGGGGACTGAGAGAACAGAAGGAAAAGAGGCCAGTGGGAATAAGGAGGAGTGGAGACCCCTGATCTTCATACAACATAAATATTCCTTATTCAGTTGGCAGACGTGTCTTGAGCACCTACAGTGCATTAGGCAGTAAGAATATATATTTGAACAGACATGTTCCTGATCTTAGAGGAAATGTTTTCAGCTTTTCACTGTTGACTATGGTGCTAGCTGTTGGTTTGTGGTATATGGCCTTTATTATGTTGAGGTATGTTCTCTCTATGCCCACTTTCTGGAGAGTCTTTTTTTTTTTTTTTTCATCATAAATAGGTGCTGAATTTTGTCAGAAGTTTTTAGTGCATCTATCAAGATGATCATATGACTTTTATTCTTCAATTTGTTGGTGTTCTGTATGGCACCGATTGATTTGCCAATATTGAAAAATCCTTGCCTCCCTGGGATGAACCCACTTGATCATGGTATATGATTCTTTTAGTGTATTGCTGGATTCAGTTGCTAGTATTTTGTTGAGGATTTTTGCGGGGGGAAAAATGTTTATGCCAAAATAAAAGGGAGAAAAATAAAGCAAGAAAAACTAATGGAAAAAAATATGAGGACTAAAGAATGGCTAAGATTCCGTGCTCCCAATGCAGGGGGCCGCAGTTCTATCCCTGGTTGGGGGACTAGATCCCACAAGATCCCACACACTGCAACTAAAGACCCGCATGCCATGATAAAGACTGAAGGTCTTGCGTGCCACAACTAAGACCCTGTGCAGCCACATAAATAAATACTGAAAAAAATAATATGAACAGACATGGTTCCTGCCCCTAAGGACTTTGTAGTATCAGTGGGGGTAGCAAAGACATCCCAAATACATGCAATGACATGTAACAGCTGCTTTACCCACATTATCTGTCCAAGTAGCTGCTGAACCAGGAAATGATTGATTTCACCAGGCTTCAAGGAGAAAGTGAGTGAGAAAGAAAGTGATATCGCTCAGTCATGTCCAACTCTTTGTGACCCCATGGACTGTAGCCTACCAGGCTCCTCTGTCCATGGGATTTTCCAGGCAATAGTACTGGAGTGGATTGCCATTTCCTTCTCCAGGGGATCTTCCCAACCCAGGGATTGAACCCGGGTCTCCCGCATTGTAGACAGATGCTTTACCATCTGAGCCACCAGGGAAGCCAAGGTACTCATCAATTGAGTAGATTTCCAGGAAGCTAGGGGAAAACATACTCTGTCTGAAAGGAAAGCGTGAGAAAAATACCAGTGAGTGAAAAGCTATGTCACATCCTAGACTTATAAGTCTCTCTGATATTCAAGACTATCAGATCCAGAATTGAGGCTGGAGATGCCTCAAGGGACCGTGGCCTGGACAACAGTGTGGATCATAACACAGAAAGAGGGAAGGGTCAAGAAGAGCGTTACATCAGGGTGTGGTAACCGGAAAGGGCAAAAGATAGGAGTTTACAGTATGGGTTTGGAATCAGACATATAAGAGCAAAGTTCGACTGGAGAAAATCAAGGACAATTCTTCCTTCAAGGTAGGAGGGAAGGAAGAAAGTAAAAAAAAAAAAAGGCAAAACACTTTGATTTAGGGGGTGGGAACTGACAGGCCTAGGAAGTCCACCCATGGCCTTTCCAGAAAAGTCAGAGGCAAGGACATTCATTAAAACCAAAAAAACTAGGGAGGGTTAAGGGGCCCAGCCAAGCTAGATTATCAAGGAAAAAAAACACAATTCCTAATATCAGGAACAAAAGAGGGACTATTACTGCATTTCCTATAGACATGAGAAAGGTAAATAAGAACACCATAAACAACTTAAACAAACGGATACATTCCTTGAGAAATACAAGTTTCTAAAACCGACACAAGATAAAACAGAAGAAGATAAATAGCCCTATATCTATTAAATAAAGGGAATTTTTTGTCAAAAATCTTCCCATAAACAAAATTTCCACATGGATGATTTCACTATGAATTTCATCAAATATGAGAGAAATAAATATTGTCAATCCTACACAAACTCAGAAAATGGAGGAAGATGAATATTTCTAAGTTGTTTCATGATGCCAGATTAACTGTGATATTAAAACCTGACAGAGAAATTACAAAAAGAGGCAGAAAATGACAAAATAATATCCACCACAAACTTAAGTCAAAAATCCTTAACAGATTACGAGCAAGTAAAATCCAGCAATACACAAAAATAAAAATACATCATGACCAAGGTTTGTCCTGAGAATGAAAAATTGTCTGAACACTCAATATAATTCACTGTATTAACAGAATAAAGAAGAAAACCCAGATGATTGTTTTTATAAAACCCAATGCCTGTTCATATGTTTTAAAGAAAATTAGGAGGAGAAGGAATTTATTCAATCTGAGAAAGGACATCTATGAAAAACCTACAGCTAACATCATATTCAATGTGATTTAATAGCCATTCCCCTTAAGGTCAGGAACACAGCAAGGCTGCTGGCCACTTCACTACCTCTATTTAACACTTCATTGGAGGTTTTAGCTAGGGCAACAAGACAAGATAAAAGAATAAAAAGCACAAAAATCAGAAAGGAAGAAGTAAAACTATATACGAAAACTGCATAATTGTTTCTGTAGAAAATCCCTACTACTACTACTACTAAGTCGCTTCAGTCATGTCCGACTCTGTGCGACCCCATAGAGGGCAGCCCACCAGGCTCCCCCGTCCCTGGGATTCTCCAGGCAAGAACACTGGAGTGGGTTGCCATTTCCTTCTCCAATGCATGAAAGTGAAAAGTGAAAGTGAAGTCGCTCAGTCGTGTCCGATTCTTAGTGACCCCATGGACTGCCGCCAACCAGGCTCCTCCATCCACAGGATTTTCCAGGCAAGAGTACTGGAGTGGGGTGCCATTGCCTTCTCCTATATAAAGAGCTCCAATGCAATAAACAAAACATGACCAACCCAGGAAAAAGAAGGGTAGATGTTTGAACAGACTTTTCACAATAAGTTAGGTGGACTGAACGCATGTCCGTTCTACGACCCAGCAATTCCACTTCCAGGCATTCACCCAAAAGAAAGGAAGACATAGGTCCACAACAAGATGTGTACAAGAACATTCATGGCCACTTCATTTATGGTAACCCCTGGAAAACAACCTCAAATAAACTGCTCATGAAGACAGATGGATACACAAATTGTTAACCACTTCCTGATGATACAAAAGGGACAAAGTATTAACACATGCAACAAAATGAATGAATCTTGGACTTCCCTGGTGATGTGGTGGATTTGAACCCGATGCAGGGGACATTGGTTCGATCCCTGGTCCAGGAAGAGTCCACATGCTGTGGAGCAACTAAGCCTGTGCGCCACAACTACTGAGCCTGTGCTCTAGAGCCCAGGAGCCACAACCACTGAAGCACTTTCACCTAGAGCCTGCGCTCCACAGGAGAAGCCATCGCGGTGAGAAGCCCATGCCCTGCAACAAAGAGTAGCCCCAACTCGCCGCAGCTAGAGAAAGCCCACACAAAGCAACAGAAACCCAGCGCAGCCAAAAATAAGTAAATGGATGGACCTCAAAAATGTGAGTGCATATTATTTGATTCCATTTATGTGAAATTTTAGAAAGTTTTTTTTTAAATAAAAATGGATTACTTCTGCAGGATGAGAGCAGCGATTGACTAGAAAGGGGGTATGAACAGATTTCCTAGCTGATAGAAATGTTCCATAACTTTATATGGATTGGGGTTACACGTACAAAGTATTTGTGAAATCTCAGAAAATACACTTGTGATTTGTGCATTTTATAGTTTCACGCATGTAAGTGTAACACCCCTCCCCCATACATATGCACCAAAAAAACACATGCAAATATTAATTCTACTTAATTATATGCATGCTGAAGTGTCTGGAATGCAGTATACTGATGGCCTGCATTTTGCTTTAAAATATACCAGAAATAAGATGTATTGAATACTAGATATATGGAGAGGTATTTGATGAAAGAGATACAGCAAAATGTTAACAATTGTAGAATCTCTATGCCAAAGACTCAATTGTGAGTACTCAACATTCTATCCAATTTTCTATGCTTAGAATTTCAATAGGGAAGTCGAGACAGGGGTTGCAGGACTTGTCAAGAACGGGGAAAAACTCAGAAGAGCCTTGAGGTGAGCTCGGGAAGGGGTGGTCAGCATTTTCCAGGGACAGTGAGGGTTCAGCTGGGGTTCATAGACCTTATTTGTAAGAAAGGCACTCAGTGTACTTTCTCAAGGACACATGTCAATACTAGTCAACAGTCACCCCCAGCCAGCCTGATCCTACCCAATAGGATACCTGAGAACAGCATGGTTCATCACGTTTTCCATCTTCCAGGGGAGGGTGTCTTTCTCTTTGAACCAGAGGTTCTCCAGGGCAGGCACTAGGTCTTCCGCATCAGTCCAGAAGCTTACTTCAAGCAGGACATAGATCTTTCCCATCATACCAGGAGCTTCCTTAGGCTAGAAGTTATGTATCTTCCATCAGCCTGTGGAAGACTAATGGGGACTAATTCTGTCATCAGACCAGAAGGCCTCTCTGGATGTATCTGCCACCTGATAGGAGCTGCTCAGAGGGCTGCCAGTCATTTCTCTTTATTTCCTTCAAGACTCCCACTTGAGCTCTGCGGCTTGAACACACTCAGCAGAGAGGAGGGAAGGGTGATTGACAGGATCCAAGCAAGAATGCTCTAACTTCAATCATCCCAGAAGCAGACATTCACTTATATGGTTTCACATTTAGCCAGGGAAAAGTGATATTAATTCACCAGAGTGATTGAGACTTTATATACCCTGAAGTGAAGAAATTCTAACTTGAGGTTCCCCCAGCAACTGTAGCTGGGCAACATCACCCCCAGGCATCAGCAGGAGGTCACATATCTCAATAGCTTATTGGGCAGGAGGAATCACAGCCACCTCCACACACCTGGGCTTACAGGAACTAAGGGAGGGGTGTACCCAGAGACCCAGAAAGTGAGGGTGATGCTGAGGCCCCAGGAAAAAGAACAGGCAAGAGAAGAGAGGGGAAGAGCCAAAATATGTTTCCCCAGTCGCTCTCCTTTGTGTGTGTGTGTGCGTGTGTGTGTGTGTGTGCGTGCGTGTGTGTGTGTGTGTGTCTCTCATGCATATACACACAGAAAGACAAGCAGCTTAAACTTAAATATGATTTCGGTTCACAAGGGTAAGTTCCCTAGCAACTGAAGACACATTTGCAAGGTGCTACATATGGGACACTAGAATAGACACCTGGCTGAGAAATGGGACAAATTTGGCTGCTATATGGGTTACAAGAGCTATTGATCTCTCATCCTTCAAACTAGCTTCCCTAGTCCCTGCCCCCAACCCACAGATACCTCTGACCCCTGTAAACTTGACTAACTTCCAGATTTTCTCTGTGACTCAGCTTCTATTGTCATGATACTCCTTGTTATTATTATTCTGGATGAAATGGAGAGAGGGCCATTAAACTGGGCCATGAGAGCTAATGTGTCATTTTCTATGTCAGAGTTTTTCAAAATGTCCTCTTGTATTGCTTCCAGAAGTAGCAGACTAGATAACGTAAAGGGTCTCTTCAGTACAAAACAACTAACTTTTGCTAAAAGAGACTTGAGTGCATTTCTGGGGTCAACATACATAAGAGAATTATGTGATACTCCCATCCAGTCCCCCAGATTCACTGAAACCAAGGCAAAGAGCAGAAGCAGCAAGGTAAGAGAAACCCAGGTAAGACGGTAGGTGTTGCAAGAGGGCATCAGAGGGCACGCACTGAACCATACTCACAGAAAACTAGTCAATCCAATCACACTAGGACCACAGCCTTGTCTAACTCAATGAAACTAAGCCATGCCCTGAGGGGCCACCCAAGACGGGCGGGTCATGGTGGAGAGATCTGACAGAATGTGGTCCACTGGAGAAGGGAATGGCAAACCACTTCAGTATTCTTGCCTTGAGAATCCCATGAACAGCATGAAAATGCAAAATGATAGGATACTGAAAGAGAAACTCCCCAGGTCTGTAGGTGGCCAATATGCTACTGGAGATCAGTGGAGACATAACTCCAGAAAGAATGACGGGATGGAGCCAAAGCAAAAACAATACCCAGCTGTGGATGTGACTGGTGATAGAAGCAAGGGTCTGATGCTGTAAAGAGCAATATTGCATAGGAACCTGGAATGTCAGGTCCATGAATCAAGGAAAATTGGAAGTGGTCAAACAAGAGATGGCAAGAGTGAATGTTGACATTCTAGGAATCAGCGAACTAAAATGGACTGGAATGGGTGAATTTAACTCAGATGACCATTATATCTACTACTGCGGGCAGGAATCCCTCAGAAGAAATGGAGTAGCCATCATAGTCAACAAAAGAGTCCAAAATGCAGTACTTGGATGTAATCTCAAAAACGACAGAATGATCTCAGTTTGTTTCCAAGGCAAACCATTCAATATCACAGTAATCCAAGTCTATGCCCCAACCAGTAACGCTGAAGAAGTTGAAGTTGAATGGTTCTATGAAGACCTACAAGACCTTTTAGAACTAACACCCAAAAAAGATGTCCTTTTCATTATAGGGGACTGGAATGCAAAAGTAGGAAGTCCAGAAACACATGGAGTAACAGGCAAATTTAGCCTTGGAATACGGAATGAAGCAGGACAAAGACTAATAGAGTTTTGCCAAGATAATGCACTGGTCATAACAAACACCCTCTTTCAACAACACAAGAGAAGACTCTATACATGGACATCACCAGATGGTCAACACCGAAATCAGGTTGATTATATTCTTTGCAGCCAAAGATGGAGAAGCTCTATTCAGTCAACAAAAATAAGACCAGGAGCTGACTGTGGCTCAGATCATGAACTCCTTATTTCCAAATTCAGACTTAAATTGAACAAAGTAGGGAAAACCACTAGACCATTCAGGTATGACCTAAATCAAATCCCTTATGATTATACAGTGGAAGTGAGAAATAGATTTAAGGGCCTAGATCTGATAGAGTGCCTGATGAACTATGGAATGAGGTTCGTGACATTGTACAGGAGACAGGGATCAAGACCATCCCCATGGAAAAGAAATGCAAAAAAGCAAAATGGCTGTCTGGGGAGGCCTTACAAATAGCTGTGAAAAGAAGAGAAGCAAAAAGCAAAGGAGAAAAGGAAAGATATAAGCATCTGAATGCAGAGTCCCAAAGAATAGCCAGAAGAGATAAGAAAGCCTTCCTCAGCGATCAATGCAAAGAAATAGGAAAGCAACAGAATGGGAAAGACTAGAGATCTCTTCAAGAAAATTAGAGATACCAAGGGAACATTTCATGCAAAGATGGGCTCGATAAAGGACAGAAATGGTATGGACCTAACAGAAGCAGAAGATATTAAGAAGAGGTGGCAAGAACACACAGAAGAACTGTACAAAAAAGATCTTCATGACCCAGATAATCACGATGGTGTGATCACTCACCTAGAGCCAGACATCCTGGAATGTGAAGTCAAGTGGGCCTTAGAAAGCATCACTACGAACAAAGCTAGTGGAGGTGATGGAATTCCAGTTGAGCTATTTCAAATCCTGAAAGATGATGCTGTGAAAGTGCTACACTCAATAAGCCAGCAAATTTGGACAACTCAGCAGTGGCCACAGGACTGGAAAAGCTCAGTTTTCATTCCAATCCCAAAGAAAGGCAATGCCAAAGAATGCTCAAACTACTACACAATTGCACTCATCTCACACGCTAGTAAAGTAATGCTCAAAATCCTCCAAGCCAGGCTTCAGCACTACGTGAACCGTGAACTTCCTGATGTTCAAGCTGGTTTTAGAAAAGGCAGAGGAACCAGAGATCAAATTGCCAACATCTGCAGAATCATGGAAAAAGCAAGAGAGTTCCAGAAAAACATCTATTTCTGCTTTATTGACTATGCCAAAGCCTTTGACTGTGTGGATCACGATAAACTGTGGAAAATTCTGAAAGAGCTGGGAATACCAGACCACCTGACCTGCCTCTTGAGAAACCTATATGCAGGTCAGGAAGCAATAGTTAGAACTGGACATGGAAAAACAGACTGGTTCCAAATAGGAAAAGGAGTACGTCAAGGCTGTATATTGTCACCCCACTTATTTAACTTATATACAGAGTACATCATGAGAAATGCTGGACAGGAAGAAACATAAGCTGGAATCAAGATTGCCGGGAGAAATATCAATAACCTCAGATATGCAGATGACACCACCCTTATGGCAGAAAGTGAAGAGGAACTCAAAGGCCTCTTGATGAAAGTGAAAGAGGAGAGTGAAAAAGTTGGCTTAAAGCTCAACATTCAGAAAACGAAGATCATGGCATCTGGTCCCATCACTTCATGGGAAATAGATGGGGAGACAGTGGAAACAGTGTCAGACTTTATTTTTCTGGGCTCCAAAATCACTGCAGATGGTGACTGCAGCCATGAAATTAAAAGATGCCTACTCGTTGTGGCTTCCCTGCTGGCTCAGACGGTAAAGCGTCTGCCCGCAATGCGGGAGACCCGGGTTCGATTCCTGGGTCGGGAAGATCCCCTGGAGAAGGAAATGGCAATCCACTCTAGCACTCTTGCCTGGAAAATCCCATGGACGGAGGAGCCTGATAGGCTACAGTCCAATGGGTTGCAAAGAGTCGGACACAACTGAGCGACTTCACTTTCACTTACTCCTTGTAAGGAAAGTCATGACCAACCTAGATAGCATATTCAAAAGCAGAGACATTACACTGCCAACAAAGGTCCGTCTAGTCAAGGCTGTGGTTTTTCCTGTGGTCATGTATGGATGCGAGAGTTGGACTGTGAAGAAGGCTAAGCACCGAAGAATTGATGCTTTTGAACTGTGGTGTTGGAGAAGACTCTTGAGAGTCCCTTGGACTGCAAAAAGATCCAAGCAGTCTATTCTGAAGGAGATCAGCCCTGGGATTTCTTTGAAAGGAATGATGCTAAAGCTGAAACTCCAGTACTTTGGCCACCTCATGTGAAGAGTTGACTCATTGGAAAAGATTCTGATGCTGGGAGGGATTGGGGACAGGAGGAGAAGAGGACGACAGAGGATGGGATGGCTGGATGGCATCACTGACTTGATGGATGTGAGTCTGAGTGAACTCCGGGAGCTGGTGATGGACAGGGAGGCCTGGCGTGATGCGATTCGTGGGGTCACAAAGAGTCGGACAGGACTGAATGACTGAACTGAATTGAGACCTTTCTTCAAGGAATGTATACACATGGCCAATAAATACATGAAAAAATGTTCAACATCATAAATCATTAGGGAAATGTGTATCGGTACCTCAGTGAGGTACCAGTTCACATCTACAAAGATCGTATTAATAATAATAATAATAAACAACAAGTGTCAGTGAGGATTTGGGGAAATTAGAATTTTGTGCATTTCAAGTAGAAGTGTAAAAATGGTATAGACTCTGGAGAACAGTTTGGTTGAAAAACCAAAAACTAAGCATAGAATTTCTGTATGACCCAGCAATTTCACTCTTAGGTTTACTCTTCTGGTACACCCAAAAGAACTGAAAACAGGGATACAGATAATAGTATGCCAGTGTTCATTGCAGTAATAGTCACGGTAGCCAAAAGGTAGAAACAGCCCATACATTCATCGATGGGTGAATGGACAAGCAAAACGTGGTATACACACACAATAGGGTATTATTCAGCCATGAAGTTGTGACATACGCTGCAACGTGGATGAATTACAATCATATCAATATTGGGGGCGTGGCACAGATTGTGCAGATAGCTGGCTTTTACTCTAAGTCAAAAGCCATTGGAAAGTTCTGAAGGGACGTGAACTGACTTATGTTTTTAAAGAACCACTTTGGACACAAGGAGGGAAGCGTGGAAATCAGTTAGGAGACTATTGAAGTTACCAGGTCAAGAATGATGATGGCTTGACCTGGAATGTAGCAGTGGAGGTGGTAAGAAGTAATTTGCATGTCTGTAAATATTGTCACTAGGATGTACAGACAGCTTGGAGTGTGAGAGAAGAGCAGAGTCAAGGATGACACTGAAAACTTTAGCCTGAGCAAAGGATCAATGGAGTTGACATTTTCTGGGAAAGGGAGACTATAGGAGCAGATTTGGAAGGGGAAGACCAAGACTTTATCTGCCCATTATTTTTTTCTTTCCTGATTTTTTTTTTTTTTTTTTTTTTTTAGTGCTGCCAAAGTGAGCCCTCCTGTTCTTTTATTTTCTTTTTAAATGTATTTGTTTTTAACTGAAGGATAATTGCTTTACAATGTTGTGTTGGTTTCTCCATACATCAGCATGAATCAGTCATAAGTATACATATGTCCTCTCCCTCTATCGTTTGCCTGTTAGATGTTTAAGAAGAGATCCTGAGTAGGCAACTGATTACATGAGGCTGGAGTGAGATATGTCAGAGGTAAGGAAACAAATATTCAGGTCTAAGACACTTCCCTAAGGTTACACAGCTAAAAAGTATCTAGACCCAGGACTCAAACCCAAAACCTGGGTTCTTCACCTCTGTGTTATACTGCTTCCCCAGTAACCCATGGTGAATCAAGACTGGTTTTTTTGTTTGTGTGTTTGATTTGACTGCACTTAGGCTTTGTTGCTGCATTGGGATCTTTAGTTAGGGCATGTGGGATCTAGTTCCCTGACCAGGGATTGAACCCGGGCCTGTGCATTGGGAGCAACATGGAGTCTTGGCATGGAGTCTTAACCACTGGGCCACCAGGGAAGTCCCCCCAAGACGTGGTGTTTGATGAAGGAGAACAGAGTGGAAGTTTTCAGGCTGCTGACCCTTGGTCTTGATGACTATAATCCCCCCTGTCCCATCCTCAGTTGTTACTCAGGATTCATCTGCAGTCCCTCTCAGCATGCATTTATTTGCCTTTATAAGAAAGCATTTCCCAGGAAATAGGCACCCCATGTCTCTCTGTGCATGTGAGTGAATAGAGTGGGAGGAAGGGAGAGTTGTTGAAGATTTTTTCTTTCTTTTCTCCTTTTTTATTTTTTGGAAACTGTCCGGGGGACGTGGTGTTGCTGCTGGTGGTAGCAGCAACTGCTACAATCAGAGCTATTTCGAAGCAAAGAACTAATTTACTGCATGAATGACTTTAGCTCAAAAGAAGAAATAAGGCTGATCAGGAGTCCTAAGGGAGCAAAATAATAGGGTAATTTACACGGGGAGATGAGGGAGATGGGAGAAACATGCAGGGTAATTCTTTTGCATAATCTTTATTTTATATTTTTGCCCTTTTTCCCTTTGCATCTCTGGGGGCAGAGCCTCAGCTCAGACATGCTTGTTGGCCATTCCCAGGGTTGATCCCTGAAAAAAATGAAAGGGCAAGGAAGATGTGGTTGCTCAGGCTGTGAAAGAGATAGTCGGTCAAGAGATGGTTTCATGGCTATTCCCTAAAGACAGGTTCTGTTAGAGGAATGGTCTGCAGGTGGCCCCCATGGAGCCTTAAGATTGCTGAGGGATTGCAAAGGAGAACTTCATATGCCTAGCTGATGCAGTGTACAGAGTAGATGCCATCTTCCACCAGCCTCAACTGGCACCAAACTAAAAGCTCACTATTACCCCTGCTATGGACTGAAATTCCAGATTCATATGCTGAAATCCTATCACTCATTGTGATAGTATTTGTTCAGTTCAGTTCAGCCCTCAGTCATGTATGACTCTTTGCAACCCCATGAACTGCAGCACGACAGGCCACCTGATCCATCACCAACTGCAGGAGTCTACCCAAACCCATGTCCATTGAGTCGGTGATGCCATCCAACCATCTCATCATCTGTCATCCCCTTCTCCTCCTGCTCTCAATCTTCCCCAGCATCAGGGTCTTCTCAAATGTTAGCTCTTCGCATAAGGTGGCCAAAGTATTGGAGTTTCAGCCTCAACATGAGTCCTTCCAATGAACATCCAGGACTGATCTCCTTAAGGAAGGACTGGTTGCATCTCCTTGCAGTTCAAGGGACTTTCAACAGTCTTCTCCAACACCACAGTTTAAAAGCATCAATTCTTTGACACTCAGCTTTCTTTATAGTCCAACTCTCACATCCATACATGACTACTGGAAAAACCATAGCTTTGACTAGACGGACCTTTGTTGACAAAGTAATGTCTCTGCTTTTTAATATGCTGTCTAGGTTGGTCATAACTTTCCTTCCAAGGAGTAAGCGTCTTTTAATTTCATGGCTGCAGTCACCATCTGCAGTGATTTTGGAGCCCAAAAAAATAAAGTCTGACACTGTTTCCCCATCTATTTCCCATGAAGTGATGGGACCAGATGCCATGATCTTCATTTTCTGAATGTTGAGCTTTGAGCCAACTTTTTCACTCTCCTCTTTCACTTTCATCAAGAGGCTCTTTAGTTCTTCTTCACTTTCTGCCACAAGGGTGCTGCCATCTGTGTATCTGAGGTTATTGATATTTCTCCCAGCCATTTTGATTCCTGCTTGTGCTTCCAGCCCAGCATTTCTCATGATGTACTCTGAATATAAGTTAAATAAGCAGGGTGACAATATACAGCCTTGACGTACTCCTTTCCTGATTTGGAACCAGTCTGGTGTTCCATGTCCAGTTCTAACTGTTGCTTCCTGACCTGCATACAGGTTTCTCAGGAGGCAGGTCAGGTGGTCTGGTATCCCCATCTCTTTCAGAATTTTCCACAGTTTCTTGTGATCCACACAGTCAAAGGCTTTGGCATAGTCAATAAAGCAGAAATAGATGTTTTTCTGGAACTCTCTTGCTTTTTCCATGATCCAGTGGATGTTGGATATTTGATCTCTGGTTCCTCTGCCTTTTCTAAAACCAGCTTGAACGTCTGGAAGTTCACAGTTCACGTATTGCTGAAGCCTGGCTTGGAGAATATTGAGCATTACTTTACTAGCGTGTGAGATGAGTGCATTTGTGTGGTAGTTTGAACATTCCTTCGCATTGCCTTTCTGTGGGATTGGAATGAAAACTGACCTTTTCCAGTCCTGTGGCCACGGCTGAGTTTTCCAAATTTACTGGTATATTGAGTGCAGCACTTTCACAGCATCATATTTTAGGATTTGAAATAGCTCAACTGGAATTCCATCACCTCCACTAGTTTTGTTCGTAGCGATGTTTCCTAAGGCCCACTTGACTTCACATTCCAGGATGTCTGGCTCTAGGTGAGTGATCACACCATTGTGATTATCTGGGTCATGCAGATCTTTTTTGTACAGCTCTTCTGTGTATTCTTGCCACCTCTTCTTAATATCTTCTGCTTCTGTTAGGTCCCTACCATTTCAGTCCTTTATTGAGCTCACCTTTGCATGAAATGTTCCCTTGGTATCTCTAATTTTCTTGAAGAGATCTCTAGTCTTTCCCATTCTGTTGTTTTCCTCTATTTCTTTGCATTGATCACTGAGGAAGGCTTTCTTCTCTCCTTGCTATTCTTTGGAACTCTGCATTCAAATGGGTATATCTTTCCTTTTCTTCTTTGATTTTCGCTTCTCTTCTTTTCACAGCTATTTGTAAGGCATCCTCAGACAGCCATTTTGCTTTTCTGCATTTCTTTTTCTTGGGGATGGTCTTGATGCCTGTCTCCTGTACAATGTCACAAACCTCATTCCATAGTTCATCAGGCACTGTGTCTATCAGATCTAGTCCCTTAAATCTATTTCTCACTTCCACTGTATAGTCATAAGGGGTTTGATTTAGGTCATACCTGAATGGTATACTGGTTTTCCCCACTTTCTTCAATTAAGTCTGAATTTGGCAAGGAGTTCATGATCTGAGCCACAGTCAGCTCCTGGTCTTGTTTTTGCTGACTGAATAGAGCTTCTCCATCTTTGGCTGCAAAGAATATAATCAATCTGATTTCAGTGTTGACAGTCTGGTGATGTCCATGTGTAGAATCTTCTCTTGTGTTGTTGGAAGAGGGTGTTTGCTATGACCAGTGAGTTCTCTTGGCAGAACTCTATTAGCCTTTGCCCTGCTTCATTCTGTACTCCAAGGCCAATTTGCCTGTTACTCCAGGTTGACTTCCTACTTTTGCATTCTAGTCCCCTATAATGAAAAGGACATCTTTTTTGGGTGTTAGTTCTAGAAGGTCTTCATAGGACTGTTCAGCTTCTTCAGCATTACTGGTTGGGGCATAGATTTAGGATTACCATGATATTGAATGGTTTGCATTGGAGATGAACAGAGATCATTCTGCCGTTTTTGAGACTGCATCCAAGTACTGCATTTCGGACTCTTTTGTTGACTATGATGGCTATTCCGTTTCTTCTAAGGATTCCCGCCCACAGTAGTAGATATAATGGTCATCTGAGTTAAATTCACCCATTCCAGTCCATCTTAGTTCGCTGATTTCTAGAATGTTGATGTTCAACCTTGCCATCTCCTGTTTGACCACTTTCAATTTGCCTTGATTCATGGACCTGACATTCCAGGTTCCTATGCAATATTGCTCTTTACAGCATTGGACCTTGCTTCTATCACCAGTCCCATCCACAGCTGGGTGTTGTTTTTGCTTTGGCTCCATCCCGTCATTCTTTCTGGAGTTATTTCCCCACTGATCTCCAGTAGCATATCGGGTACCTACCAACCTGGGGAGTTCACCTTTCAATCTCCTGTCTTTTTGCCTTTTCATACTGTTCATGGGGTTCTCAAGACAAGAATACTGAAGTGGTTTGCCATTCCCTTCTCCAGTGGACCACATTCTGTCAGACCTCTCCACCATGACCCGTCCATCTTGGGTGAACCCACACGGCATGGTCTAGTTTCATTGAGTTAGATGAGGCTGTGGTCCATGATAGTATTAGGTAGGATGTGGGAACTTTGGGAGGTAATTAAGTCATGAAGGTGGAACCCTAATGAATGGGATTAGTGCCCTTTTAAAGAGACCCCAGATACTTCTCTCCCATCTTTCTACTATGTGAGGATATAAGTAGGCAGTGTATAGCCCAGAAGAAGGCTCTTGCCAGGATTCACCATGCTGGAAAACTGATCCCAAAGTACTAGCCTCCAGAACTATAAGAAATAAATTTCTATTGCTCGTAAGTCATCCAGTCTATGGCAGTATTTTTAAAATTTTTTCTTTATTTTGGCTATGCCCCCATTTAGTTGTGGCACATGGGGTCTTCAATCTTTGTTGCAGCATGAGGGTTCATTCATTGCAGCATGCAAACTCTTATTAATTATGGCATGTGGGATCTAGTTCCCTGACCAGGGATCAAACCCAGGCCTTCCAAATTGGGAGCATGGATTCATAGCCACTGGACCACCAGGGAAGTCTATGGTCATCTGTTGTAGAAGCCTGAACTAAGACCAACCCAGATTCTTGGTTTCCCAGCCCAGAGAAGATCTGGGATTGCAGGATGCTTAGAGCACATTTGGTCCTAAACCCACATATTCCAAGTCAAGGAAACCACCAAGGCCTGGGTTCCAAGTCTTATTCCAATACATACTAGCTATATGACCTTGGCTAGACCCTGGAGTCCTGAGTTTTCTCATGCATAAAATCAAGATTGTCATCTTCTTCACTGACACGCATGAGGATCAAATGAGTTGGTCCCTGACAAAGTTCTTTATAAATTGCAAAGTACCATATAAATGTGAGTTACTGTTATTACTTACCAATGAAGGAAACTGAGTCCCAGGGGAATTAAGTGATTAATCCAAAGTCACATTGCAAGTAAATACAGATGAGAGCTTGAACCTAAATCTCCAGTGTTCTTTCCATAGGAAAGACACTGTGGGATAGTGGTTAGAGTACAGACTTTGGAACGGGCTGCCTGGTCTGCAATTTGCCAGCCATGGGACTTTGGTTAAGTCAGTTATCGTCCCTGTGCCTCAATTTACCCATCTGTAAAATGAAGATAATAATAGTACCAACCTCAGAGAGCTATTATGAGTTAATATGTGTGAAGCATTTAGAACAGTACTTGCAACTGGTATTTAATACATGTCATTTAATAACAGCTATCACTGTTACTCAGGAAATATGGGCTAAACCCAGGTAATCTCAAGGCATGTGGGGACCTACACTTGAGGATCCTCTCAAAGACCAAGAAAGGAGGAAAGAGAGCCATGTGCAGTGATAAGTATTCTAGCTAGGTTGAGTTAGAACCTCAAGCGTGGTAAAGGCTAATGGTCCTGCTTTAGAGTCAGGAGACCTGATTTCTGGCCCCAGTTCTACCACCTAAGACAATCTCTCCAAGATCCAAGTGCCTTCTCTACAAAATGAAGCTGACAATACTTTCCAACCTGTTCATACTACAAGACTTTGAGTACACCTAAGTGGGACACATCACAGAGTGTGAAGTTACCTTTACAACTCCCATACCAGACTGGGAACCGTTTAAAGAAAGGAATTCACTTTATAACCTTTGTGTCCAGATCCTGGCATACCATAGTAGCTCAATTTTTGAGTGAATATTTGTTAGAGATTAGAAAGTATCATTAGCTGTTAGAATTATTTCTGATAACTATCAACTGCACCTCTTTGCCTTTTTTAGAATGTAGGAAGCAGCAGGAACCTTACCCCATAAATACTCCTCTACCCTATGACCTGGGCAGATTATGGGAGACCTTTAAAGTGTAAAGATTAAAGCAGATAGGAAGAGAGGAGCCTAAGATCAAAGACCAACCCAGAGTTAAGTTCCTGATCCTGTCAGTGACCATGACCCACTGAACCAAGATTGGGGTGGGGATGGGGAAGGAAACCCCAAAGCCTAGTTCAAAGTATCCTGCTTCCTAAATTCTAAAGTGAGCACCACCGATCTGACCTGGACATCCTTCCTGGAGGCAGAAACATGGACAAATTGACTTTGACCACATTTTGTTTCCTTGGTCATGAAATTCAACCTTAGCCACAGTTTTATGTGCCCTGACCTTCCCCATTCCAGACCTCTTTGTCATTCACCATAATTAAACAGTCACAAAAACTCCATAAAAGTCCAGTTATTGCTACAAACAGAAGATCAGGAGTTATTCTCTGTTACCTGTACATAAATGTTCCTACTTAATGTGTAAAAGCACCTATTCTATGATTGAATGGGCTCTAGGTTTATGGTTGTAGCTGTTGCGTTCCTGTAGCCTGTGGTTTTATGGCCGTAATTCCATACTAAACCTTCGTTTTAATTTTCTCATCCTACCCTGAAGCCAGAGTTTCCTGGATGTGGGGGAAGGGAGAAGGTTCCTGCCCAATCACTCTAGGCCACCTGTCACAGCAAAATTTCTCACTAGAGCCAAACCAACCCACCTGCTCCTCCATCAAAGAAGGTCACCTACCCTGTGGGGAGGAGGCCTGAGCAGCCCAGATGCCCTCTGTGTTGGAGGCCTGGGCTTCGAAAGTCGCAGGTTTGTCCTGTCAGTGTGCCAGGGCAGTGCCAGTTGTTCACGGCCCCAGGAGATATCCAGGCTAAGGCAAAGGGAGAGCAGGGACAGATAAACAGGTCAAGAGAGGAAGACCTGCCAGCTGGAAGACCTGACCCTAGCCATAGACACAGCATCATTGAACAAAGAGAAACTGGAGGACGGCAGGTAACAAGCTCTGTCTCTGTCCATGGTGCTGACTCATGTTTGTGACACTTGGTTCTCACTGTTTCTCCCTAACTCCAGGATTCCAGTGACTCCTGTTCAATCTTCCTTTGCTTTTATTTCCTCTCTTCATGACATTTTATCAGTTTTTACACTGCTGTAGAATACACAGAATTGTAACCTGTGTCTCACAATTGACTCTATTGGTTTCAAGGAATGTTGACAATTCTATCACACTCACAACATTTCCAAGAGTTTTCTTTTGAGCACATTGAGGACTCCTCCTCATAACACATCATTTCCCCTCACACAGTCCTTACTCATGATGTAGAGGTGAGAAGTGGAGAGAGAATTAATGGCATCAGCAGGAGCTATTGGGTGAGCAAAGATGGTCCCAGCAGAAGATTTAGTAGTCTAGGGAGCCACTAAACAGCCTTTGTGGAGCAGAGTGGGTTGTGTGGACATTTCAAAATCTGAAAAGCCACTTAGTGTGACCAAAAAAAACTCTCCCAAGAGGCATAGTTGGAGGGCAAGGATAAAGAGGAAGAAGCCCCACTGCAGCTCCATGCTCCAGAGAAGGGAGAAGGATGGACTTGCTCTATGAGGAAATCTGGTATTTACCTGCTACAGCCAAGACAGGGCTAAGGATGGGAAATGATAGGTGGTGTGATAGGACTCCCTAGGGGGATTCTTTTAGGTCCATTCTCTTCTTACCTGTGGACCTGTCATTCATTTTGGAGTGGAAGAAATATGAGTTCTGAACTGGAAACTATAATCTATCACTTGCTAAATGGTGAGTTTGGGCCAGATATTTAATCTTTCTAGATTTCTGCTTCCACATCTGTAAAATGTATGATAACAGCATCCTTTGTCACAGGATTCTTATGTGGATGCAATGAAATAATAAGTGTAAAACACCCAAAGCATGATGAGGACTCGGTGAATGGAGGGTGAGTCTCTTCTGTCCTCCCTTCTGTGCTTCACTCTTCTCAGATACACAGTGAGACTTTGAACATTTGCTCAGAAACCCAAAAAGGCAAAGATCCTTTGATTTCAGATTACTGAAGCTCAAATCCTTACCCTACTCTAAAGATAGGACCAGAGAGGAAAGTAGGATTTTTGAGACCAGTTCTAACATTCTTAAGACTTTGGGGGGGATCATAAAGTCATGGATATTAGTTATTGGTAAAACAATCATTGTCATACCATGGAATGAATCACTCACACTCATCCAGTGGGGGAGAAGAAAGAGCCATTTAAGTAAATAATCTGTTCCTTTTCTGTTCCATGTCCCTATAATTATTCTCCATGAACCCTTCCTCCATAAAGATGAGAGTATTTGGGGAAATAGGCATTAATAGAAGTTTTAATCAATGCAACATGGATATGAACTTGAGCAAACTCTGGGAGATGGTGAGGGACAGGGAAGCCTGCCACGCTGCAGTCCATGGGGTCGTGAAGAGTTGGGCACGACTTGGCAACTAAACAACAACCACCACCAATGCAACCAGGTGGTGGACATCACTATAAAGTGAGAGAGTTGGAATAGATGTCCTCTAAGCCGGGAGAAATATCAATAACCTCAGATATGCAGATGACTCCACCCTTGTGGCAGAAAGTGAAGAGGAACTCAAAAGCCTCTTGATGAAAGTGAAAGTGGAGAGTGAAAAAGTTGGCTTAAAGCTCAACATTCAGAAAACGAAGATCATGGCACCTGGTCCCATCACTTCATGGGAAATAGATGGGGAAACAGGGGAAACAGTGTCAGACTTTATTTTGGGGGGCTCCAAAATCACTGCAGATGGTGTCTGAAGCCATGAAATTAAAAGACGCTTACTCCTTGGAAGGAAAGTTATGATCAACCTAGATAGCATATTCAAAAGCAGAGACATTACTTTGTCAACAAAGGTCCATTTAGTCAAGGCTATGGTTTTTCCAGTGGTCATGTATGGATGTGAGAGTTGGACTGTGAAGAAAGCTGAGCACCGAAGAATTGATGCTTTTGAAGTGTGGTGTTGGAGAAGACTCTTGGGAGTCCCTTGGACTGCAAGGAGATCCAACCAGTCCATTCTAAAGGAGATCAGTCCTGGGTGTTCTTTGGAAGGACTGATGCTAAAGCTGAAACTCCAGTACTTTGGCCACCTCATGAGAAGAGTTGACTCATTGGAAAAGACTCTGATGCTGGGAGGGATTGGGGGCAGGAGGAGAAGGGGACGACAGAGGATGAGATGGCTGGATGGCATGACTGACTCGATGGACGTGAGTCTGAGTGAACTCCGGGAGTTGGTGATGGACAGAGAGGCCTGGCCTGCTGTGATTCATGGGGTCGCAAAGAGTCGGACACGACTGAGTGACTGAACTGAACTGAACTGAAGCTTCTTCAGCCCTGATTTTGTTACAGGTATACTAAGGCTTACACAAGCTGCTTGTAAACAGGGCTTGAACCCTGTGCTTTGACACCTGTCACCCTTAGATCTGCTTACAGTGCCTTTCACAGGTGTGCACAAAACTCGATGGCTGACAAATGGGCAACATTATGACTAATGGGCTCAGATATGCGATTCCCATTGGCCCCAAGTTCCTCAAAACCATGGACCTTCATGAACCATGGAAACTGTTCCCAAGGGGAAGTTGGTTGAGAAGACTCACAAAAGGGAAGAAAAACAAGAACAAAAGCAAGAATGTCAAGAGCTAGCAGAGACCTGAGAGATTTTTTAAATTTAATTAACCATTTTACAGATGGGAAAGATGAGGCCCAGAGAGGAGGAAGGACTCTTCTGAAGCCATACAGTGACCAAGTGTGCTCTTATGACTCCCAGACCTTTTTTTCAAACTCAGCAAATACAAATTCCAACAACTTCAACTTGCTAGAGGTAGATGATGTTTGTATGTCTGTTCCCAATTTGAGCTTTTCTGCTCCAAATGATAAGGAAAAGGACAACAGAATCCTTTTCTCGAGGTTTATTTGTGATAGTCTCTGTAAAACAAATTTAGAAAGTAAGAGTTCCTGTCCTGGGCATGAAATTACACACACACACACACACACTCAATTCAATATTATTGGGTTCCCTGCAAGTGACTCATCTCCCATCAAGAGAAAAGTCCACCTGAGGGCAGAGACCTTCCTCTTTACCCCAGCATCAAGTTGAATACTCTTCATCAGTCATCTTTTTGCACTTGAACTTTATATTTTCCCCTTCCAGCCCCCTTAACTTCTTTAGGCCAGCTTTCACTAAGACAAGCAGACTGTCTTCCTCACTGGCCCAAGCATTCCCTCTGGGAGGCAGCCACAGTGTCTCTTTGGGCTGGGTACACCTTCCCACTAGGAGTTATGCCTCTGTCATTGGGCTCATATTCCCACAGGACCCCAGCAGGCAGAGCCTCAATACATAGGATGCTAGGGTAAGCCCCAAGGAATGGAATAATTATAAGAAAATTATACTCGGGCCAGGAGTCTTTTCGGGAACCAGACACCTTCCTAAAAGCATGAAGGGAAGTGCAGCACCCAGGAGTCTGAAACATCTCTCGCTACGTTTTTACAGGTTCGCATCCTACCTTCTGTTCTCTACATCCCAGCCCCAGAAACATCTTCATTATTCAGTGCATCCAATGGCAGGAAAGCATCTGGAATGCATCTGGGAACTTTGGTGCTAAGCCGCTAATTGGGTTCTGTGGCTTGGAAGGAGGGGTCAAAGAAAGAGGAGTTATTGTGCCACCGAGAAATTTATTCAGGCTTCCTTGCGCACTGGAGCCCTGAGAATGAGCTGTCTCCTGGCTCCTTTCCTGGTGGCAGACATATACCTGCAGAGCTAGAACCAGTAGCCAAAGGACTAGGTGTCTGAATGTGGTAATGATGACTTCCTGCACAGCATGAAGACTCCACTCTAATTCACTAATGACAAAGGTCAGCCCAGATGCCTGGATAACCCTCCAAGCTATTCTTGGTTCTCAACTTCAGGCTGGGGAGGGAGCCCCCCAAACTCTCACCTCTTCAGTGCAGAAAGACAGCGCTAAAAGGGACTTTGGAA
This sequence comes from Bos mutus, assembly GCF_027580195.1. Taxonomy (NCBI): domain Eukaryota; kingdom Metazoa; phylum Chordata; class Mammalia; order Artiodactyla; family Bovidae; genus Bos; species Bos mutus. The sequence continues at coordinate 46,724,616 of NC_091635.1, forward strand.
ATCATCTGACTGAATCTTCTCATTTTACAGATGGACAAATAAAGGCCCAGAGAAATTCATCTGGGAATTTAGCATTGACATACATCTCTGAAACTCAGAACTTCCAACTCTTGAGCCACAGAGAGGCACCGTGGTAAAGTCGAAAAGGCTCTGGAGTCAGACAGGGCTGGTATCTAAACCCTGACTCTGCCACCTGACATGCTGTGCTCCTGGGCTAATCACTTAACCTCTCTGAGCCTGTTTCCTTGGGGATGATGGGGATTGTGAGGATTTAACAAGATGGCGTGTGTGGAAGAGCTTCATATACAACAGATGATCAAAGAAGTGAATCCTCTTTCCCCTGGATTTCCTCTGCACCCCACTCCTTCTCAACCCCATCAGAAATCTGTTCTCCCCACCAGCCTACAGGACAGCTGCCCTTTCCTTTCCTGCCACCATCGGAGTGCTCCCAACTCCCTCCACCAGAGTAAGTGGGGGAAGGAGGCTTCTTGAGTCCCTTCTGAACTCTGCCTCCCTACTTCACTCTGAGGGACAGCAGAAGTTCTAATACAACCAAGCAGAGGCAGGGATCAGAACAAGGTGGGAGGAAACCAGCAAGGTCAGCAAGCTGGCCTCTTTGTTCCTGGAAAATGAGTGCAATTTCCCTTCCTTTCCACAGGAAGCTGGGTCCAGTGAGACTGCGACAGCTAAGGGGTTGCCGTGGTGAGTAATGGCCCCAACAATGATTCTGACCTTGGCTTGTACCTCATGCCCCAAAGATGAACTTGGGGCCTATGAGTCAAGGGGAGTGACAGCTTCAACTCGGCTCTGGTCCCCACCCCAGCCCCTCAATTCTTGGCAGTATGTCTGTTCTCCAGGGAGTCCTCCAAACCCGGTCTCGTGAGAAGCCACCAGAGCTCATTTGATGCAGTGCAACAGGGGCAGATGGATGCCCAGAGAGGCGCAGGGCCTCATCTGAAGACACAAGAGCCACTCAGAGCACTGAGACCTCTGAGCCATCGGTGCTCCCTCCCTCAGGGGCCTCGGGACTTTCTGACACCCTCCTGGGCCCTGCCACTAGCCCACCTGCTTATCTGCATAGGGAGGAATGAAAACCAGACAGACCTAGATGGAATGTTAGCTTGCTAGCTATGTGACCTCAGGTAAATTACCTAACCTCAATGTTCCCATCTATAAAAGGTGATAATGATGGCGTCTCTACAGCCATTAAAGAATTGATGGATTGGCTGTTTAAAGTGCTGTGCACGATGCCTGCACACAGCAGGCGCTTAATATGTATGAGTTCCCTCTCAGCCCCGTTCTCAGACCCTGTGTATTTTTCCAGCAGGAACGAATCCACCTGCAATGCAGGAGATGTAGGAAATGCAGTTTTGATCCCTGGGTTAAGAGCCTCTGGAGCAGGAAATGGCAACCCACTTCAGTCTCCTTGCCTAGGAACGCCCACAGACAGAGGAGCTTGGGGGGCTACAGTCCATGAGGTTACAAAGAGTCAGACATGACTGAGTGACTGAGCACGCGCGCGCACACACACACGCACACACACACACACACACATTTATTTATTTACTCATTTTGCTGTCCTGGGTCTTAATTGCAGCATGTGAACTCTTAGTTACAGCATATAGGTTCAGCATGTAGTTCCCTGAACAGGGATTGAACCCACACACCCCCTTCATTGGGAGTGCAGAGTCCTAGCCACTGGATCACCAGGGAAATCCCCCAGAACCAACCTCTTAATTGCTCTGCTATCTCTGATGCACTGACCCTTTGCACAAAAGACACACACTCTCTCTCTCACACACACACACAAACACATACTCACAGGAAGATAAAAAGCTGGTCTGAAGCCCTAGAGTGAACCCTCTACCTGGAAAAATGCAGAAATGTGTCTGTCCACAATTCCCTTCCCTCGCCCAGCCCCCTCCATGAGGGAAAAAACCACCCTCCTTTCCCCTCCCTGCCCCAACCCCATCTCCCTAAGGTCCCATCTCCTTGGTCCCCCAGGGGCCTCGGTTGTGTTGCAAAGATGTCCTGGCAGTCAGGAGGCAAGAACAGAATGAAATATATGTAACATCTTATTAGTAAAGGACATCTGAGCCTCTAATTAAAATTTGCCTAATGACCCAACTTCTCCATCATTTTCGCTCTCGGAGACATTAATTTAAGGTGACAGGTACTTAGGCAAAGGGAAAATTAATTTTTCCTTTAAAAAATTAAACGGGAAAAGAGTGGCCTGCTCCCTTATTTATTGATTTCTCATTAAAATGTTTATTTTTCAAATTCCCTCCCACTCTTTCCCAATAAAACCTGAGGTGGAGAATAACTTGATGAAGGGGAAAGGGGTGGAAGGAAAGCATCATGGGGGTGGGCAACAGGTGCCCTGGGGGGAGTGGGCAAGCTGCTGCCCTGGGTGGGGCTGGGTGGTCCCTCTGCCTAGGATCCTGGATGGTCACTGAGAAGCTGGTTGTTGGTGATTCCAGGTGAACTTGTATTTATCCAAGCTGTTTGACTTGGCTGAGCCAATGGTGTCTGTTTCTTCACAGAACAGATGGTGGGTACCTCTCCCTCAACACCAGGCTGCAGCCGAGCTTTCTGCCAGGGAGGAATTCCCTGAGCAACAGTCTGCAGCCTCCAACACGCTCCAGGGGTACAGGGACCGGGCTTGAGACGCCCAGGGAGGCAGCCGAGGTGTGTCTACAGGACCCCTGTGCTGCTCCCTGGCCTCCCGATTACACGGGTCTCTAAGGACACAGGCGGGTGATGAGCCAGGGGTGGGGTGCGGCCCTCCAATCAGGGAAGAAGGACACGGCCAGGATGACTTTCCAACCTCAGAGTCCCATTGGGGATTGGTCTAGAGAATACAGAAACATTGCCCCGCCCCTTCCCCTGTTTATGAATTTGTGTCCCAAAATCTCCTCTTCAGATTCCCTGATGCTGGGAATCCCCAGGCAGTCCAGTGGTTGGGACTCTGAGCTCTCATTGCTGAGGGCCAGGGTGCAGTCCTGGTCAGGTTAACTAGGATCCACAAGTTGCACGGTGCGGCCAAAGAGTTAAAAAAAGGGGGGCGGCATTTCCTGATGCTTTCTGCCTCTCCCCAGGAGGCCTGTGCCTTTTCCTCTGTATTTCCATCCCCTCCCCAGAAGCTCTATGTCCCACCCCTGTTCCTAAATCTTTCTAATGGTCCATCCTTCAAGAGGGCTTCCCTGGTAGCGCAGTGGGTGAAAAATCCTCCTGCAACGCAAGAGACCCCGGTTTGATTCCTGGGTTGGGAAGATGACCTGGAGAAGAGATAGTCTACCCACTCCAGGATTCTTGGGCTTCCCCTGTGGCTCAGCTGGTAAAGAATCCACCTGCAATGCAGGAGACGCAGGTTCGATCCCTGGGTTGGGAAGATCCCCTGGAGAAGGGAACGGCTACCCACTCTAGTATTCTGGCTTGGAACCAGGGGTTCATGGTAGACTCAAGGGGAGAGAACGGAGGGGCAGAGGGCAGAGAGGTCAGGAGGAAAGAGAGTCTTCCTTTGTAGAGACTAGAAGTCTTATTGCTATGCTACTAACTTCTCTCTGTCGTTCTCTGTCCCTGTGTCTCTCCATCTCTGTCTCTCTGTCTCTCTCTGCCTCTATGTCTCTCTATCTCTCTGTCTCTCTCTGCGTCTCTGCCTCTCTGTTTCTCTAATTCTCTCTATGTCTCTCTCTGTCTCTGCCTCTCTCTGTCTCTGCCTCTCTCTCTGCCTCTCTGTCTCTCTGATTCTCTCTTTGTCTCTCTCTGCTCCTGTCTCTCTCTCTCTCTCTCTCTCTCTCCCTGTCTCTGTCTCTCTGTCTCTCTCTCTGTCTCTCTCTGCCTCTCCGTCTCTGCCTCTCTGTCTCTCTCTGTCTCCCTGATTCTCTCTCTCCTCTCTCTGCCTCACTTATCTTTGTCATCCCCTCTCTCTTTCCCCCTCCAGCGACATGACTGCTGCTGGGAAATCTGTCAGGTTTTGCTTCCTGGGGAGCCAGGAAGGCTTTTCTAGCAATTAGGCCAAGGCCTCTGATCCGAGAGATTGCTGAACACCTGGCAAGCAATAACTCACTCCACTGGGCCCCACGGGGGGACAGGAGACGGGGGAGAGGGCTAGAGGGGGAGCCTCCCTCCATCTCCTGGTCAAGGGAAGGCCAACCGCAGGCAGCAGCGGGGTGGACGTGGCCATGGTGATGAGGGCCTCAAAAAGTCCTTCCCCATAGGCCACCTTGCCGAGGGCCACTGGCCCCGCACGGCCCCTGCCAGGCCACCTGAGCGGCTATTCCCCATCACACAAGGGCCAGGAAAGAAGTTGGCGGTAAGGCCGTAGGCAGAAGAGGCACCCATGCAGGCAGAGAAAAGAAAATGGGATTTGGAAGCAAAAGAGCCAAGCTTGAGCTTCACCCTTTCCTTCCTGTGTAATCTTGAGCATGTCACTTCACACCTTTGAGACTCAATGGCTTTGGAAGTGGGGCTTCCCTGGAGGCTCAGCTGGTAGAGGATCTGCCTGCAATGCAGGAAACCCAGGATCAATCCGAGTTGGGAAGATCCCCTGGAAAAGGGAATGGCAAGCTACCCCAGTATTCTCGCCTGGAGAATTCCATGGACAGAGGAGGCTGGCGGGCTTTCAAAGTAAAATGGGAATGTTAGCACCCACCGCCGAGGGCCCCTGGGAGGGACAGATGAGCCAGGGGACAGGAACTTGGTTTGGAAAGTGACTTAGGACCCCCTCCCCCGCATCCGCCCACGCTGCCACCTCTCCACCCACTGACTGCAATTCCACTAATGCAAGGAGGTAAAAAAATGTGTCAGGGCTTTAAAGATGCCTGTTCATCTTGCTTTGCATGCATTTGCATATTGAGTTCAAGAGGCTCGTCCTAATTCTGAGGATGGAAAATAAAATAAATTAACGAACGCGAGATTAACAAATGGGACTCCTGCTGCAGTTGTCTCTCCGGCTGCTCCAGGCTTGACACCTGGGAGACAATGTTCTCAGGGCAATCAACATTTAATCCTCTCTGGACCCTGCCCCTCTGACCCCCAGCCAGAGGTCAGTACTGGGGGAGCTGGAGGTGGGGAGCTTGAAAAGTGGGGGCCAGGCCCAGGCCCCGGGGCAAGGAGTTCCCCTCAGCTTGCTCCATTGTGAATCTGCAGTGCAGGTATGGTGCTCAAGATCATGCCCCCCCGGACCACGCTGCCTAGGTCTGAATCCCAGCTCTGCCACATCCAGCTCTACGGCTTTGGGGAAGTCACTAAATCTCTTGGTTTTTCAAAACCCTTGAGAGTCAAACAGGAAAAATTGTGACACCTAACGCATTGAGTTGGTGTGAGGGCTGAATGAGTTATGTATATAGTACTTAGAGCTGAGCCCTGAATAGGCAACTTCTTGGTAAGTGTCCTGGTGTTTATTTATCTATTTTCATCATCACCATCACCTCAACATCACCATCAAAGCCATCACCATCATCAGCATGTGGTAGAAAATGTCTACAGGACTAGGAACCAGAGACCCAATTCTTGTTCTCACTTTACCCTTCATCCACTGTGTGGCTTTGGGGAAATACCCTGGCCTTTTTGGCCTTTGTTCCCCAAAGGGACCGACCCAGGCCCCCTTCAAGCTGTGACACAACACGTCGAGCTGAGAAAGCTCCCAGCTTGCTCCAAGGCTGCCTGAGAACAGACTCTGAGGCATCTTGTCATGTGCAAAACACATGTAAAACACATACAAATTACCATCTCCATTGCACTCCAGGCTCCTACAGCTCCTACACCTGAGAAGGGCCCTCGGGGCCATCCTTGTGCAGGCCCAGAAGCTGGGACACTGCCTAGCCACCAGCTCCGTCTCCTTTCTTCCACCCCTGCCCACATTGCCCCCCTCCCCTCCGCCACTCTGTTTTCCTTACTGAATCCCTCACCACCTGGGAGACGGCAGATCACATATCACCAAGATGTACATCTGCCCTATGCTGGGCCCTTCACCCATTTTTTTTTTCACAATTCTCTCTCATCGCTGGGAGGGTGGGTGTCAAGACCCCCACTTTACAGATGGAAAGACTGAGGCTCAGAATGAAACAACTTCTGAGAAGTCACCCTGCTAGGAAGGTGATTGGGGAACCAAGAGACTCACCATGCTGGAATTCCTTTCCACGGGCTGTGGCTCAGAGAGGGAGAAAGGAGATAGAGATGGGGGGAAGCTTGTCAGTCCTCCTTCCCATCTTAGTGCCCTGGAGGCCAGCAGCTTCTCTGCTCAGGGAGCTGGCACCGGTAATCGAGGCTGAGAATCGATGTGGCTGTCTGCCAGGAGATTCCTGGAGCCCCCACTGATTGATAGTGTCTGAGAGTCACCAGAGGCCCACCTCTGCGACCACGATCCTTGACCCACATATGAGGGCTTCCCCAACTTCTCTCTAGCCCAGCACTCTGGATTTCAGAGGCTGCTAAGCTGTGTCAGGGGTCAGAAAGCAGATGCTAATGGCCAGGTCCTCCCAATTCCCTCGAGGAATTCACTTCCCCTCCCAAATCCCAGAGGGGCCAGGCTGTGGCCTGGAGAGAGGGTTAGGAGGGAAATGATGACACTCTCGACCATCAGTCAGCACCCATGCTTCCACAAGGACCCTCCTCAGGCCCCCCGGTCAGCCCAGCTCTGCCAGGACCCTGCCCACGTGCTGCACTCACAGCCTCCGTAGTCATCTCTCTGTCTTCTACCTTCTAAGGTCCTTGTTCAGCCTGAGGCCCATTAAGTTGATTAACAGGCACATTCCAGAATGGAGGGATAAATTTCAGTCCCTAGAGGACCCTCCTTCTCCACCTCCACCTCCTCCTCTCTGTCCTGCTCGCCTCCTCCTCCCCCACCTCCTCCTCTTCATCAAGCCCCTGCCCTGCCCACCCTGCTTCTGTCACTCACTCTCTGGTCCTCCAAATTCTAGAGACAGAGATGTTGGAAACAGGGAGGGCCAAGACTGGACCAGGCTGACATTTGAGATGTGCGGTTGGAGAAGGAGGAAACGGGAGTTTTTCTGCAGTGATCATTGATTTAATCCTCTCATTGGCCCTTCCAGGAAATGAGTATCCCCGTTTTTTATAGATGAGGAGACTAAAATCCAGAGAGGTTGAGTAGTGCCTTGCCCAAGGTCACCTAGCTAAAGGTCACTTAATGGAGACAAAACCTCCCTTGTTCTGTAGCCAAGCCCTGCGCTTGTGGGAAGCTGGTTTGACACAGAGATTCCTAAGCCCTCTCCCAGAGATGCTAGGTCTGGCTGGGGTGGGGCCCAGGGATCTGTATTTAGCCACCACTTTAAGTAGTTCAGATCTGTAGACAGGTTTAAAAACCACTTTATTAACCCAAATTCTTCATTTTGCAAATGTGAAAACTTAAGACCCAGAGAGGGTATGTGATTGGCCCAAGGTCACACAGGAAAAGGCCAAAGAAGGGCCTAAGTCCCAGCTCACCACTTGGAGGACCATTAGCAGAGAGCAGCCCCAGGTCTCCTCTGGTACCACCCCCCACCCCCATCTTTACCTGCGCTTCCCATAGAGTGGAAGGCCAGGGCAGGGCCTTCTGCAGGAAAGAATAGCTCCTTCTTTGGGCCTTGTCTTTTGGATCTGCAACTTGAGATGTGATTTTTGCCTCCTGGAGAGGAGAAGGAAACCCCACAAATGCAAGGAAGGATCCTGGCCAGTTCCTTTGTCCACGGTGGAAAACAAGAGGACAAGCTGCCTGCAGAAGCCTGGGGTTTATGCGAATGGTCCCTACCCTTGGGGTTGTTCAGGTTGAGATCTCATGGCTGCACCAGGACCCTCATCAAAGGGACCCTGGATGGAAGGAAGCTGCCTGACTTTGACAAATCAGCAGGCCCTCCTTGTGGCTGTTACCCGCCATGGATGAAGGAAATGGGTCAGAACCCAGAGATGACAGCAAGATGACCAACCAGCCTGGGATTTGCGAGGACTTTCCCACTTTATCACTGATGGAGCCCCACAGCCTCCATCTTGGAAAAAAAAAAGACCATTGGCCACTCTAGACAATAAATCACACACTCAGGGTCACGCGGCGTGAGTCCCCACAGCCTCCTTCTCCTCCCTTTTCCAGGAGTTCTTTTCCTTTTTATGGTGAGGAGTAGGTAGCAGCATCCAGTGACAATAAATAACAACAATAATAATGTGAGGCTTCTTCAGTCCTAAGGTGCTATTGATTTTAAGTGAAATCCAAGTTAACAGCTTTTCAGAAGCAAAAGGAGACCTGTGTTACTATATTATATTATTAATCCATTATGATAGGATGCTTCATGATGGCAAAATGAAAACGTTAGAAAGATAATGGGGGCGTCTTCCAGTTGAGGAAATACGGTTGTGGTAATCACCCTAATAGAGGCACAGCCCGGCACGTGTGGTCCCTGTCCTTGGATGAGCACCACGTGGTATGGCAGGTGCTATTGTTACTCCACTGCAGTGATGAGGAAACTGAGGCTTAGGGCGGGCACACACCCTCCCGGGGATCCTCAGCTACATTCAGCTGACCTCTCACTCCTTGGGGCTCCCAGAGCAGACACTCAGCCAAAGAGGGTGGAGTCAGGGGAGGCTCTCTGCATCCTTCTGGGGACTAACAGTATTAGCTCCAGCCGTATAACACCAATGGCCTCGTAATTTATATTATGGTTTTCATTACTTCCCTTCTCTGCAGGCTTGTTCAATAAATTACCATTTTTATGAATTCCAAAGTGCTCGGTGGAGGGCAGAGCTCCACCTGGCTCCGACTGCCGTGGAGAGGACAAAGGAGGGGGGGTGGTGGTGACTGGAGAAAGGATGGGGGGTTTCCCACGTCCTGCATGCCAGGGACTGGACAGAGGAGGGGAAACCCAACAGGCTTGGAGGATGCCAGTCTGGGATCAAGTCACTCCACGTCCTGGCATTGGGAGCTGGGGCCTCCCTTCTGCCTTTGTGATACACATGGCGGGGGATCAGTCCTCCTTTGCAGATCCCGTGAGAGGTCAATACAATGATGGGAGTAGCATACCTCATGCATGGCAGTGATAAGTGCCGTTTTCATGTCTTGCTTGTAACCACCTCCCTGCCCCTCTCAGGCAAGTTGGTGAGTTCCACCCCCACCCCCACACACACACACACTCCGTGGAGCCTCTCAGGATTGCCCCCGCTTCAGGCCTCCTCTTCTTCTGCCCTTCTCAGCAACATAAGATAGATCAATACTTACTGATATGGAAAATCTCCAGTGTATATCTCAAAGTTTAAAAAGCAAGATGTAGGGGCTTACCTGGTGGTACGGTGGTTAAAAATCTGATTGCCAATGCAGGGGACATGGGTTTGATCCCTGGTCTGTGAAGATTCCCCATGCTGCAGTGCATACTAAGCCCACGTGCTCCAACTATCGAAGCCCATTCACCTAGAGCCTGTGCTCTGCAACAAGAGAAACCCCCACAATGAGAAGCCCATGCATGGAAAGTGAAAGTCACTTAGTCATGTCCAACTCCTTGCAACCCCCACGGACTACACAGTCCATGGAATTCTCCAGGCCAGAATACTGGAGTGGGCAGCCTTTCCCTTCCCCAGGGGATCCTCCCAACCCAGGGATCGAACTCTGGTCTCCTGCATTGCAGGTGGATTCTTTACCAGCTGAGCCACAAGGGAAGCCCAAGAATACTAGAGTGGGTAGACTATCCCTTCTCCAGCGGATCTTCCTGACCCAGGAGAGTAGTCCCTACCCGTAGCAACTAGAGAAAGCCCACATGAAACAACAAAGACCCAGCACAGCCAAAACTAAATAAATCAATAGGCTGTAGCCCATTTGTTGCTACAAATATTCATCTTTTTAAAAAGCAAGACATAAACTAATTTGTAGAGTATGATTCCAATTTAATACAATATATTGTTACATGTATGAATATACAGAGACAGATCTGTATAAGCACAGAAAAATCAGTGAGTAGATTTCATAAGTGGTTCAATAGTTTGTAGGATTTCACAAGTGGTTCAGTGGTAAAGAATCCACCTGCCAATGTAGGAGACACAAGAGACACAAGTTCGATCCCTGGGTCAGGAAGATCTCCTGGAGTAGGAAATGGCTCCCCACTCCAGTATTCTTGCCTGGAAAATCCCATGGACAGATGAGCCTAGAGGGCTGCAGTCCATGGGGTTGCAAAGAGACAGACATGACTGAGCACACCATTTTTCTTTTCTTTTCTTTTTCTTCATAGTTTGTGAAACTTCTGAGTGATAAGACTTAATGATGAGGGGAGCAATTTTATTTTTGTGCAATTTTCCATAGTGGGATGGAGGTAATTTTTTACAGTGGGTATTTTTAATATATTTTTCACATTAAAAAGGAAAAGAAAATATGACTCCTCCCTTGAAGAACACAAAATTCCCAATTCCTCGTTGCTCTAAAAAGAAGCAGCCAGAGGTTAGTAGCTGATGCTCTCACGCTGTGGATTCTGAAGCCAGAAATTTCAAGGGGAGTGTTTTACTTTCAAGTGAGTTGGACTCTGGGCCCTGCTCCTGCCCTCCTACCCTTCCCCAGTCTCTGCCCCCCTCTCCGACCAGAGGCCTAACCCTGTCTTCACGCCCAGTGAGCGCTGCATGTCAGAGGACCTGTCTGCACACCGCTGGCTCTCTCTTAGAGGGGGACTCAGGGCCAGTTAGGAAGTAGAGCTGTTTCCTTCACCATCTTGATGCACCTGTACCCACTACAGTCACCATGGCAACACAACTGCAGCAGGGGGCACTGCCCAGGAAACAGGTTGCCTGGAAACAGTGCTGAGAATGGGCAGGGTCCGACCAGAGACAGTCCCTTCCCCTCTTTCTGAGGGGGAAGTAAAGAGGGAGAACCAGGCAAGAGAGACGGCCCTCCATCAGGAGTGGGGAATCCAGCCAGCATCTCCTTGCTCGCTACCTAAAGAGACAATGACAGAGATTTGTCAGGACCACTGTGGGTCTTGTAGTCGCTACTGTGTCTGGAGAAGGGTGGCCGATAGCAGGGTTAAGAGTCTGGGCTCTGGAGGGACCTCCCTGGTGATCCAGTGACTAAAAACTCCATGTTCCCCATGCAGGGGACCCGGGTTTGATCCCTGGTCAAAGAAGCAGATTCTATATGCTTCAGGTAAGACCCGGCACAGACAAATTACTTAATTAATTTAAAAAAAGAAAGAGTTTGGGTCTGGAGTAGACAACTTCACCTGGTCAATATCAAAAATGTTGGGCTCTCCCTGTGCCTCAGTTTCTTCATCTGTGCAAAAGAGGGCTAATAGAAGTACCTGTCTCTCCTTGTTCTTGTGAGGAATAACTATGTCTACTCTATAGAGTAGAAACACAATACACGTCAACTCTTGTTATTAAAGTGCCTGGCATACATTAAACACTCAATGAAGTGAAAATGAAAGTATTAATTTTTCAGTTGTGTTTGACTCTTTGCATCCCCATGGACTGTAGCCCACCACGCTACTCTGTCCATGGAATTGTCTAGGCAAAAACACTGAAGTGGATTGCCATTCCCTTCTCTGGGGGCATCTTCCTGACCCAGGGATTGAACCTGGGTCTCCTGCATTGCAGGCAGATTCTTTACCATCTGAGCCACCAGGGAAGCCCCTAAACACTCAATAAGCATACTACTTATTAATTCCTCTTCATCCTAGTGGAGTTCAGACAGCTTGCACCTTCCATCGACCCTCAACAATTATTTGTTGACATTTACACCCTGCCAAGCTTTGTTCTTGGCCCTGGGAACAAAAGATTTAATAAAAAATAGTAATTCTCGCTTTGTGGGCCTCACAGACTAAGGAGTTGTGGAAACCCATGAAGGGACAATGTGACACTGTGACCTGTCCTGGATGGAAGCCAAAGCAGCCTGGGGGCGGGGGACCGGGGGTGGTGGTGGAGCTTTTCCTGAGTCAGTAACACCTGAGCTGAAGTTTGATTAAGACGCTGGCCAGGGAGAGAAAGGCACTCCAGGCAGGAACAACATATGCGAAGGTGGAGAGGCAAGAAGGAGGCAGCAAGTTACATTTGCAGAATGGTGGTGCGGTTGGAGTAGGGACTGGGAAAGGGGGAGCAGGGAGACCAAGGCTGGAAAGACGGGCAGGGGGCGGATGGTGAACGGCCTCAAATGTCACGTGAGGGTTTGAATGTCATTGTGAGGACAAGGCGAGCCCCGGAGAGTCTCTAGCAGAGAGGGGCAGAAGCATGCCTGAAGAGGGCAAGGGTGAAGGCAGGGGGTGTCAGGAGGGTCCCTGGGTCATGGAAAGAGAAGAAGGGCCAGCAGAGCTCTGCCCTCTTTCCAGGGCACCACTGGGGGCTCGTGGCCCTGCCGGCTTCCTGCTGCAGCCCTCATCCCAGGGGACCAGGATGTGGCTAGAAGAACTGGCCAAGCGTAGTGCCTGGAGCACTTGGTCAGCTCCTCCTGGGTCTCCTGGTAGCTCTCATGGCCTTTCCCATAGGGAGTGTCCCAGACAGTCCAAGCAACACAGGCCACCGGAACAAGCGCCGTGTCTCCCAAGAGAATGCCAGGATGGTGGGCAGCGCCCACGTCACAAAGCCATCTTATCTTTCTGTTTCAAGAAAATCGAGGTGCACGGCAGCACACTCACACCCCAGATTTCAGGTCAGGGCTCAGGTATGCAGGAGCCTTGGAGACCCTGTTCTCTGACTCTTGGAGATGGAGACCCTAGCGCCCCTCTATGAGGGAGTCACCCCAGTTTCCCCAGCCCCTTTCTTCAGAGCCAGGAGAACTCAGCTGTTCCACCAGGAACTGGAACTGCTGTGGACGGGAAATGGGGGTGCAAAGGTTTCAGCCAGCGGGAGCCCAGTAACATCACCCTCCCCGAGCTTTGCAGATGACGAAGCAGAGGGCCAGTGAGGACCCACTTGCTCAAGGCTGCGAGGGGCTCTGGGTCATTCTGCAGGCGGCCCCCTTCCCCAGCCTTCCAGAGCACTGGCCGGACAGTGCCCGCCGCCCCAGGCGCTGCGCAGTCTCAGCTCCAACCTGACTCAGACTGCCTAGGCAGCCCGACCTGTTCCTGTTCTTTTTAAAAATCTGTTTTCTTTTAGCCTGACCCTGAGTTCTGCTCAGTTGAGGGAATAAAGTGAGGGTTCTGGATGGCAGAAAGGAATGGGGCAAAAGGTGCTGGGAGTGAGATTCAGGTTCCCCATGAGCCCAGAATTTCACCCATTTTCAACTGGGCTCAGGACAGAAAGGGTTTGGTACACAGCCCTAGAGAGAGGCATCACTCAACTGAGAAGAGAGGGCAAGGACGGGAGATCAGGGACCCTGGACCACCAGCTTATAAACCCTGGACCTGGGAAGATCCTCTTTTAAACATCTACCAGCCTGAGCCCTCCTGAGTTTCTTCAGGTCTTCCCCAGCCCCACCTGCAGCCTCCCAGGGAAGCAGGAAGGGAAGGAGGAAGAGGAGGGACGGGAGGCCCCACCTGCAAACTGTGAGGTCCTAAAGAGGAAGAACTGGATCTTATTCTTTGTTGGGTTCTCAGCATCAAACACAGTAAACTGCCTTTAATTGGAGTTCAACAAATAACATCACAATAGAATCAGCAAGTAATTATTAAGCTCCCATAGTGAATCAGGCTCTCTGCTAGGAGTATTCACACACATCGCCTCATGTTAGCAACACCTCCGTGCGCTCAGAGTGTTGCAGGAAGGGGGACCCCTTCCAGCGCCCGAAACTGGGCTCTTGTCTAACACTCGGAAATGAATTGTCTGAGGAGACACATGTGCTGACAAAGTAAGAGATTTTATTGGGAAAGGGCACCCGGGTGGAGAGCAGTAGGGTAAGGGAACCCAGGAGAACTGCTCTGCCACGTGGCTCGCAGTCTCGGGTTTTATGGTGATGGGATTAGTTTCTGGGTTATCTTTGGCCAATCATTCTAATTCAAAGTCTTTCCTGGTGGTGCACGCATCGCTCAGCCAAGATGGATGCTAGCGAGGGGGATTCTGGGAAGTGGACAGACACGCAGTGTCTCCTTTTGGCCTTTCCCGAACTCTTCCGGTTGGTGGTGGCTTATTAGTTCCGTATTCCTTACCAGGATCTCCTGTCATAAAACAACTCATGCAAATGGTTACTATGGTGCCTGGCCAGGGTCGGCGGTTTCGGTCAGTGTGTTTCCCCTAACAAGAGGACTGTGGCGGTCCCCACCTTGCAAGTGGGGACACTGAGATTCAGAGAGCTTCAGTTCATCTGCTAAGGCCACACAGCTCGTGAGGGGCAGAGCTGGGATTCATGCCGGGGCAGCCTGGCTCTGAAGCCTGGTTTGTCCTCCTCACCTGTCACCCCCACGGTGGAGGGGGAGCTGGGGTGGGCGGTGGCACTCAGCTCTGGGAGCCAGGCCTCCTGAAGCAGCCCCACCAGTCTGCAGTCCTTCTCCTCGAGCTGCTCTGCAGCTATGGCCCCACTTCCTCATCCTGCTTCCTGGAACTCGGCTCCCTGTCGATGCCTCATTCATTGTGTCCCCGTGTAAACATCTACCAAGAAATGGAAATTTCCCAAAATGACTTTTTCACCGAATCTGACCTTCGGGGCTTACTTGAAAAGGGCACTGTGACAGGCATGTACTGGTGGCTGAGGCACTGAGTCGGAGGGTCAGGGCGGGAGGGCATGGGGCCTAGGGAGACGGGCAGAGTGTGACCCCCACCCAAGTGGCCATCCCCTACCCCCGCCACCTGGAGATCGGGGTGCAGGCTGTAAGCAGTAGTGGCCAAGGAGAAGGGAGGGGATTAACCCCCACTGAGAAGCAGCCGTGCCTGCAGGAGGAGGGGGTTCTGTCCACACCCGGGGCTGCATTTAGTCTTTAAAAAGCCCTGAGAGGAAGGCACTTTTGGCCCCACTAGACTGCAAATGAACCCTGCAGAAGAGAAGAGACTTGTCCAAAGCTACACAGCCTGGAAGTAGCAGAATCAGGATTTAAAGCCAGATCTCCCTGGCCCCGAGCTGTGTTTTTTCCTGTGGCGTTGCACTGAGTGGGAGACTCGAGCTGAATGTCCCCTGCAGGATGTGCCCGCAGCCACGTGGACCACTCCCGATGGGGCGGGGCACATGGCCTTCTGGCAATTATCCAGCAGATTAAGCCCACAGAGGTGGGCTCCAGCAGCAGTCAACCTCCATCACTTCCTGGATCCCTCCTTCCTGACCTCTGGGAGTCAAGGGTTCCTCTGCTCTGTCACTGCAGGGACCCCCCACGAAAGACTCAAAGAGTCCACCGGTTTTGCCTCTAAGATGACCATTTGGGATCCTTTGAACCAACCTTCCCTGCATTTGGCAGGTGGAGAAGTTGGCGTGCAGAGTGGAGCAGGGACATAACCAAGCCCACCAGCCCATGGGAGGAGGGCGGCTGAGACAAGAAGACTCATCCCCTGCCACCCTCCCCTTGTGGGAGCGCCTCTCCCCACAGTCTTGGAAGGGGGTACCATTTGAGAAGCCTGGGCCTTTGAGCCAGCCCCAACCAGTGGGTATTGAGGATGCAGGAATGACTGGATTAATGCTGCCTTAGTCCAGTGGGTAATTATTTCTCAGGGTTTGCAGGGGGGTGAGATGACACAGCATATGGAGAAGATGGCCTTCCAGGGACAGAGGAGGTTCATCACTGTGACAAAGAGCTTAGCAGGGGCCAAGCATTCTACAGGCCGTCTCACGCACACCTGTGTTAAATGAGAGCATCACTGTCCTGTTCGACCCTGAAGCCCAGATCTCAGGGTGAGTGAGTTGCGCGGCCAGGGTCCAAAGTGCCCAGGACGGGGACCCTAACACCCTCCCCATCTCTTGGAGCCCCCGCCTCCTCCCCCATCCAGGTCAGAGTTGGTGAGGATGAAGCGCAGCCCCCCTCCCCAGCCCAGGTGCCTCTGAGCACCTGGAAAGAGGCTCCGCCGGGAGCGGTGGCGGGGGCAGGCTGGGAGGCAGCGCTGTCAGCTCCCACCTGCGTGGGTTTGACGCCCGCTGCAAATTTCCGCTCCCATTCAGGGGAGGTGACTGAAGGCACCGGAGGGGAATCTCATCTCCCAGGAGGAGGAGGGTTGTTCGCTGGATAATGACTCCATGTCTATTCTTAAGCAGGGGGCTGGGGCCAGGTGCCCCCTCCTACTGTGACCCCGGTTCTCCACTGAGGCCTGCTGTTCCCAGGCTGCCCTTTCAATCACAGGAAACCTCCACTGAGACCCGGTGGGTACTCGGGCTGGAGGCCAGGGCTCAGCTGGAACTCCCAAGCTGCCCTTGGCGGGTAAGCAGCCTGAGAGCTCTCCCCAGGCCAGCTCCGAGCTTCCTCTGCGTTTGTGACAACAATCAGAGGCAAGAAGATCTTCGTCAAGTTCAACCTGTCATGGGAAGGGCTAAGACACTAACCCAAGAGAAAAGGACCCAAGTTCCAATCCTGGTTCTGCCACGACCATGCAGGATGCCAACCCCTGGGTCAAAGGCGCTTGACTGGAGAAACTTTTTCTTTTTTTTTGGCCATGCTGTGCAGCATGTGTGGGATCTTAAGTTTCCTGACCAAGGATCAAACCTGCATCCCTTGCATTGGAAGCATGGAGTCTTAACTCCTGGACTGTCAGGGAAGTCCAACTGGACACTCTTGAAGCTCTATCAACTCATGGTTCAAACCCAAGACATCCTGCAGATCATGTTCGTCTATTGCTCAGACCCCCGAAGAGCAGCTGGCCCCTTCTTCTGCTCGCCCTGCCCACCTGAGTCACCGTGAAGCAATGAAGAGGGGGGCTACCCCACAACTCTCAGGCCCAGGTCACCAGTTGCTCCTGTCTGTGACACCAGGGTGTACCCAAGATACCCTCTCCTCCCCCATGAAGAGCCATGCCTTCTCCATCAGAAGGGGCCTCTGCCAGACCCACAGTGGGTCTCCCACCACCACGAGGGTCCCGTTTCCATGGAAATGCTGCTTCCCTCCATCCTCAGATCTTCACTAGGGGACCTTCACTAGGCTCAGACTCCACCCACACCCAGAGCTCGAAGCACCAAACTGGGTTGGAGCCTCTTAGAGCTGTAGGAAAAAGCTCCTCCAGAGACCCGTCAGGGCTGAAGGCAGAGGAACCCTTATGAGGATGTCATGGAGATGTCTGATCTGGGGAGCAGTGCATAGACGCCCCAGACCTTGCTGAAGCTCCAAAAGCCATCCAGCCCTCAGAGAGCCCCTCTGAATGCCAGTGTCCATAGGGCCTGGCGGGTGAGCAGGGCGAGAGACCCTCACCTCCCCCTGCCATGAAGACCCCAGTGCTCCAATCAGAGGAATGGCAGTAGCTACTGCCCACCAGCCCCCTCCCCACAGGTCAGGGACAGAAGTGGTACTTCTCCTTCCAGGGGCTCAAGAGGAGTTGGGGAAGGGATAGGGCGAGATTGGGGGCTGGGGGCAGAGGCAGCGGGCCTGGAAAGAAGGGTCCAAGGTATTTTCCTGTGTCTCCTGCAAATGTTCTATACAGAGGGCTCTGGGGCACAAATCTTCCAAAAGGACGCTCTTCAACTCGCGCTGCCTTTGCACAGCGAGATTGTTGTTACTCTGCAGAGGATTCCAAATCAGTGAAAATAGCCAGCCTTCTGAAGGTGCTTTATTCATACTTTTCCATGAGATTGCGAAATCATCAGTTGCCCACATTACGAATAATCCCACCACTTTAAAGGATGACTTTAGAAGTGGGTGGGAAGATAGGGAGGTTGATGAAATCCTGGGGAAGCAAAAGCCATTCTTCCATTTGCTTGTTTATTTCGCTGTGCCGGGTCTTAGTTGCAGCATGAGGGATCTTTGATCTTCATTGCAGCACGCCGGACCTCTAGCTGTGGCATATGAACTCTCAGTTGCAGCATGTGGGACCTAGTTCCCTGACCAGGGATCAAACCTGGGCCTCCTGCACTGGGAATGCGTAGTCTTAGCCACTGGACCACCAGGGAAGTCCACAAAAACCACTCCAGAAGCTTTGAAGGAAGGCAGCCGCCTTGCCTGGCTTCTTAGAAAGGTGAGCCTGGTGAGTCCCATTCTGAAATCTACCAGGTTTCTCCCCATCCCCTTCTATCAAAGGCAATTTTCCAAAAGTTTTCACATACTAAGTCCTGAATGAAAAACTAGGGTCCCCAGCCTCCCAGGGCCCTTAAGGAGCCAGGTCTCCAAAGACTGAGGCACTGGAGGATATGCAAGTCTGTCTACTCCTTGGCAGAAACACAAATCTCCCTGGCTTCAAAGAAAAGAGGCTTAAAAAGGTTTGGGCACCAAGACGCAAACATCAAAAGCCTCCTGCACACTGCTAACCAGATGTGTTAACTGCAAATGAAGCTGAAATGTACATATTCAATTTCCCTGGAAGTGTACCTGTCAGGCCTGAAGGGAAGTTCAAGGCTCTCCTTGGCCTATTGCACCTGCCCTCCTCCCTGGCCCCCAACCCCCCAGCTCCTCCCTCCACGTGAGTACCGAAATCTCTTCCTCCTTGGGTTGACTGCTCATTCTCAGGGTGTTTCGGGAAGGGAGGAAAAAGCTCTTCCAGAGGCCCGTCAGGGTTGAAGGCAGAGGAACCCTTATGAGGATCTCATCTGTAGAAAGTGAATTGAGGGACCTCCCTGGTGGTCCGGGGGCTAAGACTCCACGCTCCCAGTGCAGGGGGTCTGGGTTTGATCCCTGGCCAGGGAATTAGATCCCACATGCTGCAACTAAATATCCTGCATGCCACAATGAAAATCAAAGGTCTCACAGGCTACAACTAAGACCATCGCAGAGGAAGGAAGGAGAATTGAGGATGCTTTGCTTCTTTCTCTGGAGCAGAGGGGCATCTACCCAAGGACTGAAAATGACAGAAGCCCTGCCCCATCCCAGGGGTTCCCAAGGCCTGTAGGAAAGACCCGGTCCTGGCACCAGAGCCTTCAGTTTGCTGGGAAAGACACAGCCCAACTGGAGAAGCAGGTTTCCCCTGGTCTGAAGGGGCAGAGACAATTCATGCTTCCCAGGAGCCCCAGCCTGACAGAGGAGATGCAGACCTGACTCAGACGCGCTCCTACTCCCATGGGGGCGATAGCTCTGCCCACGATCCCCCAGGTGGATCCCCCAGGTCCCCCAGGACCCACCATCCCCTGATGGTCGGTCCACTTGTCCAATATCTGATACACAGTCAAACAGAGTTTCCTTAGCCCTGCAGAGTCCCTGGATGAGCCTTTACCAGCTTTGCTACAAGCAAGGACAGCTGCCGGGCGTCTGAGCACCAGATGTTCTTCTCATCTGCTTCTGGCCCAATCCAGGGACCCAGGGCCTTTCCCCCACTCACACCTCGAGTCTGAGCAGTTCCCAGCCTGGGCTACCCTGCCCCACTCTCACCCACCACCCCTCCATCTATCTTCCCCACCGAACATTCCGGGAAGACTGGATTCCGAAAGCAGAAATAGTAGTGTCCGCTCAGCCTGGCAACAGTCCCTGAAAATCAGCAACAGAATCAGCGAACATTATCGAGTGCTAACCACGTGCCAGGCATGGGCAATGTGCTGGGGAAGGAATGGCCAATAAGACACGGTCCTGCCCCCCGCTCCCGGGGGAATCCCCTGTCCCAAACACTGAGGTGTCACACAATCTGGTGCCTACAGATTGAATGTGCCTGCACGAATCCTGAGGAAATGCAGATGAGGGAATGATTGAGTCTGCCTGGGTGGGGGTGGGGTGGAGAGGCTCCTGGGAGGAGGGGCCCTGTGGCTCCAGCCTGGAAAAATAAACATGAATTTGCCAAGTGGAGCAGGGAGGTGGGGAGGAGCATTCTGGCAGGAAGAGAAAATACAGGCTCCGGGAAGGGACATAGTTTGTGGCACTGAGAGATAAAGAGAGGGGCAGCCTGGTTGAACAATCTGTGGCTCTCAAACTAGAGCCTGCCTCACCCCCAGAGTTTCTGATTCAGTAGGTCTGGGGTGGGTGGGATGCAAGTGATGGTGATGATTCTTACTAGTCCAGGGCCTATAACTTCAAGAACCACAATTGTAAAGGACTGTGGCAAATTGCTTTATTATCCCCAGTTCTTCAGTTCCTCCTTGTAATAGAATTACATATCTTTTCCTTTTGTCATGGAGCTCGCCTGCTCCTATTAGAGGAAGCAGAGTATATTTCTCTGCCACCATTGGGCTTAGCCACGCAACTTGCTTTGGCTGATGAAGTGTTAGTGGACTTGCTATGCCCAGAGACTTTAATCTCGTTCTGAGGGTCAGCTTGGTACTTGTGCTTCCGCCATCTGGCATGGAAAGAGCTTGGTTTGGGTAGTTGCTGGTCCCAGGACAAGAGCCATAAGTCACAGACCTGAATCCAGCCTGCAGCTTAAGACAGCTGCCCCAGACAACCCGAAGACTCTGGAATGAGAAAAACAAGGGTTTGTGGTTGTAAGCCATTGAGGTTTGGGGGACTGTTTGTTATACAGCATCATCGTAACAGAAGCCTGATGAATACGAGGGTTTTGAATGATATAGTAAGGAACCTGGGATCAGTACAGGAAGGCGAATAAAAGCTGATTGTGGAACAGGTCTAATTGGGCAAACTCGGAGGCAGGGAGGCCAGGGAGAGGCTGCTGCCATGTTTCAAACAAGATACAGGATGGGCATCCCAGTGAGCAGAGGGGAGAAGGTAAGGTATGGAGAGAACAGAGATGCTAGAGCCAAACCCACAGGGCCTGGTTAGTAACTGGCTGAAGAGAGGAAGGAGACAGAAGAAGCTCACGATTATAGTCACCCTCCTAGACAGGAGGGAGGAGATGGAGAAGTTCAGTAAGAACACAGAGGAGCCTCCACAATGCGCCAGGGAGGCCTATCACAGCCCGAAAGCCAATACACATAGAGCTCCCTCCAGCACCCCACCACCCACCCTAAGCTGGGTCCTAGCCAGGGTGCTCACCTGGGCAGGCTTCATTTCCTCTGCCCCCGCCCCCGTCCCGCCCTGCCCCACTGCCAGAGCACCATCCAAGAGCTGCAGGGCGACTTGCCTGGCTAAGGAACCGGAGCCTCTGCAATTTATGTTGTTTTTCTCCACTCCATTTGGTTCTAAGTCAGCTGTAGACGAGCTTCGCCCACAACCGCCGGTCTTTTAATTTAATTGTGTGCTGCTAGGGTGTTTTTCCCCCTGGCAAATACATCAGAATTGTCACATTGTAAATAAACAGCCTTCTTCCACGGTTCAACACCCACCATTCACCGCCCTACACTACCCCCCAACACACACACACACAGCTGCAACATCTGGAAGGAAAGGAGGCCCGCCCTGGGCCTGGATCACTTCCGGAAGAACGTGAGCCCTGCCTTCTGAGCCAGGGGACCTCAGGGATAGAGTCCCCTGCGAACCTCCACCATTTAGAGAGCGCCTGGAGCCCTGGAGAGGCTGGGCTGCAAACTGGGCCATAGGGGAGCATCCCTAGCTGTCTGAGCCTCAGTCTTCCTATCGGAAAAAATGGGCTTTGCAATGAGTCAAAATACAGAGCTACAATCAGATCTTGTCAATTGCATAAAGTTGGACTTCTCTGGTGGTGCAGTAGCTAGGAACCCACCTGCCAATACAGGGGACATGGGTTCAACCCCTGGTCTGGAAAGGGTCCACATGCTGAAGAGCAACTCAGCCCATATGCCACAACTGCTGAGCCGTCACACCCAGAGGCTGTGCTCAGGAACAAGAGAAATCAGCACAGCGAGGAGCCTGGGCGCCGCGACGAAGAGTAGCCCCCACTCAGCACAACAAGGGAAAGCCCGAGCAAAGCAGCAAACACCCAGCCAAAACTAAATAAATCAAAGCACAAAAAATTGTACAAAGTTACCTGTCACAGTCACAGGTGCGTGATTGGGCTTTATCCCGGCTCCATCATTTGCTGTGTGATCTTGGGCAGGTTATTTAACCTCTCTGTGCCTCAATTTCCTTGTCTGCAAAATAGAACTAACAAAGGTGCCTGAATCAAAGGACAGGGTCAGAAAGAAAGGTGGTACGTTTAAAGCATCTAGAACAGGGCTTCCCTTGTGGCTCAGACGGTAAAGAAACTGTCTGCAATGCGGGAGGCCCTGGTTCGATCCCTGGGTCGGGAAGATCCCCTGGAGAAAGAAATGGCAACCCACTCCAGTATTCTTGCCTGGAGAATCCCATGGACAGAGGAGCCTGCAGGGCTCCACGGAGTTGCAAAGAATCAGACACAACTGAGCAACTAACACTACACTAAGAACAAGGAGCGCATGGTAAGGGACTGATGAATGTTAGCTATTAACGTTACATCCAGGAGGAAACTGATCGGAGAGGCACAGCCTCCCTCTGGATTACTCAGCCTCGAACTTCCAGGGAGAGGCAGACACAGTCTGAGAGCCAGGGGACAACACAGAAGAAGTCTTTTTGGCCTAGTTCTCACCCTTGAAAACCAGATTCACCAAGGAAATCAAAGTTGCAATGGCGGGCACCCCCACTGGGAGGGAAAAAGTAAAGAAATGGAGACCGGATTGGCACATTCCCACAGGGCAAGAAAAAATGGAAGTTGCTCCTCTTAGGTTGAGGTGCCAACAGAAAAAAAACCAGAAATTCACTCATTCCAGAAATATTAATAATTCGGCCCCTCCTGTTGGAAGCGCTAAGAATAGAGCTGTGAAGAAAACTGACAATGCCCTTCCCTCCTTGGGATATCTCCTTCGAGGGATGTGATGGGAAAGTCCTGGGTTCTGACCTTAAGGGCCATGTCTGTGGACCCCATCTTGTCACTTTTAGCTTTGTGATCTTGAGTGAATCATTCAACACCCCCTCCTCACCCTGGTTTTCCCCTCTGAGAAGAGGGGGTGATGGCAGCTGCCTGTAATGTTGCCACAAGGCTCAAATGAGAGCACATGCCTCCAGGGCCTCAGTAAACTGCCTGCCTCAGTAAATTACCCTCAGTAAAGGGTCTGTTATTTTAGTTCTTTAAATCTGTGCAGAAGGGATGGCTGGTTGTCTCTCCCTCATCCCTGAGTGATGGATGGAACTTAGGGTTTTAGCTGGGCTCACGGTCCTCCAGGATCAACTACATTTCCCAGCCTCCCTTGCAGCTCAGTCCACACGTGTGAGAAGTGGCTGTGCTCTGCCAAAAAGTGACTGGGGGCCCTCCAGCTCCACTGCTCCCTACTCCCTTCCAACTGGCTGGAAAGCAGACCCAGTGGACATGCTGGTGTGTCATCTTGCCCATGCCGAGGAGGGCAGCACCCGGAGGAAGGTGGAATGGTCAGACAGAAGGGATCCCCAACACTGAGAGACCCAGCCTATAAACATGAGATGAAAGAAAGAAAGCAGGTTTGCTGTTGTTCGAGCCGCTCTTGTCTGAGGCTTGCGGTACAGCAGCAGCAGAAGCATCCCAGGTGAAGTAAGACTGTTTTTCCTGAGCCACCACAGTTGTCACTGCACCTTGACTGTGAGAAGTGTAAAAAGCACAAGGAGACAGGTTTTTGCACACAAGAAAAGTGATGTGTGCATGCAAGCACATGGCTCCGATGAAACCTGAGGGTGCAGGTGAGAAAGGACTGGTGGGACTTCAAGGATGAGAAGTCTGGGTTAGTGGGGAGTGTGATGAAGATGGAGAAGTGTGTGACGACCTCAAGAGGTCTTGTTTGGAAGATGAGAAGACTGGCTGAGATAGAGCTGGCTACAGGGCATGATGGGGAGATGAGGGGAGGGGCAGGGAGGGGAGGAGCCCAATCTGGGACCCACAGAGTTGAGAGGTGTGCACGACCTCCGTGCAGGGGAGACTTGGGGGCTGGAGGTGGGGACTTAGGGACCACCTCTCTAAGGCAATGAGGGTTTCCCTGGTGGTGCTAGTGGTAAAGAACCTGCCTGCCAATGCAGGAGACATGAGATGTGGGTTTGATCCCTGAGTCGGGGTCAGAAAGATCCCCTGGAGGAGAGCATGGCAACTCACTCCAGTATTCTTGCCTGGAGAATCCCATGGACAGTGAGCCTGGCAGGCTACAGTCCATAGGGTCTCAAAAAGCCAGACACAACTGAAGTGACTTAGCATGCATGCATACTCTCTTAAGGAGATGAAGCCCAGGTCTAGGCACAGGGCTGGCCAAAACCTTTGGAAAGGAGATGGAGAAACACTCAAATACGTAAGCACATGATGTGATACAGAAGGAAAAGAGTCAGATGCTATCTAAGCCAATAGAGAGGCTGTGAGGAGGGGCAGGGCAAGCCTCCAGGACTCGATGATGTTGAAATGGAGACCTAGAATGTGTGTGTGGGGGGGCTTACCAGTAAATCAGAGGTGGGAAATAGGGTAGAGAGGGGAATGAGCAGAGAAAACAGCACAAGCAAAGGCCCTGTGGTTGGGAAGACTTCAGCACGATGGAAGCCAGGAGTAATGGAAATATGTCATTCCTTTTGGCTGTCCAAAATGAGAATCCCCTTCCTATGTTCAAGGAGGCCCCTACTTTACTAGCCAGACCAGCTTCCCATCCGAGGCACTAAAAATGTCAAATAATCACACTGTCTCCCTTGCAGCTAGGCTGTAGGGACCTGACCTGTGTCAGGTCACCTAAGGCGTGTGTGCCTTGTTCTGTCACCCAGGACCCCATACTACGCATATAACACACAGACAGGTCTGTTTTGTGATTCAGGATTGTGACCTTGCAGAGGAGCCCTACTTTATCCAGATCTCACCCTTTATACAGAGCCCCTCTTTGCCAGACAGAAGTCTGCTTTCTGACCTCCAAAGACATAAACTTGCCATTATCTGAAACCCCTGTGCTTGTTACACAGCCCTCTTCATGGACCCAGATGCCTGGCCTCCTATACAGAATTCCACCTGGTTCTATAGAACCCCACGCGGCTTCACAGAACTCGGCTCCTGGCTTTTCCACAAACAGATTCTAATACTGATATACAAGGACCACTTCTATTCTCCATCTCCCTGGTTGGTTATACAGAAACTTGCCCGGCTACACAGACTCCTGCCGTTTTCTTTAGAAACATGCTCGGTTGTGCTGACCCCTCGGAAATTTTGTAGAAATCCACATTTGCAGAATCCTGCTTTGTTACAGAGAAACCTGCTGGGCTCTCCGCAGCCCTGCCCCATTAGAGAGAACTGGGCATCGTTACGGCAGGATGGTTGACTTGGACACCTGCTCTGGGGCTCAGGACCCTGCTGTCGGCCTGACCCCTGCTTGCCAAACTTATTGCACCATAGAACCCACTGTGGCTGCATAAAGGCCTCCAGGGAGGTTCAGAATCCTGATTTTTTAAAATAGATCCCAGAATTGGTACATAGACATCTAGGGGGTTACACTGAATCCATCTTCATTACGTAGGACCCCAGCCTGGTACATCTTCTCCTGTGAAGCCCAGCATCACCTCTGTGACTTCCCTAAGGATGCTGCCAGCATTCTTGGTGGCTCAGTGGTAAAGAATCAGCCTACCAATGCAACAGATGTAGGTTCAATCCCTGAGTCGGGAAGACCCCCTGGAGAAGGAAATGGTACCCCGCTCCAGTATCCTTGCTTGGGAAATCTCATGGACAGAGGAGCCTGGTGGGCTGCAGTCCAGGAGATCACAAAAGAGGCAGACACGTCTTAGCAACTAAACAATGACAACAACAAAGGACGCTGCGCCTGTGAGTGCCTTTGTGAGTGGAGGGACGCAAAGAAGAGCTGAAGGTGGTTGTGGTGGCTTAGTCGTTCAGTCATGTCTGACTCTTGTGACCCCAAGGACTATAGCCTGCCAGGCTCCTCTGTTCATGGATTTTCCCAGGCAAGAATACTGGAGTCGGTTGCCATTTCCTCCTCAGGGGATCTTCCTGACCCAGGGATCAAACCCAGGTCTCCTGCATTGCAGGCAGATTCTTTACCAATGGAGCCCTGAAGAGCTGAAGGGTCCTCCCAATATCACCTTTGCTTTAGGGGAGGCTGGGAGAACTTGTACCCACCCCATACCCAGGCTCCAGGCCCCTTTGCTCCATCCTCCCCTACCAGGGTGGACTTCAGCTTAAGCTCTGCCGAGCAAGGGGCCAGCAGGGACTCTGCTCAAGGCCTCGAGGGAGGGGCCTGAGAATCTACCCTACTTCCCTCCAGTGCTGGCCGGGGCCGCCTGGGCACAAATCTACTTGGACAGAAATAATCAGCCGAATTAATTTAGCTTTAAATAGCAGCACTGAGAATGTTTCCACAAAATTTTCTCCGAGGAGAGCTAAGCAGAATTAATGATGGCACAATATCAGAGAGAAATGTTATTTATTAAGGCCTAATCATTCTGGGGAGGGGGGGGATGTCATCATAATATAGTAAAGTGGAAATCAGCCAGTCCGGCCCAGGCTGGCTCCCCCTTAGGAGCCAAGGAGCCCTGAGAGAATGGTGGGTACCAGGGGAGCCTCAGAGAGAAGCTTCCTGCAAAATGAACAGTTTCTCCTCGGATCTCCCTGGCGTGGGGGGCCTGATCAGGCTCCCTTGTTCCGGCCACATTTCTTATCGGCTGTGTCCACACCAGCCCATCTGGTTCTTAGCACCCCTAAAGGTGAACAGCCTTGACAATCAATGGCCAAAACTCCGTCAAGACACGGAGCGCCCCAAAAGAAGACCTGCCCCACCCCCACTTCCTGTTGCCCCTCACCATAAAGCATCCTTCATCCATTTCTTGTCTCAATTGTTCTTTGGGCTTTTTTGTTTGTTTGTTTGTCTTTGTTGTGGCACAGAGGGTCTTCCATCTTAGTTGCAGCATGTGGGATCTCGTTCCCTGACCAGGGATCAAACCCAGGCCCCCTGCACTGGGAGCGTGGAGTCTTAGCCACTGGACCACCAGGGGAGTCGCATCAACTGTTATTCACTGAGCACCTAAAACTGTCCTAGATGCTGGGGATAGAACAGTGGGAAGACTGGCAAATGAGCAAATAAGCAAATAAGCACGATGATGCCTGGCAGTAATCGCGTTATGGAGACAATGAAGTGATGGGGGGACAGGAGAGGTGAGGGATTTTGGCAGCATGATCAGAGGGAGGAGCACTGAGAGAAGGCAGCAGGGGAGCTGAGACTTTCAAGGAGTTGGTCCTGTGAAGATCTGAGGTGTGAGAAGGACTTCCAGGCAGAGGGAACAGCTTGGGTGGAGACCCGGACGAGGGGAGAAGCTTGGCTTTCTGAGGGAAGCATGAGAAAGGCCGAGTGACCGGGGCCTGCAGGGTGAAGCGGGGAGTGGCAGTGCCTATGCTTCTAGCTGTGGGACCAAGAGTACAGGGATGGGCCAAAGTCACCAAGGGGAAGACGAGACTCAGAGGAGAACGAGTGAGGGGCTGCCGACTCTACAGCCACTGCCCACCCTGGGGTCTTCCTCCCACTATGCTGGGACCTCCAGCGTGCCTGACACTAGTGTGAGGCCTGGGAGGTCCCCACCTACACAGGGTACAGGCTACCAGACAAGGCAAGAAACTGGTTCACTGCAGTTCAGTCGCTCAGTCGTGTCCAGCTCTTTGCGACCCCATGGATCACAGCACGCCAGGCCTCCCTTGTCCATCACCAACTCCCAGAGTTCACTCACACTCATGTCCATTGAGTTGGTGATGCCATCCAACCATCTCATCCTCTGCCATCCCCTTCTCCTCCTGCCTTCAATCTTTCCCAGCATCAGGGTCTTTTCAAATGAGTAAGTTCTTTGCATCAGGTGGCCAAAGTATTGGAGTTTCAGCTTCAACATCAGTCCTTCTTAGGAAACATTTATTAACCAGTGGCTGTGTGCCATCCACCATTTTTCTTAAGGGCCATAGACAGAGTAGGAAAGATCTGGAAGGAGACAAGCTTCCATGTGTTGGGGACATGGTCTCCAGGCAGTCTTCTGGGGCTGTGGTCCAAAATGAAGGTTCTAGGGTCAGAAAGACATTTCATCTCTAAACTTCAGTTCTTCAACTATAAAGTGGGATGAGGGACTTCCCTGGTGGTCCAGTGGTTAAGCATCTGCCTGCCAATGCAGGGGACACAGGTTCGATCCCTGATGTGGGAAGATCCCACATGCCCTGCAGCAACTAAGCTGATATGCCACAACTATTGAGCCCACAAGCCGCAACTGCTGAGGCCCACATGCCCAGAGCCCCTGCTCCACAAGAGAAGCCAAGGCAGTGAGAAGCCCGTGCACAGCAGTGAAGACCCAACACAGCCCAAAATAAATAATATTAATTAAAAACTTAAATACATTTTTAAAAATCTCTAAAAAGGGCCTCCCTGGTCGTCTCGTGGTTGATAATCCACCTGCCAATGCACGGGTCAGGGGTTCAGTCTCTGGTGCGGGAAGATCCCACGTGTCTTGGAGCAACTAAAGCCCGTGCACCACAACTCCTGAAGCCCACATGCCTAGAGCCTGTGCGCTGAAACAAGAGAAGCCACCGCAATGAGAAGCCCACACACCACAACAAAGAGTAACCCCTGCTCGCCACAAGCAGAGAAAGCCCACGCACAGCAACGAAGACCCAGCATAACCAAAAACAAATCTTTTCTTTTTTAACTCTAAAAGAGTAAAATAAAATAGGCTGATCATACTTACCTTGTGGAAGTCTGTAGGAGATTGTGGAATCTTGCAGGAATTCTATAGGGTACAAGTCAGTTGCTGTTTGGCTGACTGGAGGCAGACGCAGCGATGCCTCTCTGTTGTAGACGGTGGCAGCTGGGTGGCTTCTGGTTTACGTGGCTTTCCTACTCCACGGGCCAGCCACCTAGTTAGTTCTCTTCACAAGAATGGCAAAAGTGCAAGACAGCAAGGAGAAACATTCCATGTCTTCAAGACTGAACTCAGAACTGTCACTTCTGCCCCATTCCATTGGCCAAAATAAGTCACATGGCCCAGCCCAGAATCCAAAGGAACTGAAGTCTACTCTGTCCATTAAGTGGAAAGAACTGCAGAGTCCCATTACCAAGGGCATGGACAGAAAGAGGGTTAAGATTTGGGGACAGCAATGCAAGCTACTATGGGTGGTATCATTTGAGTCCCCAGATCCAGCTGAATCTGAGTCAGATTCACCATGTGAGTCCAGCTGATCTTTCTTCCCTGTTCATACCTGGACAGAGTCCATCTTTTGCTTAATGTAGGAGGCAATTTTCTTCTAAGAGAGACAGGAGGAGCCCTAGGATATATTGAGTCCCACCATGTGATAAGTACTGTGCTAGAAGCTATCACTGAACTTTCACACTTGACCCTTAAATAGTAGCCCTAATGAAGGCACTGTGAGTAGCCCATCTTGCAGGTAGGAAATAGGGTCCATGGGGTGGTGTGACCTGTCCACCGTCTCATGGTGAGGACAGAGGTGAGTGGTCAGGGTTGGAAAGTACCCAGATGGTCTGCTTGAGAACGAAACAGGTGCCTTTCTCACTCCGTAACTGTGATCCTTCAACTTGGGAGTGGGGGCACAGATCAACTGTCCTACCCTCCCTTCAACCAACCAAACTAAAAAAATAACAACTGATTTTCCTGAGTCCTTCCTGTGTGCCAGGTAACTGCTAAGCACTTTTAATGTGTTAGCTCAGGTAACTGCTTTTTTTAAATGTGGAAAGTGAAAAATGAAAGTGTTACCTACTCAGTCGTGTCTAACTCTTTGTGACCCCATGGATTGTACCCACCAGCCTGTTCTGTCCATGGGATTCTCCAGGCAAGAGTACTGGAATGTGTTGCCATGCCCTCCTCCAGGGGATCTTCCCAACCCAGAGATCGAATCTGAGTCTCCTGCATTGCAGGCAGATTCTTTACCTTCTGAGCCACCAGGGAAGGACCCTTTCTAAACAGACATTTCTCCAAAGAAGACATACAGATGGCTAACAAACACATGAAAAGATGCTCAACATCACTCATTATCAGAGAAATGCAAATCAAAACCACAATGAGGTACCATTTCACGCCAGTCAGAATGGCTGCTATCCAAAAGTCTACAAGCAATAAATTCTGGAGAGGGTGTGGAGAAAAGGGAACCCTCTTACACTGTTGGTGGGAATGCAAACTAGTACAGCCACTATGGAGAACAGTGTGGAGATTCCTTAAAAAACTGGAAATAAAACTGCCTTATGACCCAGCAATCCCACTGCTGGGCATACACACCGAGGAAACCAGAATTGAAAGAGACACGTGTACCCCAATGTTCATCACAGCACTGTTTATAATAGCCAGGACATGGAAGCAACCTAGATGTCCATCAGCAGGTGAATGGATAAGAAAGCTGTGGTACATATATACAATGGAGTATTAGTTCAGTTCAGTCGCTCAGTCGTGTCCGACTCTTTGCGACCCCATGAATCGCAGCACGCCAGGCCTCCCTGTCCATCACCAACTCCTGGAGTTCACTCAGACTCATGTCCATCGAGTCAGTGATGCCATCCAACCATCTCATCCTCTGTCGTCCCCTTCTCCTCCTGCCCCCAATCCCTTCCAGCATGAGAGTCTTTTCCAATGAGTCAACTCTTCGCATTACTCAGCCATTAAAAAAGAATACATTGGAATCAGTTCTAATGAGGTGGATGAAACTGGAGCCTATTATACAGTGAAGTAAGCCAGAAAGAAAAACACCAATATAGTATACTAATGCATATATATGGAATTTAGAAACATGGTAACGATAACCCTGTATGCGAGACAGCAAAAGAGACACAGATGTGTAGAACAGTCTTTTGGACTCTGTGGAAGAGGGTGGGATGATTTGAGAGAATGGCATTGAAACATGTAAAATATCATATATGAAACGAATTGCCAGTCCAGGTTCGATGCATGATACAGGATGCTTGGGGCTGGTGCACTGGGATGACCTAGAGGGATGGTATGGGGAGGGAGGTGGGAGGGGGGTTCAGCATGGGGAACACCTGTACACCCGTGGCAGATTCATGCTGATGTATGGCAAAACCAATACAATATCGTAAAGTAATTAGCCTCCAATTAAAATAAATAAATTTATATATTTTTTAAAGTATATAAAATAAATTTAAAAAGTCTTTATTGAGTTTGTTACAGTATTCCTTCTGTTTTATGTTTTGGTTTTTTGGCCATGAGGCATGTGGGATCCTAGCTCCCTGACCAGGGATCGAACTCCCACCCCCATGCATTGGAAGGTAAAGTGTTCACCACTGGTCTGCCAGGAAAGTCCCTGCTCAGGTAATCTTCACAAAGGCCCTGGATGTTAACTATTAGTATTATTTCCATTTTACTGATAAGGAAACTAAGCCTCAGAAATTTAGAGAGCTTACCCAGGTAGTAAGTGGTAGAGCCAGGATTCCCACATCTCCCATCTGGAAATAGAGTCCGGCCTCAGAACCTCCATTTAGACCAAAGGAGAAAGTATTAGTTGCTCTTTGAGATCCCATGGACTGTCGCCCGACAGGCTCCTTTGTTCATGGTATTTTCCAGGCGAGAATACTGGAGTAGGTAGCCATTTCCTTCTCCAGGGGATCATCCCTACCCAGGGATAGAACCTCGGTCTTCTGCATTGCAAGATTTTTATTGTCAGAGCCACTGAGCCGCCAAGTTGCTGCTAAGCTGCTAAGTCACTTCAGTCGTGTCTGACTCTGTGCAACCCCGTAGACGGCAGCCCACCGGGCTTCCCTGTCCCTGGGATTCTCCAGGTAAGAACACTGGAGTGGGCTGCCATTTCCTTCTCAATGCATGAAAGTGAAGTCGCCCAGGCGTCTCCAACTCTTCGTGACCCCGTGGACTGCAGCCCACCAGGCTCCTCAGTCCATGGGATTTTCCAGGCAAGAGTACTGGAGTGGGTTTCCAGAGCCACCAGGTAAGTTAGACCAAACAGATGGTCCTTAAAACCCCGGGGGCAGGTGGGAGGGCCAGAGGCTTCAAATCTAGATCACCTGCTTCTTCCCAGGGGACCATCCCCCAGGCTTCCCCAGATTCTCACCCCTTAGTGCCTGGTCACCAGCCTCTGTGCCCATGAGCCAATCCCCTCTCTGGCCGTAGATGTGATAAATAGCTCCAATTATCCCCTCCGAGCTCCAATTTGATGTAATGTTTTATTAATGGCAACCATCAGAGAAAAGCATTAGCCCACTGCACGCCGTGAGGTTGCTGACCTCTGTTCTGAAGCCTGTGCCCAGGTGCAAAAAGGAAGGGGTACCGGGGAAGGGCCCGCCCCCCTCTCTAGGTCCTCGGGCAGAGCAATGACTCCACACACCTCACCACGCAGGCCCCAGGCTGAACGAAAGCCACACTTCAGCCTGGCACGTTCCACCCGTTGCTAATGCTTTGTTGCTTCTTTGACTGACAAATTAGGGGTTTGAACAAAACTCGGGTAGGGGAGCGGGAGATGGCAGCTGCCCACTCTGCAATTAAGACAGGCTGAGAGAAAAGGGGAGGACACTGAGCCATCCCATAAACATTCCTTCATCTGGTCCGGTTTGGGCTGAGCATTTTGAGTGGATAGTTAATCACTGACGAATTTTCCATTCGGAGCCTACCATCTGGGTCATCACACTGATCCAGGCTGAAAGTTCCCACCCAGCTTTCAGATCTGCTGTCCCAGGCCATCTGAGACTCAGGCCGGGCAAGTTCCAGTCATCCCATTCAGTTCAGTTCAGTTCAGTCGCTCAGTCATGTCCAACTCTTTGCGACCCCGTGAATTGCAGCACGCCAGGCCTCCCTGTCCATCACCAACTCCCGGAGTTCACTCAGACTCACGTCCATCGAGTCATCCCATTAGAAAGATGGAAAACAGGTCTGGAGAGAGGCAGTGCCTTCTGCCAGGTCAAGGTGGGTGAGCCAGCACTCGCGTTCCACGCTTCTGACCCAACCCGGATCCTCCTACACAGCCATGGATGCTTTGCAGTGGGGAAGGGGCATGGGTATGTTCTCCCCACCTCCCATGTAGATGCTGAGTCATCAGTCACCGGGCAGAGCCTGGCAAATTCTGGAGGGTGTGTGTTTGTATTCGCATGGATGCAGTGGAAGCTCACCTGAGACTCACCTCTTCCCAATATTAACATAGAAAGGAACCTGATGCTACTCATTCAGTCAGTAAACATGTACTGCCACAGCACGTGCTGTGGGAAGAACAGAAGACCAGACCAGACTCCGCTCCCAAAGCATCTTCAGATGTTAACAGACTGCTTCGTGCGTGTGTGCTAAGTCACTTCAGTCATGTCCAGCTCTTTGTGACCCTATGGATCATGGCCCACCAGGCTCCTCTGTCCTTGGGATTCTCCAGCAAGAATACTGGAGTGGGTTGCCATGCCCTCCTCCAGGGGACTCCCTCTAAAAATGAAGTAAAGGAGGCAGGCACAGAGGGTCCAGGGGCCCCTGATAGAGGTGGTGTGTTGATAGTTCCAGCCTATGGATGGAAATGCTATTAGCTAGGAATGCCTGAGGCACCCACCTGGTCCATTTTATTCCTTGAAAGCCCCACAGACACTTAACCCCACAGGGCCAACTTTGTGGCTGAACCAGAACTTGTGGTTCTCATTGTCATCCAGGACACTCACTTCAGTAAAAACCATCAGGGAACTTTGGGGATATATCAGTCACTGATCTTGGAAGGTGTACAGCACACCAGAGGTCCATACCGTGGAGAGAGAAAGAGTACAGACCTGGAGCTATGTCTTTATTAAGGTCCAAGTGTGAGGTATCTAGAGTTTTCTGGGTTGCTGTTTATGGGTAACCTGAAGCATAAGATCAGGAGTTGGGGTGTGGGAAGGGAGAAGCAAGACCAGTCAAGCAGTCCATTACCTAGGTTACCCAGGGCTTTCTGAACAAAAGCCTTTCCTGGGTGGGGCAAATGTAATTCCTTACTTGATTGTTTTGTTAGTAGCTGTGTCATAAGCTGGCACTGGGTTTATTCATGATGGATGTCTTGTGAAATGGATGCCTTGGCCACCCAAAGCTTAGTGTCAGGCACTTTCTGGGCTCTCCTTGGTAGGACACGGTCAAGGAAAACCCCAAGGAGGAAAAAATATACCAGATGGGACTGAAAAAAGAGTGGGACGGACTTCCCTGGTGGCCCAGTGTTTAAGACTCCATGCGTCTAAAGCAGAGGATGCAGGTCCAATCCCTGGTTGGGGAAGTAAGGTCCCACAAGCCAAAAATAAATCAACAGAAAAATAAAAAGAGTAGACCTAACCAAGTGAAAATGTTAGTTGCTCAGTTGTGTCTGATTCTTTGCAATCCCATGGACTGTAGCTCACCAGGCTCCCCTGTCCATGGAATTCTCCAGGCAAGAATACTAGAGTGGGTAGCCATTCCCTTCTCCAAGGGATCTTCTCAACCCAGGGATCAAACCCATGTATCCTGCATTGCAGGCAGATTCTTCACCATCTGAGCCACCAGGGAAGCCAAATGAAGGGGATGGAAATCCAAGCAAAGGGAAAGTGCAGGAAAAGAATGTGTGGGACTCAAACTCCTAGCAGAAGGACTCAAACTTGCTAGCAGAAGCTAGCAAACTCCTAGCATTGGCTGCAGAGCCTGAAATGAAACTGAGGTTGAAAGCGGACAAGACCACCCCCTCCCACCCCCAAGGCCAGGCTAGGGAAGCTGTGCTTCCCTGCAGGACCCATGCATCTCTAAGCAGGAAGGTGAGGAATTGATGCTTCAGAAAGAGCATCCTGGCTGCAGTGTAGAGAAGGGATGGGAGGGCAGTGAGAGGCTGTGACCATAGTCCAGAGCAAGGACGGCAGGGACTGTGGCCTGAATGAGGGAAGATGGCAATGGAGATTCAACATTGATGAAGGGACTTCTAATTGACTTACAGAGATTGGACAAGGAAGGAAGCATCAACGTGTCACCCTGAAGGGACAACATGTACACTCTGGGAGTGTACACTCCAGAGTCTGGGATCAACATTCACGCTCTGCTATATTTAAAATGAAAAACCAGGATTTCCCTGGTGGTCCAATGGTTAAGAATCCACCTGCTGGTGCAGGGGACACAGGTTTGATCCCTGGTCTTGGAAGATTCCACCTACGGCGAGGCAGCTAAACCTGCGAGCCCGAGAGCCAGTGCTCCACAAGAGTAGCCACCTCACTGAGAAGCCTGCACTAGAGTGTACAGTAGAGTGTACCCTCCACTCCCCGCAACTAGAGAAAGCCCACATGCAGCAACAAAGACCCAGAACACCCAAAATAGATAGATAAATTTTTAAAAAATAATAAAACGGATAACCAACAAGGACATGACACAGGGAAGTCTGCTCAATGTTGTGTGGCAGCCTGGATGGGAGGGGAGTCTGGGGGAGAATGGATACATGTGTGTGTATGGCTGAGTCCCTTTGCTGTCTACCTGAAACTATAGCAGCATTGTTTACCAACTATATTCCAATATTAAATTAAAAGTTGTGGGTTTTTTTTTTTTTTAATGTCATCCTCGTTTCTAACACAAGATATAGTGGCTGGAACAGCAGGAGAAGTTTCCCTGAGAGGAAGTTGAGATGCAGGAGACAAATGTCCATGATATTTTTAATGAATATTTTTAAAGTGTAAAATCAGATAATGTTGGATTTCCTGGGGCCCCCGAGCTGGACCAGATGGATGGTGAAAATGAGAAGTGGTAATCAGAGAGGAAGCTGTTTTCCTTATGACAATAAAACCTAGTTCCTCCACGGCTTGGCTCTGGTATAGGACCTCCTGTGTGGGGAGGGGCGCTGGATCTGTGATTTCATGTCCCTCTGTGATTCCATGTCTCCCATCCCTGGAGCCTCTGCACTCTGGCCTGCCAGGGCAGTGTTGCTACCCTTTTAGCTCTTTTTTTTTCTTCCTCTGTCTTTTTTTTAATATCATTAACATAGAATAAAATTAGCTTTTGCTTGATTATAGTTCTTTGAATTTTAACACATGCATAGATTCATGTTCCCACCACTACAGAGCAATTCCATCACCCCAGAAAATCCTCACACTGCCCCTTTTTTAAGTATTTTTCCCACTCCTCTCCCTTGGCAACCACTAATCTGTTCTCTATCACTATAGTTTTGCCCTTTCCAGAATGTCATATAAATAGAATCGCACAATATGTGACCTTGTAAGACTGATGTTTTTTTACTCAGCATAATGCCTTCAAGACTCATGCAAAGTGTTATATGTCTCGATAGTTCTTATTGCTGAGGCGTATCTCATTGTATGGATGTAGTACAGTCATTCATCCCCCAAAGGACAATGGGGTTGTTTCCAGTTTGGGGCGACTATGAATAGAGCTTCTGCTGCTGCTGCTGCTGCTGCTAAGTCGCTTCAGTCGTGTCCAACTCTGTGCGACCCCACAGACGGCAGCCCACCAGGCTCCTCCATCCCTGGGATTCTCCAGGCAAGAACACTGGAGTTGGGTTGCCATTTCCTTCTCCAATGCATGCATGCATGCATGCTAAGTCGCTTCAGTTGTGTCTGACTCTGTGCGGACCCCATGGACAGCAGCCCACCAGGCTCCTCTGTCCACAGGATTCTCTAGGCAAGAATACTGGAGTGGGTTGGCATGTCCTTCTCTGGAATAGAGCGGCTATTCACATTCAAATGCAAGCTTTTGTGTGAGTGCATTTTTCATTTCTCCAGGGTAAACACCTAGGAGTGGGAATGCTGGGTTGGATGATGTGTATGTTCAGTAAGGAAACTACCAAAGTGTTTTCTAGAAAGACTGTACCATTTGCATTCACACCAGCCATGATGAGAATTTCAGTTTCTACCTTTCTTCACCAGCACTTACTTTTATCAGTATTTTTTACTTTAGCCATTCTATTGCTGTGCTGTGCTGTGCTGTGCTCAACTGCTTCATCTATGTCTGACTCTTTGAGGCCCCATGGACAGTAGCCCACCAGGCTCCTCTGTCCATGGGATTCTCCAGGCAAGAATACTGGAGTGGGTTGCGACACCCTTCTCCAGGGGATCTTCCTGACTCAGGGATCGAATCTGCATCTCCTCTGTCTCCTGTATTTCAGGCAGGTTCTTTACCGGTGAGCCACTGGGGAAGCCCTAGCCATTCTGTTACCTATCTAATAGAAGATACAAAATAGTGTATCATTGTGGTCTTAATTTGTAATTCTATACTGGTTACGGATGTCAAACATCTTTTCATGCTCTTGCTTGCCCTCTATGTATTCTCTCTCCTTTGCCCATTTTTTAACCAAGTTGTTGGTTTTTTGTTTGTTTTTTTGCTTTCATCTTTTGGCTGCATGATAGGTGGCATCTTTGTTCCCCAACCAGGGATCAAACCCTTACCTGGTTAAGCACAGAGTCTTTATGCCTGGACCTCCAGGGAAGTCCACATTTTTTGGTTTTTTATTATTAAACTTTGAAATATACATATATTACAAACCCTTCATCAGATATGTGAGTTGAAAATACTTTCTCTAAGTCAAATATTTTGTCTTAAAAGTGTCTTTCACTTAGCAAGAATTTTTCATGTTGATGAATTCTGATTTATCAAATTTTTATTTTACAGACAACGCTTTTGGTGTCATATCAAAGAATTCTTTGCCTAGCCCCAAATCACTAGTTTTCTCCTTTATTTCTTCTAAAGATCTTATAGTTTATGTTTTACATTTAGATCTATGCTCCATTTTGATTGAATTTTTCTCCAAGATATGAAGCTTAGAGTGAGGTTCACTTTTATACCTATGGATACCCAATTATTCCAATATCATTTATTGCAGGGGAAAAAATTATCCTTTCTCCATTGAATTGCCTTCACATTTTTGTCAAATGATTTCTTTGTATAGGTCTGTTTCTATTGATTTATGCTTTTTTTCTTTGCATATATGTCTTTCTTTTTGCCATTACCACACTGCCTTGATTACTGTATAAGCTTTATGCTGCTGCTAAGTCGCTTTAGTCGTGCCCAACTCTGTGCAACCCCATAGACGGCAGCCCACCAGGCTCGCCCGTCCCTGGGATCCTCCAGGCAAGAATACTGGAGTGGGTTGCCATTTCCTTCTCGAATGCATGAAAGTGAAAAGTGAAAGGGAAGTCATTCAGTCGTGTCTGACTCCCAGCGATCCCATGGACTCCAGCCTACCAGGCTTCTCTGTCCATGGGATTTTCCAGGCAAGAGTACTGGAGTGAGTCACCATTGCCTTCTCCGATAAGCTTTATAGTAAGTCTTAAAATTGGGTACTGTGAGTCCTTCAACTTTATTCTTCTTTTAGAATTATTTTGGCATTCTATCAATACTTCCTTTGCTTTTCCATATAAATTATAGAATCAGCTCATTTATATTTACAAAAAAATCGAGTGGATTTTCATTGAAATTGCATTAAATCAATAGATACATTTGGAGAAAATTATTTTTATATTTTCTTTTATTATCTTTAATCTTCTAATACATCCATATTATATGTCTGTCCATTTATTTAGGCCCTCTTTGATTTCTTTCATCAGCATTTTGAAGTTTTCAGCATGCTAAACTTCTACATATTTTATTACATTTATGCATCAGTATTTCATATTTTTGGAACTATTATCATGAATGATGGTGTTTTTAAATTTTGGTGTCCAAGCATTTGTTGCTCATTTTTAGAAATATGATTGATTTTCTGTGTTTATTTTGTATCCTTAGTTGTAGGAGTTTTTGTTTTTGTAGGTACTTGGAACTTTCTACATAGACAAATATTTGGTCCTTGAATAGAGACAGTTTTATTTATTACTTTTCAATCTTCATGCCTTTATTTATTTTTCTTTCCTGAATGCATTGCTTAGAACTTCCAGTGCTGAGTGGACATTCTTGAATTGTTGCTTATCTTTCAGAGAAAACAGTCTAATTTCACCATCAAATATGATGTTAGTTGTAGGTTTTTATAGGTATCTTTTATCAGGTTGAGGAAGTTCCTTTATATTCTTATTTTCCTGAGAGTTTGTATCATAAATCAATATTTTATTTTGTTAAATGTGTTTTTTGCATTTGTTAATGTGATCATGTGGGGTTTTTTTCTTTAGAATGTTAATACAGTGATTGTTATTTAGGAATTTTCAAATATCTAACCAGCTTGGCATTCATGTAATAAACTCTACTTAGTCACAGTGTATTATTCTTTTTATATATTGTTAGAAGCAATTTGCTCTTCCCTTTTTAGTTCCTTAAGAAAGAACCTAACATTATAGATTTAAAATATTTCTTCCTTCCCAATATATTTGCTTAATGCTACAAATTTTCCTCTTACTATTGCTTTACTACATGCCACAAATTTTGATATGTTGCGATTTCATTTTCATTCATTTCAAAATATTTTCTAATTTCCCTTGAGGCTTTTTATTTGACTCATGGATTATTTAGATGTATGCTGTTTATTCGAAGTATCTGGAGATTTTCCTGTTATCTTTTCATTATTGATATCTAGTTTAATTTCATTATGGTAAGAGAACATGTTTTGCATAACTTCTATTTAATGCTATTAATATTTGTTTTATGACCCAGCATCCTGCCTATCTTAGTGAATGTTCTATGCACCTGAAAAGAACGTACAGTCTACTTTACTTGGTTTGTTCTGCAAATAACTGTTACATTCAGTTGATTGATCATGTTGTTCATTTTTGCTGATGTTTTTGTCTATTAGTTCTTTCAAAACCTGAAAAAGGAGTGTTAATGTTTCCAGTTTTAATTATGGGTTTGTCTATTTCTCCTTCTAGTTCTGTCAATTTTTCCTCTGATGTTAAGTGAATCCACATTAGATTTTTTGTCTTCTTTGTGAATTAATTCTTTTATCATTATGTAAAAACCCACTTTATCCCTATTAATTTTCTTTGCTCTGAAGTCTATTTCATCTTGTATTAACACAGCCATGCAGCTTTTTTTTAAATTAATGTATGCATAGTATATATTTCTCCACCCTTTTACTTTTAACCTATTTATATCGATATATTTGACGTGTCTTGTAGATATCATGTGGCTTCCCAGGTAGCTCATGGGCAAAGAGTCCACCTGCAGTGCAGGAGACGCGAGTTCAATCCCTGGTTCGGGAAGATCCCCGGAGGAGGGCATGGCAGCCCACTCCAGTATTCTTTCCTGGAGAATCCCATGGACAGAGAAGCCTGATGGGTCCATGGTGTTGCGAAAGAGTTGGGCCTGACTTAGCGACTAAAGAACAACAAGAGATCATTTACATTTAATATAATTACTGACATCTCTGGATTTAGATCTACCACTTTATCAGTTTCCTGTTTAATCCCTCTGTTCTTCTGTTACTTGTTTCTCTACTTCCTCCTTTTCTGACATATTTAATTTAGGTAATCATTTTTTGTATTTCATTTAAATTTATCTATTATACGTTTTACAAGATCTCTTTTTATAGCTTTTTTGTGGTTGCTCTAGGAATTAAATCATATATATTACAAATAACTTCTTCATGGTCACTCAGTAAGTGACTGGCAGAGCCAGAATCCCTACCCCCCACCCCACCCCAGGCAGCCTGGGCCAAAAGCATGAACATAACTACACACCCTGGTTCCAATCTGTCCCTATAGGAAGCCCCATCAGTTCAGTTCAGTGGCTCAGTCGTGTCCAACTCTTCGCAACCCCATGGACTGCAGCACTCCAGGCTTCCCTGTTCATCAATAACTCCCAGAATTTACTCAGACTCATGTCCATTGAGTCGGTGATGCCATCCAACCATCTGATCCTCTGTCGTCCCCTTCTCCTCCTGCCTTCAATCTTTCCCAGCATCAGGGTTTTTTCCAATGAGTCAGTTCTTTGCATCAAGTGGCCAAAGTATTGGAGTTTCAGCATCAGTCTTTCCAATGAATATTCAAGACTGATTTCCTTTAGGGTGGATTGGTTAGATCTCCTTGCAGTCCAAGGGACTCTCAAGAGTCTTCTCCAACACCACAGTTCAAAAGCATCAATTCTTCGGTGCTCAGCTTTCTTCCTAGTCCAACTCTCATATCCATACATGACTACTGGAAAAACCATAGCCTTGACTAGATGGACCTTGCTGGCAAAGTAATGTCTCTGCTTTTGAATATGCTGTCTAGGTTGGTCATAACTTTCTTTCCAAGGAGCAAGCATCTTTTAATTTCACAGCTGCAGACACCATCTGCAGTGATTTTGGAGCCCCCCAAAATAGTCTGACACTGTTTCCCCATCTATTTCCCATGAAGTGATGGGACTGGATGCCATGATCTTAGTTTTCTGAATGTTGAGCTTTAAGCCAACTTTTTCACTCTCTTCTTTCACTTTCATCAAGAGGCTCTTTAGTTCTTCTTTGCTTTCTGCCATAAGGGGGTGTCATCTGCATATCTGAGGTTATTGATATTCTTCTCAGCAATCTTGATTCTAGCTTGTGCTTCATCCAGCCCAGTGTTTTTCACGATGTACTCTGCATAGAGGTTAAATCAGCAGGGTGACAATATACAGCCTTGACGTACTCCTTTTCCTATTTGGAACCAATTTTTCCATGTCCAGTTCTAACTGTTGCTTCCTGACCTGCATACAGGTTTCTCAAGAGGCAGGTCAGGTGGTCTGGTATTCCCATCTCCTTCAAAATTTTCCATAGTTTATTGTGATCCACACAGTCAAAGGCTTTGGCATAGTCAATAAAGCAGAAATAGATGTTTTTCTGGAACTCTCCTGCTTTTTCAATGATCCAGCGGATGTTGGCAATTTGATCTCTGGTTCCTCTGCCTTTTCTAAAACCAGCTTGAACATCAGGAAGTTCACAGTTCACAGTTCACAGGCTGAAGCCTAGCTTGGAGAATTTTGAGCATTACTTTACTAGCGTGTGAGATGAGTGCAATTGTGCAGTAGTTTGGGCATTCTTTGGCATTGCCTTCCTTTGGAAGTGGAATGAAAACTGACCTTTTCCAGGAAGCCTCATGAGACCCAGCAAAGAGCCCAGAGCAGGTTATAAAATGTCTTGACTCCAAGAGATGAGAAGGGTAGTCCATATCACCCTATCAGACCAGGGCCCCCCAGGGCTTCAGTTACCAAGTTTTCAGCTGCTTTAAAAGCAGAAACAGCACAGGTAGTGTTGCTAAGAATGATGCCCCAGGATACAGCACCTTCTGTCACCTGTTTCCTCATCAATAACCCATGAAAAGAGTTACTGAGAGCTCGTGGCCTAGGTCAGGATTGCAAACAATATCCTAGGCTTGCTGATAAATGGGACTCATCAGGAGCTCAGACAGTGACCTCAGGATCAGAGGCAGGGACCTCAAACCCCAAACTTCCTACCACCCCAGGCCTCTCAGGCTTCTAGGCTCCTCAGTCTCCACCCCGGCCCTGCTCCCTCCCTTTGAATCTTCTCAGCCTCACTCTCCATCCCTCCAGCCTGGCCCCTGCCCTTCTGTGGGATCTGCTTTTCATTCATCAACTAGTTTTCCCTAGTTCTTCATAACCGTTTCCCCCTCTTCTCTCCTTCTCAACACTTCCTCCTCCTGCACTCTCCCTCATCTCTCCCTATTCCTTCCCTCTTTTCCATTGCAGATTCATTCATTCATTCAACAATTACCAAGAGCCCATTTCTGGGATAAATGTGGACAATTCCAAGAAATGAGGACATTGCTTTGCCCTGAAGGAACTCACAGTTCTAGTAAGAGAAACAGATGAGAATGCAATATGACAAGTTCTTAAAACATCCAGGCCCCTGGGCTGATTTGAAGAAGCTTTTCCCTCCCTCCCCATACCCTCCTGAATCCAAGCAGTCTCAGTCCCAGTGTAAGAAGCTTCCCAGCCTCATCCAAAGATAAAGTACCTCTTTTTCTGGTAAAACATGTTAACATTTCAGCTCCCACTTGCCCTCTTGGCTAGGAGTCTTTGTGGTGTGTTCAACCTACGCAACAGTTCATGGCAGCCCCGCCCTGGGATTCACACCTCAACCAGAAGGTCTGCTTCTCTGGACCTTCCTGGGCCTTTGGGCAGAATCAGAAATGTCTTTGCAAACTGAACAAAGCTCCCCAGACACATGAGGGAAGATCACACGGTGACCACCAGGTGCTGCCCAAACCTCTACCATCCAGGCTTGCGGGGGCCTCTGGTCTTGTTTCTTTGGCTGAATCCCACGCCTTCTCTTTCTCTCCCCCACTGCCTGAGGCTCAGGAAGACAGTGCATCCCTTGCCTGTCTTCTTTCTGTGCAGTTGGAATCGACAGGTCCTCAGGCAGAGAGATTGGCCCTTCATCTGACAGCAAACTAGTTCTAGATAAATGAGTATTGGTTTTGCTCTGTTTGGTTTTCATTTGTAGCTATCCTTTGATTTTTTTTCCCCCTGCAAAATTGGTTACGCAGTGATAGCGTGGCCTGCACCTGCAGCTGCGATGAAGGAGGGGCTCCCGGAGGCTGGCTCTTTCAATGGCCTTTCTGCTTTGTTTCGCTTTCCACCGCACCCCCCAGCTCACCTGTCTCTTTTGGATTTGTGAGAAAAGTAGAAAGAGAGGGAACTCACACACACAGAGCATCTATTAGTGCCAGGCACTGCGCAGGTGACTGATGCCAGTTGTCTCATTCTAGCTTCAAAAGACGACACTAAAGAAGCCGGTGTGGTGGAAATTATTCTTCCTATCTTTCAAATGAAGAAAATGGGGCTCAGAGAGGTTCAGAAACCTGTTCAAGGTTGCACAGCCAGATATCAGCACAGCCAGCTGGGGAACTCACTGCTTCGCCTGCCGGCTGACTAGGTGGCCCCCAGCAAGGGGTCCTCACTAGACCTCAAGCTGCCCCTCGGTGAAATGGAGCGAGCCTGGGAGGAAACCTGGCAGAGGGCAGGAACTGGGAGGAGTGGAGGGTGGTCAGTGGGGCAGGGGGGTGGGCTGGCTCCCAGGTCTGCCTGCTGGGTGGGCAGGGAGCAGTCAATCCTCGTATTCAAAGCAGAGGCCTAAGGATTTGACTCATCACCTCTCTCCCCATCCTCTGTGGGTTTACGTAAACTGGGTTTACGCAGTTGCCAGGCTTTACAGAACCGGGGCTGGAGACTTAGCACCCCCTCCTTCAGGTCCTGGGGTGTGTTTGATGGGGGGATCCTCTGTGGATTGGCCAAGCCCTCAGTGATGTCCAGCTTGAGACAAGCGTAGCCACAACCGATTGCAGGGTAGGGGAGGGAGAGGGA
Source organism: Bos mutus (assembly GCF_027580195.1). Taxonomy (NCBI): domain Eukaryota; kingdom Metazoa; phylum Chordata; class Mammalia; order Artiodactyla; family Bovidae; genus Bos; species Bos mutus. The sequence continues at coordinate 46,768,517 of NC_091635.1, forward strand.
AGGGACTTCCAGGGGGCAGCAAGGAGGCGAAGTAGAAAGGCCACTGGCTGAAGAGTCAGGAGACCGGGGTATGAGCTGCTCCCATCGCCACACCTTAGCTGTGTGACCTTGGATGAGTTACTTCACCCCCCCGGGGCCGTAAAAATAACCGAAAGCAGATATTGGAGGGTTTACTGTCTTCCAGCCACTGATCTAAGCATTTTGCAAATATTAACTCATTTAATCCTCAAGATAGCTCTAAGAAGAGCATCATCTTCACTTTACCCACATGAAAAGAGGGGAGTTGTGAAGATCAAACGAGGCAAAGCAGTAAAGCAGTTTTTACAGTGAGTGCGGAGGCAGGGAGGCGTGTGTGTGTGTGTGTATGCATGCATGCGCACGCATGCATGCAGACAAGGAGAGGACATCATTGCAGAACTCACCTCTGCCAGAACCCATCAGAGAGAAGGAGCCTCCTGAGGCCTGGCCGCCCCCAAAGAGACTGACAACCTCCGTGGAGACCTCCTTGCCCTGGCCTTGGCCTGACCACCATCCGTCACTCAATCCGCAAACATTTGAAGGTGAGGTACAGGCCAGGTCTGTGCTGTGATCAGAGCCAGAGGGCATTCCTGTCTCTGTGTTTTGGAGAAAAAGAAAGCAGAGTGAAGGGTTCCAGAAGGAGGGTTGGTGGGGGGATTTTTGAAAAGATGACCTCTGAACAGATTCCTGAGCGAAGAGGGGCAGAGGACTGGCAAAGACAAAGCCTCTACGGTGGGGGCAGGCTCCGGGGTTCAAGCAACTGTCACCCAGCCTGATGGAGAAGAACAAGAGAGCAGGACCAGGTCTCCCTCAGCCCCGCGGACCACGTGAGGACACAGGGCTTGTTGTAAGCAGAGCTGGGAAGATTATGAGCAAAAAGAGGGTGACACCCTCTGATGGAGAGCGGGAGGTGACTCTATATCCAGTATCGAGTGACCTCTCTGGGACCCTTGTCTGAACCTCTCCCAATCCCTATCCTTTCCCACAGCTCTTTTGGGGCCACGATGGTCTTAAGATGCAGCCCAGGTTCCCAGGTGTGACCCTGCCTTCGCGGCCTCCCAATCAACGACCTCCCTTCCCAAGTACAACCAAGCTCCAGGCTCGCTGATGCCCCTTCTCCGATTGTCCCTAAACCTTCATCCTCTCAACGTGCTGGCTCTGCCTGGAACACCTGTCTCCCCACCTGCGCTGGACACCCCTTCCCCCACCTCTGGCCTTCCCAGGTGGCTCAGCAGTAAAGAATCCACCTACCAATTCAGGAGACTCGGGTTCTATCCCTGGGTGGGGAAGACTCTCTGGAGGAGGAAATGGCAACCCACTCCAGTATTTTAGGAAATCCCGTGGACGGAGGAGCCTGGAGGGCTATAGTCCACGGGGTCACAAAGAGTCAGACACAACTGAACAACTAAACAGCAACACCTTCACCTTCATCTCAGCTCATCATCTCCTGCAGGAAATCTTTCCAGCCCTGCTGTTGCACAGCAGGTGAGGGCCCCACACAATGCTTAGAGCCCAGCTGATGGCTGTTTCTCAAAAGAGTTGTCACTAGCTGCCCTCTCGTGAGTCTCTGCCAGACACAGCCAGCTCCTTCGGGCTGGGACTGGAAATGACCTGTCACCGTGTCCCCAGCCCCTAGAGTCATGCCTAACGGACATAGGGTAGGTGCCTAGCAAACACTGAATGCATTAATAACAATAATTGAAATAATAATATCCCAGCGAGGCTGCCCCATCTCTCCCACCCCTGCTGCACGAGGCTTCCAGGTTCCCAGGGTGGGGGGCCTGGGGAGAGAACACCCTTTTGCTTCTGCAGGGAGAGGCACACAGGCCGGACCAGGCCGGCTCTGAGAGGGCCAGGAACCAACCGCGAGGCTGACTTCCGGAGCCAGCCCACCAGCAGCGCTCGTAAACGGCCCAGTTACATTTATAGCCATGTTCTTATTAAGCACCAGGAAAGAAGAGATGAATCATACCCACCCCTCCCGCCCACAGCCTGGGGAGGTGGAGGCCACCAGCCAGCCAGGCCTTAAATCTCAGGAAACTTAAAAGTCACAAGTGCTCAGGGCCAGCCCTGTATCACCAGGGACAGCTGAGAGGAGAGCAGTTTCTCAGGCAGAGCCTGGACGTTTGCCCTGCCAGGGTTCAGGCTGAGGGCAAGAGAGGGGGAGGGGAGGATGGAGGAGGTATTCCTATGTGAGAGGTATCACAGGCATGCCAGTCGCTTCAGTCGTATCCAGCTCTTTGCAACCCCATGGACTGGAGCTAACCAGGCTCCTCTGTCCATGGGATTCTCCAGGCACAAATACTGGAGTGGGTTGCCATTTCCTCCTCCAGGGGATCTTCCCCACCCAGGGATCCAACCCGAATCTCATGTCTCCTGCATTGGCAGGGAGGTTCTTTACCACTGGCGCCACCTGGGAAGTACTGGGAACAGGAACTAAATGCCGTGTGGCCTTGGGAAGATCAGATAACCTCCCTGAGCCTTTGGGTGCCACACTTCTCCTTGGAGAACAGAATATCTGTGTTTTAGGAAACTACTTCCAAAGATATATTTTGCTTCCCCTCAATTCCCCCATTTTATAGAAAAGGAAAGTAGAACTCAGAGGAGACCCTGGCTACCTGACTCCCAGTAGCCACTGCCCTGAAGTTTAGAAGTGGGGTCAGTTCATAGTCCTTCTTTGGAAGGACTGGTGCCAAAGCTGAAGCTCCAATACTTTGGCCACCTGATGCGAAAAATCAACTCTTTGGAAAAGACCCTGATGCTGGGAAAGATTGAGGGCAAGAGGAGAAGGAGACAAAGAGGATGAGATGGTTGGATGGTGTCACTGACTCAGTAGACATGCGTTTGAGCAAACTCAGGGAGACAGTGAAGGACAGGGAAGCCTGGCATGCTTCAGGTCATAGCGTTGCAGAGTCAGACATGGCTTTAGCAACTGAACAGCAACAACAATTCACAGACTGGACATGGCCTTGAAGGTGAGGCCAGAGACAGCATTTACAACCACATCGTCACAGAATCCTCACCCCAACCTTAACCCAGAAGCCACAAAGCCCATCACCCTCCTGGAACAGAATAGGGGCCCTTAGGGGATGTTCTGCCCCTCTGCAACCCCAGACTCACTTCCCTGCAGAGGGGAGGGGTAGGGATGTCGGTACCCATTTCCCAGGGGAGGCAGCTGCAGCACAGAGCACCTGCCAGGGCTGGAAACGTGGACAGGGACCTCCTCAGGCCTCCCGAGGCCTCTTTAGCTTTCTTTTGTATGTGTAATTGATTTCAGCAAGATTTATTAGGGTTTTTAAACCTTTTTTATTGTGAAACATAGCACAAGTACCCTAAAGTGAATAACCCATACCTGTAGAGCTTAACGAGTTATCTAAAGTGAACACCCAGGAAACCATCTCCCGGACCCAGGACCTAGGACTTTGCCAGAAGTCTCCATCCTCACAGGCGTCTTCTCACTTCCCGCTCAGGGGAACCACATCCTGACCCTGATGGGAGCGTTTGCTTTTTTTTTTTTTCCTCCTGTTCTGTACTAAGCTCACTCATCTAGGAATTTAAGAGAATGAAGACACTCAACTGGAAGGCAAGAGGCATGTTTCCAGTTCCCCCCGCCCCCTCTGGAGCCTCAGTTTCTTCATCTGAAAATAGAGGATTGAAGCCATTCAGCCACAGCAGTCGAGAATCCTAACTCAACAGGAGCAATTTCCCCTGGATGAACATGTGCGTGCAGGGGTGCGGGGCAGGGGTCAGAAGGAACCTGGACACACCCTGATAGGGTGCTGCTTTCATTCCTGGCTCTCTTCCTGCACCCCTACTCCCCTCCCGCTTCCTGCTCTCCCACCCTTGACCCTCACTTCCTCCTCTGTCTCCCTTCCCCATTACCCTCCAGACGCAGAAGGGAAAACGCTTCTCCAAGCCCGAGAACAATGGCGGTCAGCTCCAAACTCCTTTGCTCGTACCAGCCACTCCAGCCGGCAAAGCGGGGACCCTGGCTGAAGTCACCTGCAAGGCCTGATGCCGAGAGGGGCGCAGATTGCCTGGTCACTGGACTCCCGGGACTCACTGCTGAGCACACGTGCTGGGGGAGAGGTGCTGGGGCTCCTAAGACTGAAACCAGCCAGCTTGTCAGCCCCGCTGAGCTCCTGCTTCCCAGCCTACGTTAAGGTTAGGGCTTCTCAGCAGTAAACCGTGATTGCTCAGTTGCCTTTCCAGCTGGACGATTTTAGTTGAATAATTTTGCACAATCTCAGCACAGTATGAGAGAGCCCCAACCCGAGGATAAGGAGCTTACACGGCAGGGGAAGGGTCAAATGGGGACGTAAAGAGCCCCCTACAAACCAGCCTCTGCTGGGGACCCAGGTTTCCTGCTCCAGCGGCTGCTGGTCATCACCAATTACAGCAGCCCCTCCCTCTGCGCTTCGCTCCAAGCAGACCCCGAAAGGAAAGCACCCGTGGGTGGCTCCCAGCCTTGTGTGGTCATGGTGGGTTCCATGATGACCAGTACAGAGGCGCTGTACTGGCATTCAGTCAGTTCACTTCAGTCGCTCAGCTGTGTCCGACTCTTTGCGATCCCATGGACTGCAGCACGCCAGGCTTCCCTATCCATCATCAACTCCTGGAGCCTCCTTAAATTTGTGTCCATCGAGTCGGTGATGCCATCCAACCATCTCATCCTCTGTCGTTCCCTTCTCCTCCCACCTTCAATCTTTCCCAGCATCTGGGTCTTTTCCAAAGAGTTAGTTCTTCACATCAGGGGGCCAAAGTATTGGAGCTTCAGCATCAGTCCTTCCAATGAATATTCAGGACTGATTTCCTTATCTCACTGCATCTCCACCACGTCTACCCCAACCCATGCACGCACACCTGGAAACAGGCATTGCCATCCCTAACATGCAATGAGGAAAGAGAAGCTCATTCTTGCCTGAGATCCTCGACCCAGTCAGGACTGATGGAGCCAAGGTCAAGCCCAAGATTGACAGACCTCAAAAGAGGGAGTGCTCGGGACTCCAAGAGACGGCACTGGACCTGGGTTGGAAGTGGAGATTCCAAAGCGGAAGACCTCTCTAAGACAGCAGAGTCCAGTAGAGGAATGTAAGGGGTCTCCCTGAAGGAGGAATGGGAAAGCGAGCAGTTAGATCTGGAAGAAATTTAGAATCACAAGCTACAGCCCCCTAGAGGGCTTTGAAATCATCTTCTTCATTTTACAGATGAATTCCACAGTAATCCCAGAGAAGTCAAGTGGCTTAGCCAAGGTCACACAGCCAGGGAGGTGAGACCAGAGCCAAGTGCTCCAAACCCCGTGACCCCGCGCTGGGCTGGGCCTCCCCCCTTTCCCCAAGGCCAACCCAGCTTTAGTTCCAGCAAGGCCGGGTCAAGCTGGAGCCAGATGAAGAGGGGTGGGGGTGGGCAGTGGAGGGCAGTGCCCAAGCAGGCCCAGGCAAGGGGGGCACCTCCCCAGCTGTCCCACCCCCACTCATTACTATTCCTGGCATCACCCCCTCACTCCCCTTACTGTGGAGACCCAGCAATGCCGAGAGCTGGAATTTGGATGTTTTCCCAGCATTGGGGCTGTTAATTAAAACTAATAAATCTGTCACTTGGAGTTGGGTTGAAGAGGAGAAAGGGTGAGACGGGAGAGGGAGGGGGACCAGGCTCCTCACACACACCCCTGCGAGCCTCTGTCCCTTTTAGTCCTGCCTCCTGAATTATCTTCTCTTTTGGCCACTTCCTCATTCCACGCCTGAGCCTCCCAGCTGCCAGCCGCAGCCTCTTCCCAGGCACACTCTGCTTCATAGAATGGAGGAAGGAAGAAAGACTGGCTTCTAAGGCAAGGGCTGACTGGCCACCCCCTGCCACTCCATGGGATGGAGCAAAAAGCATTCAAACCACCTGGACAAACCCGGGTTCAAATCCCAGCATTCTAGTCATGTGAACCTCTGCGTGTCATATTTTCCTCTCCAAGGTTCCCTTTCTTCAAATCTAAAATGCAGATTATATTTCCTCCTTTGAAAGAATATTGCAAAGATGACATGCAAAAGTACACAAAATAACCTGTCACCAACAGAACGGTCGCTCTCTTTCCTGGTCTCTGTGATCTCCCGTTCTGATCTCCACTTCCTTCTTTCCCATCTCCCCTGACTCCCAGTCTCACAAACACTGTCAGTCATGTTAGTAAGAATAGAAATAATGCCACCTTAGATCTGCAGAGTGTGTGTAGTCACTCAGTTGTCTCTGACCCTGCAACTGTAGCCCGCCAGGCTCCTCTGTCCATGGGATTTCCCAGACAAGAATACTGGAGTGGGTTGCCACGTCCTCCTCCAGGGGATCTTCCCGACCCAGGAATCAAACCTGGGTCCTCTGCATTGCAGGCAGATTCTTTACCGTCTGAGCCAAGATACACAGGAAGTGCTCAGTTAATGTGCCTTGGATGGATGAATGAAGTGCTTTCACAGCTGCGGGGGACATCCATTCCACTTGTCTGCCCAATACTCTGTCCCCTTTATCTAGTAATGGCTTCTCCTTCACTTAGAGAACTGCACCCCCCACTCCAATCCCGCTGAGTTTTCCTTCCTCTTCCTGCTGTGCAGATGGTCATGTGACCAGGCTGGTCCAATCAGAGCCTTTCCCAGGATTTTTCTCTGAGGGACTGGAAGGGACTCTTTCCTCTTCACTCATGAGGTCAGAGCGTGGGTGGCCCAGCACCAGCTTTTCTCACTGACAAGGGTGAAGTTATATGCACAGAAAGACAGAGATGAGAGTTGAAAAGAGGTTGCCCAGGTCTACTGGTTCTCCTATGACTGGGTTATGTGGAAAAATGAAATTCCCGTGTTTTCATTAAACAGTAAAGCTGAGATTCTGCCATTCACAGCCATCAACTCACAAAACATCTATTATCTCATCTAATCTGCTCAGTAACATCCCCAGCCAAGCCAGGAGGGATTGTCCACATTTTATAGATGAGAAAATCAAGTCTGGAGAAAGTGAATTCATTTCCTGAAATCACACAGCTGGTAATGATGGAACTAGATCCGGTAACCAGGAGTGGTCTTTTATCCAGAGTGATAGGTGCTGTGATTAGGGGCCCCTATATATTTAATTCCATATTATCAATAACCCAGTGACATCACCTGCTATCAATATCTGCCCTCACACAGATGGGGAAACTGGTTGGAGAAGTAAATTACCCAACGTCACCAAACTGGTCTTGGCCTAGTTCTGTCTGCCCAGAGCCAGTGCCACTAGTCACCTGCTGCACTGCCTCTAAGTCCAGTCTCTGAGGTCACCTTTCCGGGACAGGAGCATCTCGAGCCAGTGAAAGAGCACGGGGAGATAATGAAGGACCAGGGACACGTATGGTTCTGTGCAAGGACTCTAGGGATGCAGAGACAGCAAACCATGCTACTCACCTCAAGGAACCCCAAGACATGTCTATAAATTCCATGCTGCAGACTGTGAGGGTCCTAATAGATGCTCAGGTGGCGTGCTCTGCAGCCCAGGGGAAGGAGAGGTGACTCCAGCTTGGGGAGGGAAAGGACCAGGAAAGCGTGATGGGGCAAAGAGCACTGAAACAGGGCCTTAATATAGGTAAGATCTGTCCATGTGGACACAGTGTGGTCAGCGCATGGTGGGCAACACAAGCAGAGGGCAATGTGTAAGTGAACACCTTGAGATGGGAAGTCCAGGGGTATGACTGGCCAGGAGGAAATGGACCTATTTCCATAGTGTGCATGAATGGAAAAGACAAGACGGAGAAGTCAGTAGAGGCAACAAGTCATCGGCCTTGCACACCAGGATGAGAAGTGTGGGCTTCATTTAGCCAAAAATGGGGACTCACTGGGGCATTTTGAGTAGGACAGTGACCCCGCCAGACAGGATCATTAATATCCAAGACAAATGAGGAGGGAGAAGCCAGTTAGGAGGCCATCAGAAAGACAGTGAGGCCTGAAGTAGGCCAGGGGAGGGAACAGGGAGGGACAGCAGATGACCCCAATGACATTGTGGAGGCAGAATGGTCAGGGAAGGGTGGTTGTGGGAGAAAGAGCTCAGATTTGGGCTTGGACCTGGATTCCTGGCTCCCAGAGTTGCCGGGCAGGTCACCAGGACCTTGAACGGACAGCAAGGGCACTTGACTGTCTGATGGCATCCCAGGAGCCAGATCCCAGCCTGACATCTAGCGGGTGTTTGATGAATGCGGAAGGAATGATGGGGGTTGGGGGGAGGTAGCTGTGGATGGACAAGTGAGTGAATGAATGAAGAGATGAATGAATGAGTGAAAGAAGCGGGGGAGGGAGGTGGAGAGGCAAAGAAGCTTCTTCCAGCGCCTCCAGAGGAAGCTTCCTGACCCTTCTTCCACCTCCCCCAGCTCAATCCCTAGCCTGTACACAGCCCTGGACTGAGCCAGGGTTTCCACAGCTGCAGGACATTAGGTGGAGGAGGAGGAGGAGGGAGGGAGGGGTGAGCAAGGGGGGAAGGCAGAGGGGAGGGCAGGGAAGGTTTAAACATGATGAACCGCTCGCCATGCACCATCGGCATCCCTCTGCCTTCTGAAAAACAGGAGTACTTATTAATAGAAGCAAATGATACTTAAAACCCAGTTAGCGGGGCTGTGATTTAAGACTCCTCTGTATGTGTTCCCCACCAGCCCTGCCAGTTTGGGGCACGGATGGCGGCCACTCCTGGGGCCGTGACCTCAGCTGAGCCAGGGACCAACACAGGGAGAAGCCCAGTGCTTCCTTGATGTGGGTCTGGCCCAGGGACCAGTGGTGTCTAAGCTCACGTGGGGCCTGGGAGCTCAGATCTCCTGCCTCCAGGCAGCCCTCCAGTGGGGACCACTCCTTCCCTTTCAGACACATCACTCACCTGCCAGTCAGTTATCACACTGCAAATATTATTAATGGGGATGTACGGATGTGAGAGAAGGACCCTCAAGAAGACAGAGCACCGAAGAAATAACGCTTTCAAACTGTGGTGCTGGAGAAGACTCTTGAGAGTCCCTGAGACAGCAAGGAGATCAAACCCGTCAATCCTAAAGGAAATCAACCCTGAATACTCATTGGAAGGACTGAAGCTGAAGCTGAAGCTTCAATACTTTGGCCACCTGATGGGAAGAGCCGACTCATTGAAAAAGACCCTGCTGTTGGGAAAGATTGAGGGCAGGAGGAGACAAGGATGACAGAGGATGAGATGGTTGGATGACATCACCAATTCAATGGACATGAACTTGGGCAATCGCTGGGAGATGGTGAGGGGGGAGAGACCTGGTGTGCTGCAGTCCACGGGGTTACAAAGAATCAGACACAAGTTGGCGACTGATCAACAACAAAAACGTTGTGCACCCATTCTTATTAGATCTTCACAGCAGCACTGTGAGCTCTCTCCCCAGTTCACAGATGAAAAAACCGTGACTCAGAGAATGTGACTTCCTCCGGTTCACGCAGTCAGGGGCGGTTGCTGGTCCAACATGAAGCATAAAGGGGTGGCTGGTCACCTCCCACTGCCCCTCTCACATTTGTGCAAAACAGGGATTGGAGGGGGGAACTGATGCAAATCAATCCCTCCCCTGCCAGGAATAGAAAATGCCACCCAGGCAGGAGTGCAGGCAGAGGAGTCCTCAGAATCGTCGTATTGATGAGGCTGAATATTCCTGCAATTTTTCCTTTGTCCTCCTGTGCACTAGAAATGAATCAACTCATTTAACCCCATGGGAACAACAGTAACTATCTCTCCTGTACAGGTTAAGTGTCTGGGGAGGGAAGAGACTAGTCCCTGCACAGCCAGGACATGGCACAGCCTGGACTCAAACCCAGGTCATTCAGCCCCACAGCCAGGGCCCTACACCTCCTCCAGTTCCAAAACTGCTCTAAGTTTTGTGCAGGGTTAATGCTGCCCCTAAGTTCTCTGGTTGGTTAAGTGGAGACAGTGACAGTACTTGACATACAGCATGGTTATAAAAAGCTAGCTGAGAACATGGCTACAGCGTGTGTTGGTCGCTCAGTCATGTCCGACTCTTCGCAACCCCATGGACTGTAGCCCACCAGGCTCCTCTGTCTGTGGAATTCTCCAGGCAAGAATACAGAAGTGGGTTGCCATTTCCTTCTCCAGGGGATCTTCCTGACCAAGGGATCACACCCTGGTCCTCTGCATTGCAGACAGATTCTTTACCATCTGAGCCAACTGCATGGTTATAAAAAGCTAGTTGAGAATATAGCTACAGACTCTGAGTGAAGTCGCTCAGTCGTGTCTGACTCTTTGTGACCCTATGGGCTGAAGCCTACCAGGCTCCTCCATCCATGGGATTCTCCAGGCAAGAATACTGGAGTGGGTTGCCATTTCCTTCTCCAGGGGATCTTCCGGACCCAGGGACTGAACCCTGGCTTCCCACATTGCAGGCAGACTCTTTACCGTCTGAGTCACAAGGGAATCCCTAAACTGTCAAATGCCATATAGTGGATCTTATCACGGTCCCTGGGGCTTGGCTGGCACCTAGGGAGCCACTTTTTTTGTTCAAAAGACAGAGAAGGACTTCCCTTGTGGCTCAGTGATGAAGAATCTGCCTGCTAATGCAGGGGACATGGGTTCAATCCCTGGTCAGGGAAGATTCCACCCGCCGAGGGCAACAAAGTTCATGAGCCACAACTACTGAACCTGCTCTCTAGAGCCCCTGAGCTGCAACTACGGAAGGCTTCAGGCCCTAGATCCTGTGCTCTGCAACTAGAGAAGCCACCACAATGAGAAACATGGGCGTTGCAACTAGAGAAAGTCCACGAGCAGCAACAAAGACCCAGCACAGCCAAAAAAAAAAAAACAGAAAGGAGAGGAATTGATGGAGTAGACGGGAGGCCAAGCAGGTGTGTGGACAGGGAGGCAGAGGCTGGGAGGCAGCCGGACAGAAGGAGCTGGGACAGTGCCAGTGGGGAAAGACAGAAAGAGCAAAGTCACTCAGTGCAAACTAGGGCTCCTGGGACTTGCTGTCACTGCCCCTCTCTGATCCCAGTTTTCTCTTCTGAAAATAAAGTGGGGCTGGGAGGTAGGGACAGTGGTGAGTGGAGTGAGGATGCTCCCTGAGGTCATGTCCACTCTCTCAGCACTGTTTCAATTTTCCTGAGAGCTGGTCTGCAGCACAATGGAGCACAAGAAACAGATTTGGGGGTGTGGGTGTGGTATAATAGCCAGCACTCCACAAGCGTTGCTACTGGAGTCCTAGAACGCCAAGAAAATGTGGATGTCCCCACTTCGTGCCCTCCATCCCGCCCATCCTATACTCTCCCTACCAACTGCTCCAAGATACTAAGTAAATGGAGCGTGGGGGACATAGCAGATAGTCATGGATCTACTCTAAGCCTCAGTTTTCCTCATCTGTATAATGGGGGCAGAGGGACTATGGCAAGGTGGTTGCTTAAGTCCCTAACAGCTCTGCTAGTCTAGGGTTCTGGCCTTCAAATGAAGCTTATTTTTTCATGAGGCTATCTGTGTCTCAGGGGATAGGAGCTAGGAGAGGGTGGGAGCAGGGCTAACTCAGTTCTTCTGGGGGTAAAACACTCTCCAGAGGAAGATGAGATGGAAGATGGGTGCCCCGTGGCTGAGGAGAGGAGAATAGAGGAGGGACTTTAGCTCTGTACTAGATTCTGGATCAGCTTGGAAAAAGAATGCCACTTCCTCCAGGAAGCCCTCCCCGACTGTCCTGGGTGCTGACCACCCAAGTACATGGTGATCATCCCCACCTCTTCCCCATTTCCAGCCCATTCCTATATGGGTGCCCCCACACACTCACATGCACTGACTCTCCAGCCCTACATGTCCAGGAGTCCCATTGACTGACCACATGTCCCCACCACACTGACTTCTGAGCCCTGCCTAAGACTCCCTAGAAAACGTGAGAAGTCACGGCATCTGTCCTGCTTTCTGATTGCCTTCAGCTTTGAGTTTGCAGGCTTTTTGACCGCTTGTGGACTTCAAGCTTGGATAATACGCAGCACTTTACAAGGAAAAAATAAATAAATAAAGAGAAAGCTGGGAAATAAATAGAGGCTGCCTCCTTCTCAGGCCACTGTTCTGACTGGGCTCTGAGAAAGAGCCTGTGACATGGGGCCCCTCAGAAGCCACTCCATTATGCGAGGTTCCCAGTGTGTTCAAACAATGAGATTTTGCCAAATTCAGCTTACAAAAGGTATGGTATATATTACAACTTCACATTTAACAATTTAAAGCTTTAACACAAAAATTACAATGTATTTAATATGATCACTCTATTAACAAGATAATTACAGGTTCATTTTTAATTAATTCATAACATGCTGCAGATGGTGAGGTCTGGTTGTAGGACTAAGTTTAAAGTTACAGGTTGAACAGTCTCTTTGGAACCTGTCGGGGGCCTGTGAAACAGGAGAAATAAACTCATCTGAAATACACGGCAAGAGTTGAATGTGAGCATGGGGGACCCAACTCGAAAGCATCTCCCACCCCTTCGTGCCCCCCACTCCATTCCCCCATGACAAGCTCTGCTCCCAAATCTGTCACTCCCCTGAGATACCCTAAAACCTAGATCAGGGAGGAAATTTCTTGCTTAATAGTCCAAACTCCTCCATCGATCAGTTAGGGGGTACCAAGGCCACGGGCAGCAGAAACAAGATTTGGAACCAAAAGAGTCTGTTTTGAAACAGACTTACTAATTTCACTTACTACTTATGTGGCCTCTGAAAACTCAGTTCACCACTCTGTGCCCCCAAGCTCCTTATCTGTGAAGTGGGCATAAATAAAGCCCACCTTCTGGGCTTCCCTGGTGGCTCAGATGGTAAAGATTCTGTCTGTAATACAGGAGACTGGGTTTGATCCCTGGGTTAAAAAGATCCCCAAGGAGAAGGGAATGGCTCCCCACTCTAGTATTCTTGCCTGGAGAATTCCACGGACAGAGAAGAGTCTTGAAAAGAGTCGGACACGACTGAGCAACTTTCCCCTCCTGGCACTGCAGTGAGGTACCCACCAATGGACATCGATGACATGACTCCTGCCTGGGACAGATGAGCACGGGGTCAACAAGACTGACAGCAGAACTGAGATTAAGACCCAGGCCAGGGGGCCACGCCTTCGCTGCACTCACCCGGCCCTCCTTTCTGAGTAGGAAGTGGACTTGGAGGACAGAGCGACCCCTAAGTCCAGGGTCAGAGGGAGAAGCTCTGTTGCCTGGCTCTCACCCTTCAGCCATGAAAGCAGGGAGAGCTTGGGGTCATGGAGAAACTGACCACCGGGGAGGTCTACCGCTGGGGAGCATCCCACCCCACCCCTGTCAGACCCAAGCAAAGCTGTGTGCACCCAGAGGCCTCTGGCTGTGCAGGACAGAAATAGAATCAGTCAAACTGGCTCCCCCCCTGGGGGTTACGGGACACTAGGAAGGCTTGGAGCCTGGACAGAAGGGCCCCCAGCAAGCTTGGCTCTGGACTCCAGGGACTGAATCAGAGACCTGCTCCCCAGCAATCCTCCCTATTTCTCTTTCATCTCAAAACCAGAACCGGAGCCCCAGGATTCCAAGAGTGTTGAAGAGGAGAGCAATGGCCCACCCCCTGCCTCCCAAGCCTTCCCTGAGGGGCAGGGGCTGCTGGGAGGGAGCCTCCAGGTTGGGAGCCACGAAGCCACTTAGCAAGGAGAGGGCCCCCTTCCCTGGCCCCCACCCGTATGGAGCAAGGAGCACCCACTGGGCGGAGCCAAAAGCCTCCTAGCACTGGAGTCAGTCTTCGAACTGGGACCCTCCTCCACTGCGTCCCTTCCCTCACCCGCATACGCTGTTGAGGTGAACCCTCTAGAATGCAATCTGACCAAGTGATCCTCATTTCTTCTCTCATGACTCCCATCACCTGCAGATCAATGAGCAAACCATGCAGCAGGGACCCGCTTCCTCTCTCACGACTCAGTGCTGGACACACAGTCCGCTGCCCGGGGAGGCCAGCTCTTCTCTGTTGAGCACCTTGCAGGTCAGCCCTTTCCAGGGGGAGCCTGAAACCCTCAAGCCAGGAGGAGACAGACCCCGTCCCAGGTCAGTAGGTAGCAAGCCAGTGAAAGGCCACGCACCTCCTCTCCATAGGGGTGCAGGGTTATCAGAGTTCCTGGAGAAAACCCAATTTCAGGCAGAGAGAAAAGAAATGTGACTCCCTGCTGCCACAGCCCTCCAAGGACCCCTCCCACAAGCCTCCCTAAACCAGCCTAACAGGCTGCTCCCAACCCCGGGAGGCCTCTGCCCATCCCCCAGACTCCCAGACCCCCTGTTACATGTCAGGGCAGCTACCTGGGCCTCCAGGACCAACCCCACCATAGGTCCCACCCCCCTCCTTTCCCACCCGACTCATCATCCCCTGATCATGCAGTCTGTTCCCAGCTGGATCCAGGCCTCCCACACCCCCACTCTTTGTCTCCAGGGCTTATCCCACTATTGTCCTGCACACCCCCTAGCCGGGCCCTATCTCCAACCACTTCCCACACTCCCACCCCTCTGGATCCCCACTGACGTGGACATGGACGTGAAAGTCACTCAGTCATGTCCAACTCTTTGTGACCCCCATGGACTATACAGTCCATAGCATTCTCCAGGCCAGAATACTGGAGAGGTTAGCCTTTCCCTTCTCCAGGGCATCTTCCCAACCCAGGGATCGAAGCCAGGTCTCCCATATTGCAGGCGGATTCTTTACCAGCTGAGCCACAAGGGAAGCCCTAGAATACTAGAGTGGGTAGCCTATCCCTTCTCCAGCAGATCTTCCCGACCCAGGAACTAAACCGGGGTCTCCTGCATTGCAGGTGGATTCTTTACCAACTGAGCTATCAGGGAAGCCAGATCCCCATTGGACATTGGCAAATGCACCCACTCCTCGACTTTCTCTGAAGGTTCCCTCCCCTTCTTGCTTGAGGACTGGTTCCCCTCTGAGAACAGGTTCTCCTACAGCCCTTTCAAACAGCATCTATTTTTTTTTTCACACTCCTTGCTCGTCAGTTTCACTTGCCAGCAATTTCCCTGGCATCTTCCTTTAACATCTTTGAAGGGCTCGGCATCAGATCCCTACCGCCTGCTCCCTGCTAGTTGCAGTCGTCGACTCTCAAGCGTCTTCTCCAACATCACAGTTCGAAAGCATCAATTCCTCAGCACTCAGACTTCTTTATAGTCTAACTCTCACATCTATACATGACTACTGGAAAAACCATAGCTTTGACTAGACAGACCTTTGTGGGCAAAGTGATGTCTCTGCTTTTTAATACGCTGTCTAGGTTTGTCATAGCTTTTTTCCCCAAGGAGCCAGCATCCTTTAATTTCGTGGCTGCAGTCACTGTCCACAGTGATTTTGGAGCCCGAGAAAATGAATCTGTGGCAGTTACCATTTGTTTCCCATTTATTTGTCATGAAGTGATGGGACCGGATGCCATGATCTTTGTTTTCTGAATGTTGAGTTTTAAGCCAGTTTTTTCATTCTCCTCTTTCATCTTCATCAAGAGGCTCTTTAGTTCCTCTACGCTTTCTGCCATTAGAGTGGTGTAGCCACTGAAAAACACAAAGATATCTTGAACAACAACAGCAACAGACCACACTCGCTGATGAGCTGAGCACTCACCACACAGCCTTCTCCATCAAACTCCCGTCACTCATCAGCATCCATGAAGACGGTTCAGTCAGTATACTGGCCTCTCTATTCTTTGTGATCTCCTTCCTCTATCCTGCCACGTGCTCGTTCTCTATACCCTGCATCAGCATGTCTTCACCTCCGTTGAAATCTTGATTGTAAATATCTCTGAAAACACTCTGCCCATCACCCCTCTCCTTCCAACTCACCCACTGTGGCACCCCCATCCTAGGAGCGCTGACCTCACTGAGGCCCCTTCCACTTTCTCGGATCCGTCACCTTGATGCTGTCCCCCTTAAGAGCCCTGGATTCCACGGATCAGCCCTCCAGCCATCCCTCCATAAGTGCCCCCCAAACTCTTGGATATGGTTGTAACAGAGGCCTCGGCTGATCCCACAGGAGCTGTGGAGTAGGTTGGTCCTTCCAAGACATCCCAGGCAGGCACTCAAGCCTTGCCGCCTGTACCAGCCTGTCCTGGCTGTGGGATGGCTTTCCCAGACCCGGGACGCTTCCCTGATTGGACCAGACAGCTCTCTTCCACTGACCACAATACCTCACAAAGGGCTCAGCTGAGAGCTCTCAGTCGCCCACTTTCCTAGCCACAGAGGAGCAGGGATGCAGCTCCCCACCATGGTGCCCACAGCCTCCAAGACCCGTATGCCCTGTCTCCTAGCCCCCAATGCCTTCCCACCACTGTCCCCCATGTTTATTCGGCTCCAGCCACGCTGACCATCATTCAGTCCATAAACTATGCCAAGCTCGAGAACTTTGCTCATTCTGTTTTCTCTGGGTCTCAGTTTCCCCATTTGGAAAATGAAGGAAAGAATCACATCGCCTTACAGGGTGGTTGAGAGGATAAAAGGTGTCAACACGTGTAAAGAGCAGTGCTTGGCATGTGGAGGGGTCATGTAATCAGAAGTAGCGGCAATGACAATGATGACAGAGGAAACTCTTCCCCGTTTCCTGCTGTAAACACCCTAAAATGCACAGGGCAGCTTCCCCTCAACAAAGAGATTTCTAGCCCAAAACATCAGTAGTGTTAAGGCTGAGAAATCCCGATTTCCATGTTGATTTTCTGTCTCCTCCACAGTGAGAAGCCTTGTCTTGTCCTCCCTTATGGCCCCAGTATTGACACCTTGTAGATGCTCAGTAAATAGCTGTTGGCTGGCGAGGCTCATACGCCCTCGATATGGAGCAGAGGCGCCAAAACCTTCGCCATGTGAACATGTGATCGCTCAGTGACTTTAGAGCCTAGGATCTTGGTGAATCAAGCTTGGTTGACCTCTCCAATTTTCAGTCTACAAGTTGTTCATTTGTGAAACAACATAAATGTTCATTCATGCAACCAACATGTACTGAGAGCTTGCTGAGTCCTTGCCCATCCACCCTTCAGAACCGGGAGCTTTGTGGGTTCATCTTTTGGGGCCTGCTGACATGTCACCTCCCTGGTGAAGTCTTCCCCCATCCTTGCCCTCCCCAGGAGCCCACTCCCCTCCTTCGGTTTTCCCAAGCTCCATGTTTGCAGTGCTGTGAGCTTGAAATGCTCCTTTAGTTCTCGGCCTTATCAGAGTCCCCATTTTTATAACAAATAGCTCACAATGGCTCTCTTACAATCCTGAAATGAAATTCATAGACTGTATAACCTACCTAGACACATCGTTTGAAAATATATCAACATAATGCCTTAACTATAATATAAAAGTAAAATAAAGAACATTCCTAATAAAATACATATTTCAATATGTAAATGCTCAGGTTCAACTACTCAAGAATGAAGAAGTCAGAACTCGCACCCACACGCCGAATCAGTGCGAAGGCCGCAACCTCAAAGGCTGCCTGACGCTCGCGGGTTGTATCTGGGACTCAAATACCACAAAGAGCGTTGCCATCGGAAATGTGATTTTCCAAAAGTGATGAATAACTCCTGGTAATGTTTCCAACAGAACAAAATACAATCTTCCTTCAATTTACACGGTAGTTGTATTCCTGGAAATTCAGAGTGTATTAAATCTGTGACACAAATGCTTTCTGTTTATATATAAAACGGAGTTAGGTTCCAGACTCAAGTAATTATAAACAGGTTTTCACCCACTTAAATGTCAACCAGGATATCTGAAAGCCATGCAGGACGTGGGATGACTCTTGGTTATGCAGGACTATCCCATGTGATTTGTAAGAGTTTAGGAATCCCTGGCCCTTCCCACCAATGCCAGCAACACCCTCTATAGTAACTGTGACCATCAAATTGCCCCCATTTATTCCCAAAACTCTCCCTCAGGGACAGCACTGTTCCCATGGAGATTTTCTATTCTCATTCAGTCTCAATTTTAAAAAATTTTCAATATCATGATAGTTTCAATATCATGATAGGTGCAGAGCAGTTCAGCAATTCAGCCATACATATCCATGTATTCACTCTCCCCCAAACTCCCCTCCCAACCAGGCTGCCACATAACATTGAGCAGAGTTCCATGTGCTATACAGTAGGTCCTTGTGGTTATCTACTTTAAATATAGTAATGTGTACACGTCCATCCCAAACTCCCTAACTCTCCCTTCCCCTCATCCCTCCCACCGGCTACCATAAGTTCATTCTCTTAAGTCTGTGAGTCTCTTTCTGTTTTGTGAATGAGTTCGTCTGTACCATTTCTTTTTAGAGTCTATGTATAAGGGAGATCATGTGGATCTAGAGATTGTCATTCTGAGTGAAATAAGTCAGACAGAGGAGAAGTATCGTATGTTCTCATTTGTTTGTCTCTTTCTCCAGACTATGAACCACCAGAGGGTGGATGAACTTGTCCTGTCCATCAGTATGCTCCCAGAACCTAGAAGGAGCTGAGGAAATGATGGGTGCTCAGTGAAGATTTATTGCTCCAGTAGCTGGGGTCACAGCCCACCCACATCCCCTCAGCCAGGCCCAGAGGCCACCTCCAGATGGGCAGGCCAACTTCTTCCTAAGCCACAGCCTGCGGGAATTCTCTGTCCCCAGGGGGTGCCAGCCCATGCACAGGGAAGCCTCAAGGTAAAGGGCTTACATCCCAAGCCAGGGAGTAAACCCACCACGTCTGGGGATAACCCCCACCTTCCTCCCTGTTTTATGGGGTGGATCCGGGGGACAATGGGCACAGTGTCTCAGAGGGTCCTCGTGAGTCTGAGCGCTCCCACCCTGCATGAACACACCCCGCCTGGTTCCCCCTCCCCGGTCTCACTTCCTTACTTCTCAAGGCTTCCCGCCATGACCCCCACAAACACAGCACTTGCACCAGACTCCACTTCAGGTACTACAGCTACATTACAAACCACCCCCAAATGGCTGGTAACAGCAACCATTTCTTATTTCTCCCGATTCTGTGGATGGGTGGGTGGTTCCTGTGAGGGATGGCTGAACCTCTCAGCTACGTTCAGCTGGAGGGTCGAAGATGGCCTCATCCACGTATCGGGCAGGTGGTACTGGCCCTTGACCAGGGAGACTCCATCCTTCCCCTCGTGACTTCCCATCCTGCAGTAGCTGGACTGACTTCCGCGCATGACCCCGTGGGACAGTACCCCCAGACAGCAAAGGAGAAGGCTGCAAACCTCCCAAGGCCCCGAATCACAAACACCCTTTGCCCCGCATCCTGTAGGTCAAGGCAATTTAGGCCACCCAGGTTTGGGGAAACAGACTTGTAAGAATGGGAGTTGCAGTGAACGGTGTGCGGGCCAGGACAGGGAGGGTGTGATCATTAAGCAATCTTCCACTTGGGTCTGCTTTTTTAGGGGGTGAGTTCCACATTGACAGCAGAAGATGGAAGCCTCGCGAGAAAGTGCTTTGGAAACTAAACTAAAGCACCCCGCCCCACCCCAGCCGCTGGGGCAGACTTGGGCGGGTAGCTCATGGGACACACAGGCTGGGAGGCAGCCGAGACCTTCTCAGCATCTCTCGTTCCACCGCCAGACTTGTATTTTTCCGCAAGACTGCATAGTTCACCAAAGATACAATTACCGAAGGCAGAACATAAACAGTGCGTGCATGCCCGTGGGGGTCTGTAATTCAGATGTGTCTCCAGGGATAATTAAAACCTCCTCTGGAAGCACAAAGTCTTGAAATAGGGCCCCCGCAGTGTGCCCTGTGCCTGCCGAACCCTGGGTGGTGGCCGGGGACTACTGGGGCAGAAAAGGAACAGAGGATGGGAGACAGAGACAGCCGGCAGTTCTCAGAGAATTCTCTCCAGGAGGCCTCGGCCAGAGAAAATGGACACCCCGCTGCAGTGGCAGAAGGGAGTACTATGGCAGGAAAAACTCATCACCAGGGCCATTTTTCACCCTAGCACAGGCGTGCCTCCCTTGCCGGCAGATGGAAGAGGAGAGACGGAGAGAAGACTCATGGGACAGGGGCATAACAGGGGCTGGACCGGCCTTCTAAGGAAGGCTAGGGATCGGGAGAAGGAGACTTCCTCAATAAAGGAGAGGAAGGGACCCTGGAGACTTGCAGACCTGCTCTGTGGCAGGCACTAGCTAGACACTCTATACCCATTCTCACTCAATCTGTTCCCATTTTACAGATCTGAAGACTGAGTCTCAGAGACATAAGCTGCTATGCCCAAGAGCACCACGTTGCTACATGGCAGAGCAGGGATCAAGGGCTTTTGACTCCAAAGCTGATGGAAGCATCTAAAGGAGGGCAACAGGCCAGGTGAGACGTCTAGACAGCAAAGAGAGGACGCTCTCCAGAGGGAGCAAACACTTCTGCCTTAAAATACTGGAAGGCCAGTTACAGAAAAGAGACGTGCCTTAGTCTGCACGTCTTCAAAGGCCAGAAAAAAAGGCCGGGAAGGAATTGTTATCAAAAGATAGATTCTAGTTTGATATAAGAAAGAACTTTTAATAGAAATGTCCCACACTGGAACAAAAGGGCTGGGTGGATAGGGAGTGAGCTCCCCATCCCTGGAAGCATGTAAGCACAGCCTGCCTACTCACCATCAGAACTTCTACAGAATGGTTTAGCTCTGGTTCCTGTGAGTCTCCTAAAGCTTGAGGATTCCTGGGAGTGGCTAGGGTGCCCTAGCTCGGGTGTCCCTAGTGTACAGAAACAGGGTTGGGGCAAGGGAGGTTTGGTAAGTCATAGACCAACTCTGGGCCCCACTTACTCTCTTCCCTGCCTCCAGACAGCCTCATCTCATTGCTGTTCTCCCAGCAGAGCTAGGGGAGGAGAGGTTGGGGGGAGGAGAGGAGTCAGGCAGCCCCCAGCCCCACCTGCATGCTGAATGGCAACCATTTAACCCGCTGACCCTTAATCAAAGGCTCAGAGCACAGCGGCCGCAGGATGGATG
The DNA here is from genome assembly GCF_027580195.1 of Bos mutus. Lineage (NCBI taxonomy): Eukaryota > Metazoa > Chordata > Mammalia > Artiodactyla > Bovidae > Bos > Bos mutus. Next base: position 46,789,439 of record NC_091635.1, read on the forward strand.
CAGGCATTTCTCCAGCTCCAATTACTCCACAGGGGGCTCATGCAGTGGCAAGAAGCAGAAGGAGCAGAAGGCAGAGACAGGAGAGATGGAAGGGTCCCGGGGGGTGCACAGCCATGGCCTCAGCCTCGTGTGGGGGCAGAGAGGAGGAGGGTCTCCTTCTCCATCCCCGACCGCTGGTGCCTTCCATTCCAGCCCCAGCTTCCAGAGCTCAGCGACCCAGGAGGACCCCCATCTGGGCTGGGAAAGGCCTGGTGCTGGGCAAGGGAGAGAGGAGACTGAGGACCTGAGGCAGCCCAGGCCCTGGTGGTACCAGAGAGGTGGGCCACTGAGGCCATGAACGCCTCCGCCCCCCAAGCAGGTACTGGTGGCTGGAGGCAGCACACGGGGGCCGTCTTGAGGTTGTGGGAGGCATCTGTCCATCCTGGAGAGCCCTCGCACACCCCATTCCACCCGTGATGTCACCCTATGTTCCCCTGGGAGTGGTCAGCCCTAAACGTGGAGGAAGGGCAGTGTGGATAGAACACACATTCAACCCCCACGATCCTCCTGTCTAGAATTTCCAGAACGAGGTGGCCTAGGAGCCCTGCCAGCTCACCTTCTTCTCCCCCTCATCTTCTCCCCATTCAGAAAAGCCTGACAGGTGGGCAGGGGTCCTGGGACCCAAACCTACCTGTTGGGAGGTGTGGAAGCTCCCGTTTGAGAAGTGCAATCTGACAGGGGAGACACAGACCTCACCTGGAGGAATTCCCAGTCTGAGGGTAGGCAGAGTTCTGAGGTCAAGAACCCAGTCTGAGCGAGGAAGACAAACACACAGATAGGGACTCGCAAAGGCTCATACAATGACGAAAACAAACTTACGGTTATCAGAGGGTAAAGGGAGGCAGAGATAAATTGGGACATGGGAATTGACATACATACACAACTATATATAGAATAGATAACTAATAAGAACGTAGACTCGATGGACGTGAGTTTGAGTAAACTCTGGGAGTTGGTGATGGACAGGGAGGCCTGGCCTGCTGCATTCATGGGGTTGCAGAGAGTCGGACACGACTGAGCGACTGAACTGAACCGAACCGAACCAAACTGAAGAACCTAGAATCTGCCTGCAATGTGGGAAGCCAGGTTCGATCCCTGGGTTGGGAAGATCTGGAAAAGGGAGTGGCTACCCACTCCAGTATTCTTGCCTGGAGAATTCCACGGACAGACAAGCCCAGCTGGCTACAGTCCACGGGGTCACAGACAGTCGGACAGGACTGAGGTACTCACACTTTCACTTTTGCACTGCATGGCACAAGGAACGCTACTGAATATTCTATAATGGCCTATAAAGGGGAAGAATCTGAAAAAAAAGAGTAGATGTTTGTATGTGTATAACTGAGTCACTGTGCTGTACAACAGAAACTAACACAAAATTGTGAATCAACTGGAGTCCAGTAAAAAAAAAAATTGTTTTAGAAAGGCTCACAGGGCAAGAGGGTCCCCCGCGGTCTGCAGACGCCAGTGCTGGGAGGGCAGCGTATACGCACAAGGAGGGACGGGGGTCAATCCTGGGGGCCCCCAGAGGAGGACGGAAACTGGGAAATGGCTTCTCTTCCTCCAGACGCCGCCTCAGAAGGCGGTTCCCAGGGCGCAGGAGCGCCGCTTTGTACAGCTGCGGGAGCCAAGGAAGAGCAGCTTATTAATTTAATCCTTAAGCAAATTTACAAAATTGTCAGTGGATTTGCAGGAAGCCGAAGGAAGTGGTTTCCGGGGGGGCGGGGAGCGGGCAGGGCGGGAGGAGGCCGCCGCCTCTGCCTTGCACACAGCACCTCCGGGCAGGGCCCCTGGCTCTCTGCGTCCCTCCCTCCCAACCTCTTCTCGGGAAGCAGAACCTGCAGACCCGTCAGGGAGGACGTCGGCCATGTTGGCCAGGAAGAGGAATCATTCTGAGACACTTAAGTGCTTCCTCACGCCGGACATCGAACCTGCACGGTCTCATTTCGTCCTTTATCTTTCCTACAGTTCTTTCAGCTTTATTGAGGTATGATTGGCAACTAAAACTGAAATTAGGCGGGGGCTGTTTACAATGGGGAAACTGAGTCCTTGAGACATCTATGGCTCCAGGTCACACAGTCTGCGAGGGGCAGAGGCAAGATGGCGTCGGAGCCAGGCTGTCTGGCCCCGGAAGTCGGCCTGCTCCGCCGCGTCGCGGCTCTGCATCCTCCTGGGTCTCTCGCCTCTTTCTCGCCTGCCCTTTTGGCTTCTGTGAAAAGGAGGAGACACCATCCCCGATTCCTGCTTCCCACCTCCACGGGGACTCTGGGCCTCTCATGCTGTCCCCAAGGGCAGTGCCAAGTGTCGACCTGGCTAACCCCCAGCCTCGAAGCACCTCTGCCCTGCAGCACCAGGGTAACCGTCTCTCTCTCAATCCTCCCATCCTCCTGCACCCCCTGTCTCGGTCCCCCGTCTCCCCCTCCGTCCTCTACTCCTTCCTCCATCCTCCATCCCAAGTGATGGGACAGATGACAGTCAGTGCTTCCCTTCAAGATGGAAGCCTCCTGAGAACGTGGGCACATGTTCTGAGCCTTTCCCTGGTGCGTGTATACTAAGTCGTTTCGGTCGTGTCCGACTCTTTCTGACCCTATGGACTGCAGCCCACCAGGCTCCTCTGTCCATGGGATTCTCCAGCCAAGAATACTGGAGTGGGTTGCCACGTCCTCCTCCAGGGGATCTTCCTGACCCAGGGATCAAACCCATGTCTCATGTCTCCTGCATTGGCAGGTGGGTTCTTTACCACTAGTACCACCTGAGAAGCTCTTGCTCAGTCTCCAAGGAAGCCAGAACCCCTGGGTAGAGCCTCAAGGAACCCCTACAATGACTTCCCTGTTTGCATAATAAGGTCTGCGCCCATTAGCCTTCTGATTTGAAGAGGCTTCTGGGAGCCAGCCGACCCAGCGCCGGCGGACTGAGTCTCAGTCCCCAGGGAAGACAAGGACGGTTAACCTGCGTGGAGAGTTCACTGATTAAGCACCGATGAGAAATGAGAGAACTGCCTGACCAGCCTGCAGCCCCACCCAGGCCACTGAGCCTGGTCCCTGGTCCAGCTCCAGCACCTCCATCCAACAGATCCCTCATTAGCATCTTAATGTAACAAGCATATGCAATGAGGCATCAGAGAAAATCCCCAGCATTTAAATTCATTAACAGTCTCTGGAAGTCTTCAGTGTGGAGGTGGAATTATCACTAAACTGCTTTTAACTTACCACCTGTGCACTAAATGGCTGAGGAGCCTGGCTCTAGTGTTTGGGGGCAAGGGATGGGGGGGTGGTGGTGCTGGAGGGGTTGTGGCCATCTGGGGGGCCCAAATTCAAGCCGGAGGATGCCGAGGCTCCTGGCAAGAGAGCTGTGTTTTCTAGATTCGGTTCCACCTCCTAATGATGAGTGAAAAATTCAATCAACCAGCTGGCTGGTCCACTTAAGAACAAACAGCCGCCTCGACTGATATTGATGTGGCTGCCCGTCTCAGGTTAAGTTTTGTGACCCTGCTTTCTCTCTGCTTGGCGTCTGATGGATGATGGAGGAAATGTCTCTCCTCTCCCAGGCGTGGCCTCCCTCTGCCTGGCCCGACCCTGCTCATGCATCAGCCACCCCCTCCAGGAAGCTTCTCGTGACACCCACCCAGCCCCATCACCTCCATCACCCTGCACATCCACATCCCAGCGTGTAGCCCACAGTGAGGCCATGACCTCGCTAAGATCTGTCTCCCCCGTGTGCCCAAGGACCCCAGACGGCCACATTCAGCCTCTGTGTATCCCAAAGCCCAGCTGGCATCTGGCACAAAAGATACGCTCCACAAAGATTCGCTGAATTAATTAATTGATTAAATGTTCCTCTTTGCCTGCATTGTCGATCACCATGCCTGACTCATTGCGGTTTCTCAATAAATATTTGTCGAATAAATGTTGAATGACAGATAAGCCATAGCTGCAGGGATGGGGTGGGGTAAGGAGGTTAGGATTCAGAAATTCAATGCTTTCTTCAACAAATATTAATTGAGTAACTAATCAGAATGACGGTTAATATTTATACTAGGCTTCCTAGCTGCAAAGTGAAAGTGAGTGAAAGTGAAAATGAAGTCGCTCACTCATGTCCAACTCTTTGTGACCCCATGGACTGTAGCCTACCAGGCTCCTCCGTCAATGGGCTTTTCCAGGCAAGAGTACTGGAGTGGGTTGCCATTTCCTTCTCCAAGAGATCTTCCCGACCCAGGGATTGAACCCTGCTCTTCCATATTGTAGGCAGACGCTTTACCATCTGAGCCACCAGGGAAGTCCATTGGCAGGTCGATATAAATCCCTGACAGGGTTTCTGCCATAAGCCGTGTGAGGTCACTGAAGAACTGCAGAGCAGGGCTCCTCACTTGCTTCACTCAGGGAGTGTCATTCATTCACACAAGCACACTGTAGAGTTAGTAAAGTACAGCAGAAAACACGTTTGCTAGGAGAACAAAGAACTAGAGCTCCAAGCATCCTTACCTTGTCCTAAAGAAACCTGGATGAGCCCCCAAGATGAAAGGTTGCTGCTGAACTACAAAAGATGCCGGGATTCTTGGCCTCTGAAGGAGAAGAATTCAATCCTGGGACAGTGACGAGGCTTGATCACTCAGAGCATTTGTGTAATAAAGTTTTATTGAAGTATAAAAGAGAAAATTTCTGACACAGACATCAGAAGGGGGCAGAAAGAGTGCCCCTCCTAGCTGCAAAGCACAAGCTAACTCATTTAATAGTCATAACAACCTTAAATGCAGAGGATTCTAATACTGTCCTCATTTTAGAGGTGGGAAAACTGAGGCACAGAGCAACTGAGCATCTTGCCGAAGGTCATATGGCCAAGGAGTAATGGAGTGGGTATCTGAATCTAGGTGTCTAATTCAAGGCAAGCTGTCAAGAGAAATGTAAAGGGAGCTGTGTGTATAGTTTTACATTTTCTAAATATCCTACTTTAAGAGTAAAAATAAATAGGTGAGATTAATTTTAATAAGATATTTTACTTAACCCAATATATCCAAAAAACTATCATACCAACATATAACCAATATAAAAAAGTATTAATGAGATGTTGTTTCAGTCTTGTTTTCAAGCTTCTGAGACCCAGTGTGTATTTCAGACTCACAGCACTTCTCAGTGTGGACGCCCAACACTGCACGTGGTCAGTGACCACCTGCAGATGTGTATCAGATGGGGCTCAGCTGAAGTTTGGATTTCTGTGCCCTGTGCTCTGCTGTCTCTGACTACCTCGTGTCTCACAGATGCTGAGGACACAAATCAGGCAACATCTCTTCCAGGAACCCACAGCTTGGGAAAGACACACAGGACGTGGGGCAGGGGGTGTGGGTGGGATGCACTGGGAAATTAGGATTGATATATATACACCATTGATATTGTGTATAAAGCAGATAACTAATGGGAACCTACTGTATAGCACAGGGAACCCTACTCAGTGCTCTGTGGTGACCTAGCTGGAAAGGAAATCCAAAAAAGAGGAGATACATGTATATGTATGGAGCTTCCCAGGTGGCACTAGTGGTAAAGAATCTGCCTGCCAATGTGGGAGACACAAGAAACACAGATTCAATCCCTGGGTTGGGAAGATCCCATGGAATAGTTAATGGTGACCAACCCCAGTATTCTTACCTGGAAAATTCCATGGACAGAGCTGCCTGGCAGGCTAGAGTGCATGGGGTCACAAAGAGTCAAATACGACTGAGCACACACACATACATATGTGTACATATAGCTGATTCACTTTACTGCACAATAGAAATTAACACAACATTGTAAAGCAACTATACTCCCAATAAAAATTAATTTTAAAAAAAGACATGGGAAGTGATGACACTGTGGCGAGTGTTGGTAACAAGATATGAAAAGGTCATGATAAGAGCATGACATTGTTGACTTTCACAGAAGGAGCACCTGATCAAGTCTTGAGAGTGTGGGCTTCAGGAAGTCAAGAAAAGCTTCTAGAAATCAGAGACCTGAAGTTTGAATAGAGGCCAGCCAAGGAAAGAGTCGGGGAGCAGCACGTGCAAATGTCCAGGGATGGGAAAGTGAACAGCAAATCCCTGAGATGGCAGACAGTTCATTCAGAACAGTGGGGTCAGGAGTCTTCAGTGGGTGAAGATGCTGAAAGCCGAGGCTGGAGAGGTAGGCAGGGGCCAGAACATACTGAGTTGTACGTAAGTCTCAGTGAATGGGTTTGGACGTGATCCTGGGAAACACAGGGAGATACTGAAGGATTCTAAACGAGGAAGTGGTGGAATCAGAAGTACCTTTCAGAATGAGGCCGGAGGAGTTAGTGCCACAGACAGGAGGCCGTGGCTGAGGTCTGGGGGATGGAGCAGAGGCCATGGCCCAGTTGGAGAAAAGATGAGGAAGTGAAGTCAACGGGACTTGGTGACTGTGTGTGATGGAGACTGAGAGGAAAATTTGACCCCTGGGTTCCTGACAGGGCTACTGGGTGAGTAATGGGGCCATTCATTGAGAAGAAGGAAGACAGAGCAAGCTTGGAGAAAGGATGTAGAGTTTGGATTCTGTCATCTTGAATTTCGGGTAAAGGATGGACAGGCTTTAGAATAGCTTAGGAGAGAAGGCAGGGCTGGAGGTACTGATGGGGAACTGCAGTGGATGGGTGGTCATCGTGGACTGTGGAAGACTCTCTGGACCCTGCACTTCTTGGAAGACAAGGCACACATAAATTGTGGCCACAAGTTCTCCTGTGGTTACATGCAGTTAGGTAAAAGGAAGAAAACATCCTAAGGATTTAGGGCCAAAGAGACTCCATTAATAAGGGAATAAGTCATCTTTGTTGTCTCATTCCATCTGTTAACAGCTTTAGGGAGTAGACAACAGAGGCCCAGAAAGGCTAAGTGACTTGTCCTAAGCCACACAGCCATGTAGGGGTCAAGCCAAACCCTGAATCCAAGTCTCCTGACACTAACTCAGGCATCCTTTCATCCATCCATGCACCTATCCCGCAGCTACTTAGTGAGCACCTACTATGTGCAATGCACTAGTCACTGGAGATGGACAGTTGAGCTCTGACATGCCCTGTACAGGATTTAAAGACGAGAGAGGGCTGGGAAGAAAGGAGGGGACAATAGTATAGACAAGACCTCGTGGCAGGAGCTAGTCACAAGACAGTGAGGGAGGGACTCCCACATGCAGCAGATCCAGGCTGGGGAGGGGGAGATACGGAAGGGTTTGCACTTTTGCACAGCCCTGGCCTCATGGACCCAGACGCCTCATCTTTCCATACCACCAGTGACTCCACCTGGCTCTAATGCCAGCAGAAGGGCATGGATGGCACAAAGAAGTCCTGTTAAAACAAGCAGGCCCTCCCATATTCAGTTCTTCATGGGACCGACGTCTGTGGTTCACCCTGGGGACACAAGGTCCAGTCTGGCTTGGAAGCCGTAGCTCACGGCATGGCCTTGCCTCCGTGCCCTCCTTGGCGCAATGGAGACGGTGGACCGGATCCATCCTTCCCTTCCCAGTGGAGTCCTGCAGTCACCTCACCATTTATCAACACTCAGACACCTGAACCCAGCTTGCGGAAGCCATCCTTCCAGGAACAGAGATCAGCTGCGGCTTGGAAAGCTATATGACTCCTAAAGACCTCATCAGCCCAGACCTTCTTAGAGCTCATGGGATACACGAGGAGCAGAAGAGGAGGCTGGGATATACTTCAAGGGCATATACTTCAAGCCTTGAAACTCCTGGTCTTCTTCACCCTCTCGCTTTGTCCTCACGGTGCCCAGTTACACATGAGAACACTCAGGAGCACAGCCAGCTGCACCCAAGGGCAAAGCACATCACTCTAGTTTGCCCCATTTTCAGGGGGCCACGTGGCCTTCCAGGTTTAGGAAAGAAAACGCAGGATGCCCAGCTAAATTGGAATTTCAACCACAGATAATTTTTTACAAGTATATGCCCTTCGATATGGGGCTTCTCAGGTAGCACTACTGGTAAAGAAGCCACCTGCCCAGACAGGAGACATAAGAGACACAGGTTTGATCCTTGGGTCAGGAAGATCCCCTGGAGGAGGGTGTGGCAACCCACTCCAGTATTCTTGCCTGGAGAATCCCATGGACAGAGGAACCTGAGTGGGGTCAGGAGGGGGCGGGGGGTGGGGGAGCGCTGCAGACCATGGGGTCCAAAAAGAAGCGACCCAACTGAGCGACTAAGCATAGCACACAGCAGCATGCACACACGTCCTTCAGTACTGGCCCAATAGTTAAATGAAAGACTCCCCCAGCCTCTCAGCTTCAGAAAGCAGGAAGGGCCTCCCCCTGGAATTCTCTCCTGTTGCCTCTGAGGAGTGAACAAGAGAGGCTGTTTCAGATGGAAACACATGGAGAAGTGTTTCACTAACCCTGGAAGGCCAGTGGCCCACTGAAAGTGAAGCTCATCTCTGGAGCCATCTGTGAACAGGATTAGGGCGGCAGCACCCAGCAGCCTAGAGCCCCTGCCTCAGGTAAGCCAGCTGTGATCAGCCACCCCAAACTGCTCCGTCACTCCCAGACCACCAGCCCCAGGCCCCACAACAACAGAGCAGGACGCCCCACTATTTGGAGAGGAAGCGGCTGGCTGAGGAGAGATGCACTGACTAGGACAAGGCCACCAGGTTACAGACTGGAAGGCCTCGTAACTGACAGACTCAGGCCCAGAAGCCCCAGGCATAGGAGGAGGCCCTCCTGCCTCGGCTGGTCCAACCCAAATGACGGGCCACGAGACAGGGCTCCAAACGAGTGCAGGCCCAGGCCTGAGAAGGAGCTTGAGTTCTTCATCCACGGGCAGTTGGGTAAATCCCTCCCATCCCGACCTCATGGCACCCAGTTACAGATAAGGACACTCAGGAGCATCCCTGACCACACCCAAGGACACAGCACATCAGGCTAGTTTGCCCACCCTAGTTTCAGTTCAGTTCAGTCGCTCTGTCGTGTCCAACTCTTTGTGACCCCATGGACTACAGCACACCAGGCCTCCCTGTCCATCACCAACTCCTGGAGTTCACCCAAACTCATGTCCATTGAGTCGGTGATGCCATACAACCATTTCATCCTCTGTCGTCCCCTTCTCCTGCCTTCAATCTTTCCCAGCATCAGGGTCTTTTCAAATGAGTCACAGTTCTTGTGACTTCAATTCTTCACATCAGGTGGCCAAAGTATTGGAGTTTCAGCTTCAGCATCAGTCTTTCCAATGAATATTCAGGACTGATTTCCTTTAGGATGGACTGGTTGGATCTCCTTGCAGTCCAAGGGACTCTCAAGAGTCTTCTCCAACACCACAGTTCAAAACATCAATTCTTGGGCACTCAGCTTTCTTCCTAGTCCAACTCTCACATCCATACTTGACTACTGAAATACCATAGCTTTGACTAGACGGACCTTTGTTGGCAAAGTAATGTCTCTGCATTTTAATATGCTGTCTAGGTTGGTCATAACTTTCCTTCCAAGGAGACCTAGTTTAGCCTGTCCGTAAACACACACACACAGACCCATGCACACACACAGGAACACACAAGAAGAAGTGAGAAGGTGGAGAAGGAGAAGAATGCCACTAATATTCCTAGCATTTCCCAGTACAGCCCTGGCGCCCTGTCCTCCCTAATCCTAAGACAGACTCTTCACTGTTTGGAGACCGAAAAACAGAGAAGCAGCGAGGCGGCCAGCCCCACCCACACCTCCTAAAGTCATCACCTGGAGCCACCAGCTAAGCAGCTGTAGGATGATGAGAGCCCTGCACGCCCAGAGGTGGGCACTGCCATCTGGGACTTAGCTTCCCATATCAGGAGGCAAGCACAGCCTGGGAGATGGAGTGGCAGGGTAGAGGCTGGCCTGGGGTGGGGAAAAGAAGCAATATGCCTCCGGAAGCCCTTTATTCACTCTAATTAATTCACTCCGTGCTCTGCAGGGAGCCCAAGAGAAGGGAGAAGGACATGGGAGGAAGACGTGAGATTGGGAACCAATGCTGTAGCCTGGAGAAGCGTGAGGGAGAGAGGAACACCTGGACAGATGGGGAAAGGCAGGCCCATGGAGGGAAGGGAGGCACCCAGGGTTGGACGCGGTGGGGGCGGGGCTGTTCCTGTTCAGCTCAGCTTAAACCCAAGCCCTGATGATGCCTCTTCTGGCTAAAGGGCTCATCCAGAGAGGACCTGGGGACTGGAAGGGTGTGACAGGAATGGGGGCGTGGGCCAGGTGGCCAGGGGAAGGGCGGCTGGTGGGAGCAGGCGTGGTGGGAGGCTTTCCATAAAGCTGGAATGGCTGTCACCTCTCAGACTGCCCCCAGCGAGGCTGGGAGGTGGGCGCCCCCTGAAGCTGCACACAAGCTTCCCTCTTGTTTGAAAGACTGAGGCCATGAGTAGGAGCAGCTGGCAGCCTGGCTAGCTCAGGTACCCCCGGAAGCAGGTGTGCCACAGGGCCGGGTGGGCATCTTCATCCTCCTGCCGTCAGGAGGAGAGACCGCCTGGCTCACCTTGGAACACACACTCCAGAAAGCCCTCAGGTGGCAGTCACGTGTACATACACACAGACCCACACACGGAGCAGTACGGGTGCAGCGGGTGGGCATCGGAAACAACAGCCTGGCCCCCAGCAGCCCCACGACCGCCCCCTGAGCCCCCCATACTGACCACACAGGGAGGGGCCCGACCAGGGGTTCTTCCAGCTGGGCTAGTCTCGCGTTTATCAGCATCGCTGTCTGTAACAAACAATTTGGAATGCCCTCTTGAAATGAAATTCAGAGAATATGACATATTTGTCATCTAAACAAAGAATAAATGAAGGGAAAGATTATCATGAAATAATACACGTTGCTGTGTATGAATGCTTGAGCACGACCAGCCACGAAGATGCCTGAAGCGGCCTTACTCTCGCAGCTGAGCACATCATGAGGACAAAGTGACAAACGCTGGCAGGTCAGCGGCTCTTTTCGGGACTCGGACACCAGGACCAGCATAGCTGTCCACTGTGTAGTTGTCCAACTGGCCGATGGTTCTCAGTAGAGCACTCATCAAAACAAAATCCAATCTTCCTTCCATTTTCTTGGTGGCTGCATTCCTGGCAAATGTTGTATATTTCTGCGCGTGCACACACACACACATACATATAACACATTTATAAATATATAAACTCAGGCCCCCAAATAGCAGAAACATAAGTAACACCAAGTTAAGTTGTATTGCCAGCAAGTATACACAGGTGTTTCACATACGTGACATCTGGAATCTTCGATCCTGTCCGCTAGATGCCAGGGAGCCCTCACTACAGGGCTGTGGTCCAAAATGCCCCATGGGGGCAGTACTGCCCCCACAGAACCACCTGGGAACCACCACCACCATCTCTGAGGTTGAGTCCAGGGTGCCACTGGCCACCTCCGAGGATCGAGGTGAAGGACACAGAAGGACCTAGGATGGGAACTAGTTAGAAAACCGCAGGCCCTGTGTGAGGCACCTCATTATTACCACAGAGGCAAAGGCTAGCTGGTGACCACGACTTGAGCACGGAGTGGGTGCAAAGGAGACTCATCCAGGCTGGGCGCTTGACACACATTATCTTTAAGGCAGGCTTCGGGGCTGTCCTTGCACTGGGGGCAGGGAGGGGAGCGACTGAAGCTCTAGGAGGTTAGTTAGTTGAGATCAAGTTTATCTGAGTCCAAAACTCTTACTCTCTCTTTCTTTCTTTTCTTAAAATATTTATTTATTAAATAAATAGAGCTGGACCATAAAGAAGGCAGACCACTAAGGAATTGATGCTTTCGAACTGTGGTGCTAGAGAAGACTCTTGAAAGTCTCTTGGACTGCAAGGAGATCAAACTAGTCAATCCTAAAGGAAATCGACCCTGAATATTCATTGGAAGGACTGATGCCGAAGCTGAAGTTCCAACACTTTGGCCACCTGATGTGAAGAGCTGACTCATTGGAAAAGACCCTAGTGCTGGGAAAGATTGAAGGCGGGAGGAGAAGGGGATGACAGAGGATGAGATGGTTGGATGGCATCACTGACTCAATGGACAAGAACTTCTGCAAACTCTGGGAGATGGTGAGGGACAGGGAAGCCTGGTGTGCTGCAGTCCATGGAGTCATGAAAAGTCAGTCACAACTTAGCTACTAAACATTTATTTTTGGCTTTGCTGGGTCTTCCTTTCTGCACCCAGGCTTTCTCTAGTTGCAGCAAGCTGAGGCTATTCTCTAGTTGCAGCGCATGGGCTTCTCACTGTGATGGCTTCTCTTGTTGCAGAGCACAGACTCTAGGTCACATAGGCTTCAGTAGTTATGGTACACAGGCTTACTTGCCTCACAGCGTATGGAATCTTCCCAGACAAGGGATCGAACTCATGTCCCCAGCATTGCAGGCAGCTTCTTAACCACTGGACCACCAGGGAAGTCCCCTTACTCTCTCTAAGACCCTCTTGCCCTCAGGAAAAGTCTCCAGGGAGGAGCAGGTATTTGCAATGATGACGTGCCAAGGTGAAGTAGGCCAGATAATAGATGGCCTTGAATAGTCAAGTAGAGAGTTTAATCTTCACTCAATAGGGACCAGCAAGCCAGTGAAAGTTCTAGAGCAGGGAAAGGAGGTGCCCAGATCTGCCTTTCTGCAATGCCCTGAACTGGGTTCCACAGCCATTTCTCCCGTCCTCCAATCTAGGCTCAGCTCAGTCCTACTCCTAAACCAGGCCTCTTCCTGGGGCTGACACTGTCGAGGAATTCCTCCCAGCCTCCTCGAGCAGTTTTCAAGCCATAATTAATTGCACAGTAACGAGGATCTAATTGCCTTCCCCCTGCCAGCACCCCAGAGATGATGGGCTGTACCTGGAAGAAGGTGTGTTCGGAAGAAACAAGTTAATTAACACCCTGAACAAAGAGGCTGCTAATTGCATTGTCTCCATGACTTGGGAAGACGTTTTTTTAGGAATGGGAGTCTACTGTCTTGGGCTCACTGTCAGAAGAAGAACCTCGGGTCTCTGGGTGAAGGGGCTCTGCTCCCTCCTCTCCCAACAGAAACAGCCAGCCCGACTGCAGAAGCGAGGACCGCATTGCCCCAGGGAGAGCCAAGCACCCAGGTGTCTTCCTATCCCCGCATTACAGATGGACAGACTAAACCACCACGAAGGGCACAAGGCTGTGGCAGCTGGGCAACTCAGCCACCTTTCCACAGGGCTCCCGCTTCTGTAATCCAACAAGGAGGGTGGAGAGGACAGGGCAGAACTGGGGCAAATGCTTCTTCTACGTTCTCCCCATTCCTGAAGGAGGAAGCATGTGCCAAGAGATTGATTGGGAAGGCTTAGACTTCAGGGGAAATTGAGAAAAAGCCCTGCTGTTCTCTCCTGTGGCTGCTGCCCACCAGGGGGTCTGCCCACCTCACGAGGGAGCCTGGCAGGTGGGGAGTGGGTGTCTGCATTGGGCCCTCCTGCGGACCTCAGCCCTAAGACCTCATGGCCCATCCCTGAATAGGAAGAGTGGGCACAATGCCTCTGGTGGCCCCATTGGTACCCATCTGTGGACTTAGCATAGTTCCTGGTGTGTGTCGCCTTGTCTGGGCATCAAAACAGCATGGGAGGGGGCTGCCCATGCGTTTGGAACTCACCAAGAAGTTGGTAAAACCCTCTCCTGCCCCCAGACCCAAAGTCCCCCTGCTCCTCCTCACTCACCTCCCCCAACCCCTCCCATGGTTTACCGTCCAGAGTGAAGCCATCACCCTTGTCAAACCTGCGGGCCTGAAAGCTTCTTGGCCCTGGGGACCCGGCCTCTTCTCCCAGTGGGCCACCCCCAGAAGGCTCTCCCACCAGTTTCTCTCCTCGGGCAGACAATCCCCCGGCAGGGGCAGGGAGGGAGAGTGGTGCTGGTGCACAAGCATTCTGGGAAAATCCGCCTTCTGCGATGAACACAGGGGAAAGCCCCAGCAGCTGAGCCCAGCAGAGCTAGCTGTGGGCCCATGGCCAAGGCAGGAGGGAGGGACAGGTCACAGCGGCAGGGGCTTGGCTCTGAGGGTGGGTTCAGTTCAGTTAAATTCAGTTCAGTCACTCAGTCGTGTCCGACTCTTTGCAACCCCATGAATCGCAGCATGCCAGGCCTCCCTGTCCATCACCAACTCCCGGAGTTCACCCAAACTCATGTGCATCGAGTCATCCAACCATCTCATCCTCTGTCGTCCCCTTCTCCTCCTGCCCCCAATCCCTCCTAGCATCAGGGTCTTTTCCAATAAGTCAGCTCTTCGCATGAGGTGGCCAAAGTACTGGAGTTTCAGCTTCAGCATCAGTCCTTCCAATGAACACCCAGGACTGGTGTCCTTTAGGATGGACTGGTTGGATCTCCTTGCAGTCCAAGGGACTCTCAAGAGTCTTCTCCAGCACCACAGTTCAAAAACATCAATTCTTCAGTGCTCAGCTTTCTTCACAGTCCAACTCTCACATCCATACATGACCACTGGAAAAACCATAGCCTTGACTAGACAGATTTTTGTTGGCAAAGTAATATCTCTGCTTTTTAATATGCTATCTAGGTTGGTCATAACTTTCCTTCCAAGGAGTAAGCGTCTTTTAATTTCATGGCTGCAATCACCATCTGCAGTGATTTTGGAGCCCCAAAAAATAAAGTCTGACACTATTTCCCCATCTATTTCCCATGAAGTGATGGGACCAGATGCCATGATCTTCGTTTTCTAAATGTTGAGCTTTAAGCCAGCTTTTTCACTCTCCTCTTTCACTTTCATCAAGAGGCTTTTTAGTTCCTCTTCACTTTCTGCCATAAGGGTGGTGTCATCTGCCTATCTGAGGTTATTGATATTTCTCTCAGCAATCTTGATCCCAGCTTGTGCTTCTTCCAGCCCAGCGTTTCTCATGATGTATTCTGCATAGAAGTCAAATAAGCAGGGTGACAATATACAGCCTTGACATACTCCTTTGGCTCAGGGCCTTCCAAAGGATCCCAGCTCTTACAATTGGAGGTTTCGGGAAAGGCTTCAGGAACTCTGAGGAGGTGTGGAGGGAACGCAGATCAAAGGCTGGGATTGAAGTCAGAGATGAGAGAATCTGGCACAGGCTGCCTTTACACTGGCTGGCCTGCTGGTCTCTGACTCTACCAACTGCCACCAGAGCCCAGAGGGTCCACGAGGGGTCAGTGAGCACAGAGGGAAGGGGCATTGGCAGGAGGGTGCCTGTGGTCAGCTCTGCTCAGGGCCCATGGTGAACAGAATCCAGAGATGGCCAGGATTGGGCTCCACCCTGAGGATCATAAGGCCCTTCCCAGGCATCTGGCAGGACCCCGCCCAGTTTATCCTCACTAGAGAGAAGGCAGCAATAACTTGGGTTGTGGACATCCTGCTTGAGAAGCATCACACCAGACTGAGGAGGGCACCGGGTCCTTGGGAAATATTATAAATATTGACAGCTCCAGCCAGCCAGTCACTGTCATACTGTTTTTCATGCATTATCTCATTAACTCTCTGGTACAACCTTATACAGTGGGTATCTTTATTCTTGTTTTACAGGTGAAGAAACTGAAGTTCCAAGATGTCAAGTCATCTGCTCAAATCCCACAAAGCCAACAAGAGTCAAGTTTGGATTCAAACCCAGCTCTGTCTCTCAAACATTTCCTGTATGTTCAGGAATGACATGCAAAACAATATTCATTGAAAGGACTGATGCTGAAGCTGAAACTCCAATACTTTGGCCACCTGATGCAAAGAATCAACTCCTTGGAAAAGACCTTGATGATGGGAAAGATTGAGTGCAGGAGGAGAAGAGGGCGACAGAGGATGAGATGGTTGGATGGCATCATCAACTCAATGGACATGAGTTTGAGTGAACTCCAGGAGTTGGTGGAGGATAGGGAAGCCTGGTGTGTTGCAGTCCATGGGATTGCAAAGAATCAGACATGACTGAACACCAATAACAATGACCAGTCTAGCACGGATGTCAACCCTGGATGCCAATGTAAACAGCTAGTACAGCTGAGTAGCTGGTTGCTTCAGACAGTCACTGCGTAGGGGCCCGGCTGACCTTCCCAGCACCAGCCCCCACCCCGAACACATATACTCACAAGACCATCCATCTGAAATGCCAACAGGAAGTCATCCCCACATTGTCCTCGCAGGTGAGAAAAGGATCTCAAACCCAATGAGGCTGAGCCCCCGGCATCCACCAATCAAATCAAGCCACAGTTGAGTGGTCTGGTGTGCTCCCCGACACACATCATCCTGCCCAACCCCTTCATTTTCCAGAGAAGAAAATCCAAGTCCAGTGAGGGGAGCTGACTTACCCAAGGTCACACAGCAAATGTGACTAGGGTCAGCTGACCCTAGTCCCCAGAGGCAGAAGCCCTGGTCCCCCCAGCGCGGCCCCATCCCTGCACGTGCTGGTGGCAGAGCCACAGCTCAAGTCGGTTCTCAGGAAAAGCAATCTGCAGTGTGTTCGTGTCCTCTGACCTGGTAATTCTCCTGCGGGATCAACCCTTGGGAAATAATCTAAAGGGAAAGAAAAAAGGGAGTTTGACAAAGATGTTCATGGCAACGCTATTTGCAAGATTGAAAATTTGGCCACCGTCCAAATGCCCAACAATAGCAGTAAACAAACGGTGGTCGTATTAATGTGCCATGGTTATTAAAAATGACAGCCCTGTACACTACGTGGATACAAAACAACCTTCACATAAAATACCGTTAAGCAGAAAAAGGAGATGTCTTCTCAGGCTGGCTACCACCAGGCAAAGAAGAGTGTGTATCAACAGAGGCTGGAGGAGACAGGAGAGAGAAAAGTGGCTTATTGTTCACCTGGGCTGGGTTCTTTTCCCCTGAGAGTTGTTCAGCATCAAAATTTTTCTTAAAGATTTTTAAGTTATCCAATAGCAATGGAGGAGAATTAACTATGGGAGAACAATACTGCCTTCGGATCCACCAGAGTCCTAACTCCCACTGAGTTCTGCTTCCTTGCTGCCCTCCCCCCACCCCCGCCCCCAGCAACCCTGCAGACATGTGTGCAAATCAGCATCTGCCTTCCTTTCAGAAGGATGGTTAACAAACTGCTTTGGAGACATGAGATGTCAGGAAGTTCTTCACTGTCCACACATCTCCTGGAGACTTTAGCAGAAGTGAAAATTGCATCCATGGAGGCACTTTGGCCATGAGTCCTAATAGAAATGGACCCAAAGGTGAGAGAAGTAGAGAAAAGCCCCAGAGAGATGAAGAGAAAGTGATGGGAAGGAGACAGTGAGTACGCAGCTCCATGGGAGTGCTTTTGAGGGAAATCAGAAGCGTAGCTGGTTCCAGGCCCAGGAGGAATGAAGAAAATCCTTCCATGCAGAAGCTGGTGTGCAGAGATAGGCAGCCTGCAGAGCAGAGTAGGCATCGCATTTGCAGCGGAATTGGGGTGGGGGTCCAGAGAAGGGTGACGGGCCCTTGGCTGAGCTGAGTGAGAAACACAGAAGAGCAGGGGGAAATATAAGGGAAGCAGCGAAGGAGAGATAAATGCATCTCCTTCCTGGAGGAGGGCGTGGCAACCCACTCCAGTATTCTCGCCCAGAGAATCCCATGGACAGAGGAGCCTGGAGGGCTATATAGGCCATGGGGTCACCAAGAGTCGGACTGAAGTGACTTAGCAGCAACTTCCTTGCCCTTCAGCCCCTTCCCCCTCCTTAATCATTTCAAAATTCAGGGCTGTGAGGCTGGGAGGATCATAGCATCCGGAGGGCTTCTGGTTACATCCCCACCTCCACTGCCATGACCTCCATGTCAGACTGAGGAGAACCCCTGGCCTTAAGCCGAGGAGGGAATAATAGTAACTCCAGGAGCCAGTCCCTCAGGAGTAACCTTGGATGGCCATACTGGGATCTCCCTTTTACAGATGGAGAAACTGAGCCTCAAGGAGCCGACCTGACTCCATTCTGATAAAGGATGGAGCCGCTTCTTGATCACAAAGGCTGTATTTTCTGCCACATCACATATCAGGGAAGGAAAGAGCCCCACGGGGGATAAACAGGGTACTTGGAAATTTGTGACATGTCCCATTTCTTCAGGCTTTTGTGCCAGTTGAATTATGGCTAAACATGGCCAGAACAATCCAGAATTTCTGGACCAGAGACAGCAGGAATTGGCTACGTTGTAGGGAAATGGAAGTGTGGAGGGGGGCTCTTTACGTGGCTGTCTGAATTTGCCTCTTCATGCTGACTGTCTGGCTCAGCATCATTCTTGGAAAGAGAGGAAGGCACTCAGCGCCAGGTGTGTGGTTGTAGGATCCTGCTGGGCTGCTTCGGGAGGAAGGGTGTGGGTCTAAAACAAAGCCCCCCTATCTTGGGCAAGGCGATGAAGCTCACTGTGCTGAGTCAGGCATATGCCACATAGTCAGGTCATGGGCCATTGGAAAACCAAGCAAGGGCTCTTCTCAAGGTGGCCAGCCTGGGAAGGCCCTCCCTTAAAGGGCTGGACATGGCCAGTCAGGTTCTCCTTGCAGAATTTGAGTTGGAAAATACACACAAAGTTTGTCAGGCCATGAGGCTGCCAGAGAGCAGGAGTGACTTAAAAGTTATGAGTAAGTAGAAACTGTGAGGCATTCAGATGTTGAGAAAGGAAGGAAGCTGTTGATAGCAGAAGCAGACCCAGAGAGAAGCCTCCATATGGCACACAACTGAGCCACATTCATACGCTCAGCAGAGGAGCCAAGCAACACTCGATTCTGAGAGGGGAACAAGGAAACCAGATCCCTGGACCCTGAATTTTTCCCAGATCCAATGACTACTGAATCTTGAACATCTCACAGGATTCCTTCCTGTCAACCTTGCTATTGTAGCTTTACAGATATGTTCCATTTGTTGAGGAAACTCAGGTGAACATCTCTGCTCCTTGCAGCCCAAATGTCTTAACTCAGAGCCCAGACCTCGGTTAGATGTCCTTTAAATTTTCCCACCCTGCACTTCCCATCACTGCCCTTTGATCCGACTCTCCCTCTAGACTGTAAGCTCCCTGAGATGCTGACCTGTGTACCATTTTATCGCTGGAATTTGACAGTATTGGGAAAAGACAGAAGAAAGGAAGAAGGAAAGGAAAGAAAAGACGGAGGGAGGGAGAAAAGAAGGAAGAAAGGGTGGCATGGGCAAGTCTGTGTGGCTAGACAGCCTGCCCAGCTTATGGCACGCAGTGCACTGCGGGCTGACGCTGACCTCCATCCTTTCCAAGCCAACTGCACCCAGAGCCACACCTAGCCATCCGAGCTGCGTTTCCCACGGAGGTACCACGGGCATGCTGGGGAAAGCGGTTCTTCGTTGGTTGGGAAGTCCTATGTATTCAAAGATATTTACCACCCCAGACCCCTCCTCATCAACACCGGGAGGAGCCCCCAGTCATTGAGAAAATCCCAAATATCCCATCTCTGGATGCCCTTCAGGTGCCGTCCCTGGTTCCTCTGATCACATCTTTCGCCCTTAGAAAGTCGTGCTTGGGTGCCACAGAGCACTTGTAACAGTGATGGCTAGCATCCGTAGGGTACTTTCTCCATGACAGGCACTTTTCTTTTCTTTTTATTGTTGGCAGCACTGGGTATTCGATGCTGCAAGCAGGCTTTCTCTAGTTGCGGTAAACGGGGGCTACTCTTCACTGCAGTGCACGGGCTTCTCTTGTGGAGCCGGGGCTCTAGGCTCACCTGCTTCAGTAATTGTGCACACGCTTGGTTGCCCCTCGGCAAGTGAAACCTTCCCAGACCAAGGATTAAACCTGAGTCCCCTGCATTGGCAGGTGGATTCTTAACCACAGGACCACCAGGGAAGTCCAACAGGCACCACTCTAAGCACTTTATCTGTATTCATTCGTTTGCTACTCAGAGCAATTTTTATTGTAAGGTGAGTAATGAGTTTACAGATGAGGACAATGAGGCTCAGAGAAAGCTAAGCCACATGCTCAGAGCACAGTTCCTAAGTGCATGAGTCTGACTCGAGCCTACACTCTTGACCACGACCCCAGGCTCCAGGCTGTGCTTAGTCGCTGAGTCGTATTCGACTCTTTGCAACCCCATGGACTGCAGCCCTCCAGGTTCCTCTGTCCACGGGGATTCTCCAGGCAAGAATATTGGAGTGGGTTGCCATGCCCTCCTCCAGGGGATCTTCCCAATGCAGATACGGAACCCAGGTCTCCAGCATGGCAGGTAGATTCTTTACCATGTGAGCCACCAGGGAAGCCCAGGCTCCAGGCTGGCTGCTTGCAACCAGATCATGCTCCAGAGCTCTTACAAACCCACCCCACCCCATCCCACCCACCAGCGCTGCCGGACCTCTCACTGCCGCCGCAGCACGCTCGCGTCTGCTGCTCTGTTGAAGCTCCTCCTGAAGCGTCCTTCTCTCATTCACCACGAGTTAGGTGTTTCTTAGCCTCAGAGTTCCTACTTAGATAATGCTTTCTTCATAAGGCTTGCAAGCTTCTCCCAGGCAGAATAAACTAGGCCATTCCCTTGTCCGCCAGTAAGCCCATAGGCACGTCCCGGTGAAGCCCATAATGCAGGCTGCCTTGGAGCCCAGCTGCTTTGTGGGTGTTTCTGCATGGCTGGGCCAGCTCTGAGCACCTGAAATCTGTTCCCAGCATGTGCTGGTGGCCCAGCCTTGTTCTCCCAGCCATCACCAGCTGTCTCGCTGTATCACTCTACAGCTCCAGCTGGCCATGCTCTAGGCGGTCTCCCAATCTGCCATTTCTAGAGATAGCTTAGACCACCACCTTCCTCACTGGTGGCATCCAGGATCCCAGGACCACCACCAGGGTTGTGTCATTTAACCTCAAGCCTTCCTGTCACCCAGGCTGGTGATGGGCAGCTAGGAGCCGGGGTCATCACGCCTTCACTCTACCCTCCCGGCGAGTGGCCAGCCCTGTCCCCAGCATACATTTCCCTCAACACAAGGCTAATGCCCCCTCTCCCTCAAACTCCAATCTAGGTCCACTCCCAGCCATTAATAATAGCTGCACCATCGAGTGGTTCGTTACTCAGCAATTTGCAATCATAAATTAGTGGAAATTGCAGATGGGGGCCATGAAGGAGGATGGCATGATTAAGCTCGTTTGGAAATCAAGCTAATCAAGTGATGGAGAGGGACAGCTGTCTGGTCCTGAGAAAGAGGCCTTCCTGTACTTGCTGAGCCAGCCTCCGGCCTTGGACCGGGGTCAGATTCCCCCTGGGTGAAAGAGGAAGAGGTGCCCGGAGATACCTCGAAATGTGAAACTGGAGAGTCTAGAAAGACACTGGGATGGACGTGAAAGACTAAGACGGACACCAGGACGAGTCTTTACACTGATGTCTGTTCCCAAGTTGCCCACTGCCCCCTTGAACCTCTGTGGATCCTCTACCTCTCCTCTTAGCCCCAACCAGCCTCTTGGAAGGATTCCACACTGCTTGGGCGTTATTCGCCTTTGGAAACTGACTTTGCAGAGAGCATTTAAGGGAAAAGGGTTAAATACTCTTCCCCACCCCACCCCACTCTGGCGAAGGATGCTGAGTAGACATCTCTCCTCTCTCCCAAAGCTGGAAGAAAGATGCTGCTGCCCCCGCCCATATTTCTTCATGAGGAGGCACAATTATCTCCCGCACTTCCTTTTCCAGCGAGCAACAAGATGACATGCCCCTGATATACCGGCAGCCGGCGGGCGCCCTGTGCTGGATAAGGCGCATCTGAGAGCTGCTGCCCCTAAGTCATCCCTCCACCCCTTCATCTCTGGGGACAAATCTTAATGAGGAAGGCAAAATCTAAACAGCCTGGCAGATCCCGGGCAGGCTCCTGGTCTCTCCCTGCAGCCCCCAGCGCCCAGCCCAGGACCCAGGGCCTAGAGTTCCCTCCCTAGCAGGTAGGATGACGACCCGGAGGTTTGCAGCCTCCACTTACTGTATGTAGCCCACCTCCTATGTCTCCTCCCATTGTAGCACAGGGTGTCCCCTCTCTACACCTATGCCCAGGCTGTGTTACTAAACACCACTTAGTAACTTCATTATCTGGTCATTCTGCCTCATCAGTGTCCACTGCTGGCACTGCTAATAAAGCACTGACTAGGATGAGATTAACAAGCTCCTGCCTGGTGTAGCAAAGGAACAGTGTCTCCCTGACAAGTAATTAAAATGTAGCGTGGTGGGTGCGATGGTAGAGGAAGAGCTCCAAAGGACCCCTGAAGCACGGGGTTGGGTCCCGGCAGATAAAGAGAAGTTCAGCAGGTGGATAAGTAGCTGGGAGAAGGTTGTTTGCAGCAACGGAATTAGCATGTGCTGTGGTTCAGCCATAAAGAAAACGCCCACGTGGGGAACTAGGAGCAGTCTGCGGTTGCTGGATTGTGAGGAATAGAGTCATAGTGAGACGCAGAACCTCGGGTCTCACTGTGCCAAGGGGTGTGCAGCACAGCCACTGGTGAGTGTGAGCAAACACTCGCCCTGGCATGAGCGAGGGCTGGCTAGATGGCTGACAGAAGTGACAGCGTGGTGGCAAGTGTTCGGGGCCTTGGTCCACGCGAGAACGGCTGAGGCTGGAACCACGGTGGGGCAGTGAGCACGGTGAGGACCAGTGGACTCAAGGGGCAACCAAGAAGGACGATACATCCACTGAAATCCTACCCAGTCTTCACAGCCCAATTCAAATGCCCGCCTCTGCATGCAATGTTCCTGAGTCCTCCACACCTACAATAACGGTCCTGTCCCCAGATCATGGACCTCTTTATCAAATCGGTAATCACGCTCTGCCCTGAGTTAGAGGGGTGTCACTCGCCCCATCTCCCCCGAATGCTGCCTAAAAGTAGGGACGATGTCTTATCTTCTCAGAGCCTCTGCCTTGATTGTGGTTGTCGAGTCAAATCAAAGTGAAATACAGGGAGGCTGCAATCCTGGCACGTGGTCCACAGGTGGAGAGGCTGCCCCGTGAGGGAGAGAACTCACTCCTCACCCTGGGAACGCTCGGGCATAGGCTGGCCTTCCCTCCTCGGGGGCCCTGCAGATGGGACTCAAGTAGGGTGTGAGGTCAGGAGGCACGCCCTCTGAGCCCACGTATTTCAGAGGGGCTACCCTCCTTTTCCCCAGAGAGGGAGAATCACTTACCCTGGGTTGCACAGCAAGTCCACACAGGGTGCAGATGGGTACCTGGCCTGAATGCCCCCACAAAGCGGATTGACACCGTGTTCAGGAGCGTGGAGTCCCTTTTCTGGAAGCAGCATGATGCCTGTCCACTACCCTTTCTCTACCAAATCCCCAGGTGATGTGGTCTGAGCAGGTACTGTCTAGTATGACATGGAAGTTTTTCTGGCTCCTAGATGTTAACCCTTCCGCCCTGGAGCTGGCATGATGGGGGGAAATCTGGAGAGAAAGAGAGACACGGCAGAGGTCAAAGTCCAGCGAACAGAGTGGCTGCAAAAGAACTCAGATGCAATGACCCCTTCCTGGATTCAACGAGTATTTGTTGAGTGCCTACTGAATACTAGCCCCTGGGATTGGTCCCTATCTCTACCCGCTCATGCAGGCTACAACGCCTCTGCACTGACACTGAAAACCAAAACGAGGGTGAGGGAGAAACAAAATGCACTGAGGCTCTCCGATTATCCTCGGGCTTGTAAATCAGCTTCTCTCAAACTTCAGTGTGCACAAGTAGTCATCTGGGATTTTGTCAAAATCACATCCTGGTTCTTTAGGTCTGAGCTGAGGCCTGAGATTCTGCATTTCTGACACGCTCCCAGGTGATCCCAGTGCTGCTGGTGTGCAGACCATGCTGTGAAGAGCAAGGCTGGATCTCCTTTCCCTCCCACAAAAGAAAAAAAGAAAGAAACTAAGAGCATTGGGAGTCCATTTTACACATGAGGAAGCTGAGGCTCAAGGAGGTAAAGAACCAAAGAAGGGAGTCCTCATGCCCAGGAACTCTGGTAGGGAGACAGGCTGGTGGAGGAAGATATGTCATTAAGATGCAGCCCCAAGTCTGATGAGAGAGATAGAGTTTTATCCTGAGTATGCTCCCAGTAGGATGACAAGTATACAGCCTAACCCAGTGGGAGTCTCCCAGTCCTGTGGGGAGACAAGCCCTTGCCTTGGCAGCCCCAGTCTGGTTGTTAGGGCACAGACTCTGTCCTTTGGGAGCTTCCATCTGGCTCAGAGACCCAGGGAGAGGTGAAGGAAAGGACCAGCTCCCGACCCATACTTCCAGCACAAAGTTCTGCTGCCCACATTGGAGAGGAAATGCAGCAGACAGAGGGTTCATGGAGAGTCCCTTCCCAAGCCACTCTCAAAACCCAGCCTAGTGCTTCCCTGGTAGTCTAGGGGTTAAGAGTTTGCCTGCCAATGCAGGGCACACGGGTTCAGTCCCTGGTCGGGAAGATCCCCCGAGCCACAGAGCAGCTAAGCTGTGGTGCCACATCTGCTGAGCCTGTGCTCTAGAGCCCATGAGCTGCAACTCCTGAAGCCCTCGCGCCTACAGCCCGTGCTCCGCAATAAGAGAAGCCACCACAATGACACATCCTTGCAATGCAATGAAGAGTAGCCCCTGCTCATGGCAACTAGAGAAAACCCACATGCAGGAACAAAGACCCAGCACAGCCAAAAAAAATTAAAATTAATAAATAAATCTTAAAAAAACAACAGCCTAGATGCATGGAGCTCCTACCCTTGAGGGTGGCCCCCAAGCCTGGGTGGGCCCGGCTATTTAACGCTGTAAACAACACGCTTTCCTGTGGCCATTAGGCCCATAACAGCTCCCATCCATCCTCAACCTAGCCCTGCGACAGCGAACGCTGATGGCACAATTAGGCAACAGAGAGCGGGCCATAAATTGTGGGTGCGGCCGTGCCTCTGCCCGGCAAACTGAGGAGGCCCCGCCTGTGCTCCCGCGTCCAGGGCTCCAGTGAGGAGTGGTGCTGGTCCTCAGGACCCCCTGTCCCCACAGAGACTCCCCTCAGAGGCTGGGTCCTGAGCACCAGAAAGCCTTTGGCCTGTTAGGGCCCACAGAAAACCAGAAAGCTCTTTGAATAGCTCCACCCCGTGGGTATTTTTGTGCCAGAAAGCTCTGGGGTGCCTCTCCTGAGCTTTTTTAGGGCCAGCCTCTAACAGCTGTCACACTGTGTCTGGGGGGAGGCTGGGCCTGCTCCCCCTAGACCATGAGCTCGGCCAGGTCCATGCCTTCTGAATACGTCTGTGTATAACTGGGTCTAGCACACCTGAACACTCCCAGTTAGAGGGTGTGAATTCTAGCCCCTGGTAAGGTGCATCCCCTGATTCCCTGGGCAAGGTGCCTGCTTTCTCTAGACCCAGTTACCCGTCTATCAGATGAGGGGAGACTTTGCACACTGGAGGCTCACTGGCCCCACCGATGTGTTTTTTTATGGTTCACAAGATGGGAGAGGGGGGAGGCTTTAATTTAATTGTTTGGCAATACTTCTACAACGGGGCTTCCCCGGTGGCTCAGATGGTAAAGAATCTGCCTGCAATGGGGGAGACCTGATTTTGATCCCTGGGTCAGGATGATCCCCTGGAGAAGAGAATGGCAACCCACTCCAGTATTCTTTTTTTTTAATTATTATTTTATATAATAAATAAATTTTGGCTGTGCTGGGTCTTCGTTGCTACAGAGGCTTTTCTCTAGTTGCAGCGATTGGGGCCTACTCTCTAGCTGCGGCACACAGGCTTCTTCTTGCCGTGGCGTCTCTTGTTGGGGAGCACCAGCTCTAAGGCATGAGGGCTTCAATAGTCGCAGCTCTTGGGCTCAGGACTTATGGCTTCCAGGCTCTATGGCGCCTCACGCTTCAGATCTCAGCTTCAACGTCACTTTCTCCGGAAGGACTGCCCCAAACTTAGAATCCAGATGAAATCTCCATACAGTGCCACCTCCCAGCACCTCACCCCTTTCCCTTGATAGCACCAGTTGTGCCTGTAATGACTTAGGCATTTGTGGGATTATTAAATGTCTCCTTCCCCACTGGCACAGGAGCCCTAGGGGGCAGGGTTCAGATGAGTTTTACTCACCTCTAAATATCCACCCTTTAGCATAAGGCTTGGTTACACAGTTGTTGAATGAATAGATCACAGAGCCCCTTTTGTCTGCAGGAACTGCGCTGAAATATAGTCTCTTTCCTGCAGTAGGCTCATGAGTCTGTTGCCTAGTTAAACTCCAGTTTAGCTGAAGTTAAAAGTAATCCAATCCTCCCTTTCTCAATAAAAAAAAAAGGTTGAGTGAAGATTCTGAAGCTAAAATCATCCCGTGATTGGGGCAGACCTAGGGCTGGAACCCACCTCCTCTGCTTCCCAATCCAGCCTCCTCTTCCCTCCGTGGTCTGTCATTTCATCTGCCTGTTAATGGCCACACACATAGCCACCTCCATTATCCCATCAGCCCTGCTCCACCATCTCTATTGCTCCATTTAACCCCCTGGGGTTTCTGTTTGCTCTGACTCTACCCGTTGCTGCTTTCCCGAAGACTGCTGTCTGGGCCTCCTTGCATCTTTGAGTGTGGATGAGCAGGAAGATTTAATGTGGCTGGTTTGGTATTTGTCTCTGCAAAGCAAACCCTTCCCCTGCTGGGAAACTCATCATCACCAAGCATCGAGCTCAAGCTGAGCTCCACTTAGCTGTTTGCAAATGGCGGTGGGGAGCAGGGGCATGTGGGTGTGTGAGTGGGAAGCTTGGAGCCCAGGGAGGGGGCCTGGGGAGGGGGGGTGCCCTACAAAGGTAGGGCAGCTGCGGGGAAGCAGCTGAGGTGTGTACAGGCGTGTGAGGATGGCTGGCTCACGGTGGGCAATGCACCCGGGGCACAGGTCTGCCCCGTCCAAATCACGTCCCTAAATGCATCGCCTTCTTTTTATCATTTATTTGTCTGTTTGGGGCTGTGCCGGGTCTTTGTCACTGTGCATGGGCTTTTCATGTCGGTGGCTTCTCTTGTTGCAGAGCACGGGCTCTAGAACACAGGCTCGGTAATCGTGGCCCCCAGGCTTAGTTACCTGCAGCCTGTGGGACTGTTCCGGACCAGGGATCAAACCCGTGTCCTCTGCATTGGCAGGCAGGTTCTTTACCGCTGGACCACCAGAGAAGCCCCACAACCTTTGAATCACAAGCAGACGCATTGGTCATCACAGACTTTGGTCATCACGGTTTCTGTTCTATATCCAGGCAACTTCGGGGAGTGGATCTGTTATCTCACCAGCTGTGAGTCCCAGGGAATTCACCTAATCCCTATGGGGCTCACTCAACTCATCTTGAAAATGGGAACCTGTGAAGTTGCCCTTGGGATGTAATGTGACCGCTCATAGACACACCCAGTGAGGGGGTCACACATTACTGGACCCGTGACCAGCACACTCTCCTCTCTGTAACATGTATCCAGACTCCCTACTTTGACTCATACAACAGTGAGGCTCACCCATCACGACTGGCCCATGACTACCAAGGAGGCCATCAAGGAGGTCAAAATGGGATGAAGTGGGTCGTGACCACGCTAGCACTTCAGGTCCTCATCCATGCCCTCATCTCCTCCAGCCTCACACCACCCCTCCTTGTTCCTTCCTGATGCCAATATTCTCTGACTCGCAGGCGGGGTAATTTATTCTGTGGTCTGAGTGTCTTTTGCTCACCCCCCTGCTGCTGTATCTGTCTTAGTCCCCCTCCCCTCCACCCCACAAACACAGAGACAAAATACCCAAGGACGAAATGGAAAGGATGGAGGGGGGGTGGGGGAAGAAGAAGAGAACAGAAGGGGACAAAATCCCGCCACCATCTCAGCCTCCCTAATTGAATGACTCTCCTGCCTGACTCTCCCTGTCGGTTCCCATGTTCCTTCATTCCCTCTGAAAGCCCTTAAAATCATCCCCCCCCCATCTCATCAAATCCCTCCCCTTTCCTCCCTGCTTGTTCTCTAAGCTGCAGATTACTTTTTCATAAAATTCAATTTCTAGCCATTCTCATTACTTACTCACTTAATGTGGCTGGCGGCGGGGAAGGGGAGCGGAGGGGGTGGGGGAGGTGGTGTTCCGCGCAGCACTTATCCAGCCTGGTTACCCAGGCCCCTCGCTGAGGTGTATTAGAGTCTGATACGAGCAGATAATGGACTTCTGTCCCACGGAGGGAGCCGGCACTGGCGTCTTCAGAGATTGCAGCATCGCATCAGAGGGTGGCAAGGCTCACAATTGTCTCCAGTGACTCTTCTCCCGCTGGGCAGAGTCCACTGGGGGAGCCATTTGTTCAACAAATATTTGCTGAGAGCCTTTTATAGACAAGGCGCACTATTTGGTGTTGGAAGTGTAGCCATAACAAGAGAGGTCCCTTACCTGGACCTGGTGGTCAGGGAAGAATTGGGGAGGAAATGATACAGATGAAAAATCTGAATAGGATTAACAAGCTTAAAGGGGGAAATCAATATCTTAGCTTGGCTTCCTCTCAAAACAGAGCCTGAATCAAGGTCCTGTGAGCAGGTATTATGTCTGGGAGATAATCTCAGGGAACTAGAGCAAGGGAGTAGGGGGTGTGAGGCGGGCAAAGAGAGAAAACCAATCAAGAGGAGATTATTGACCTAGTTATTTCTACAGAAAACTCAGGGCTGTCTGAATAACCATGCAGAATGAACCTCAGAACTATCCTTTTGAAGGAAGGAGGCTGGAGCATTCACCTGACTCCTGTCCCCCGTTGTTTGAAGGTGGTCCCCAGAGGGATTCATTTCCCGCACTTCCCATGCTGCACATGTGTGAATTGAGCATACCTCTGGCTTTAGGGAAAGCCCTGAGTCAGACAAGTAGAGAGACGCTCCTGTGTATGCTTGCGATGGGATGCTGGCGACAGGCTCAGATTTGTTCACTGGAGCTGCCCTGAAATCAGGCCAGCTAAGGGAATGAGGCAGGGGGCACAGAAAGGGTCCGCTACAGCCCACCCCTTGCAGTGCTCAGATCTGCTCATTTTGTGCTTAGTTGCTCAGTCATGTCTGACTCTTTGCGACCCGTGGACTATCGCCTGCCAGGCTCCTCTGTCCATGGCGATTCTCCAGGTAGGAATACTGCAGTGGGTTGCTATGCCCTCTCCAGGGGATCTTTCCCACCTAGGGATCGAGCCCAGGTCTTCCACATTGCAGGTGGATTCTTTACCATCTGAGCCACCAGGGAAGCCCAGAGACCATTTATACTTACTCAGTCCTGTCCAACTCTTTGCGACCCCATGGACTGCAGCCTACCAGGCTCCTCTGTCCATGGGGATCCTCCAGGCAAGAATCCTGGAGTGGTTTAAGTAAAATTATTCAGGCAGGACAGCTAGTGGGTCAAGGTATGATACCAACTGCCACAACAGGTCCTGAGGCTACAACCGATATTCACAAATTATATCCTTTACCACTGGTACCGCTTTTCCTTCACCTTCAGTCAGTCCTTCAGCTGGCCTGGGTCGGTTGCTTTCTCCTCAAGAAGGGTGCTCTTGCTTTGCTTACCTTCCTCAGGCAGTGCTGCTGCAGCCACCCATTCAGTAGCACCATCAGGCATGGCAATATCATGCCTGTCCCAGTGAATCCCTGAGCTCCAGACTGAGTCCTCCTTGCCCTCCCTGGGCAGTGGTAACCCCCGCTCTTTGTGGAAATCATGGTCAGTTATCCCCCTCTCTCTTTGCTTGCTATTCCACTGACATGAAGAACCCAGCGTGACCAGGCTCACTCACAGTGTTGCCCAGAGTGGAGTCCTGCAGCATCTGCTGGTAGAACCAGTACCTTTCCTGCACTAAAGCCTAGAGTCGTGGCAACAGAAAGCACACATTCTCTGTGAACATCACTAGAGATGATGATTCTTGTTGTTGTCATTTAGTTGCTAAGTCATGTCTGACTCTTGTGCGACCCCATGAACTGTAGCCCACGAGGCTCCTCTGTCCACAGAATTTCCCAGGCAAGAATACTGGAGTGGGTAGCCATTTCCTTCTTCAGGGGATCTTCTCAACCCGAGGATAGAACCCTCATCTTCTGCATGGCAGCCAGATTCTTTACTACTGAGCCACCAGGGAAGCTCAGACATGATGGCAAGTGGACCCGAGTCTACTTCCACCCCTTGTTTTCCAGACACGTGTATCCTAGCTTTGGGAAACACAGCACCATATATTAGCTGTTGAGTCAATACATATACATCATCCTGGAAGGCAGTACCACAAGCCTACAAAGTGTCTTTCACAAACTGGCACCTTCCTTAAACCTCTAATAGACTATTCCAGTATTTAGTCAGACCAGCTGCTTCCGAACGGTGAGTTATATAGTAGTGCATTATATGTCTCATAGCCATGCTGACCCTTCACCATGAAATGAGTCTCCCGGTCTGAGATGATGTATTTGTGGGATCCCAAGCTGATAAATCGGGCACACTTTAACCCCTCAAATTGCAATACTAACAGAAGTATTGAAAATAGGAACAATAAACCGAATGAGGAGGCCACACGGGTGAACTGAACAGGGATACAATGGAGACCACAACCCTTTCTTTTTTATTATTATTTACTTTTAATCGGAGGATAATTGCTTTACAATGTTGTGTTAGGTTCTGCTGTACAACATGAATCAGCTGTAAGTATACATAGATTCCTTCCTTTCTGAGCTTCCTCCTGATCACCCGCCTCATCCCACCCCCTCTAGGCCATGTTTTAGATCTTTTCGTGTTTATTTGCTGTCGTGTCCAACTCTGTGATCCCATGGACTGTAGCCCACCAAGCTCCTCTGTCCACAGAATTCTCCAGGCAAGAATACTGGAGTGGGTTGCCATTCCCTTTTCCAGGGTATCTTCCCTACCCAGGGTCAAACCTGAGTCTCTTGTATTGCAGGCTAATTCTTTACCATCTGAGCCACTGGGGAAGTCCCTTAGATCTTTGAGGGTGGCACTAACCTCTGCAATTCCAACTGCCTAGCTCTTGACTTTCTGTCATGGTTACGGGGCGGGGGAAATTGGGGGAGTTCCAGAAAGATTCCATCTGGCTCTCTTACCATAAAAACTCTTGCTCCATAGTAAGGGCACCAATGTGAGTGTTCTGCCAACATCTAAGTACATCTAAGTACATCCATCCCCATAATGCACACAAGGGTAGAGAAATGTCTGCAAGAAGAGTCTATGAACCAATTAGAGGTACTGTAAAGTGAACAGTCAGGACCCCATTTATCAGCTGGCTTTCACATACCCTGAGTCTAAACTGGGGAACTTTGAAGGTGTTATAGGTTCCCTAACATCAGTGATAGGTCAGACCTTGCATCCAATAGCCCTCAAAAGGTCTAGCTATTCGTCTTTCTTTAGGAAAAGATTAAGGAAATATTGTTTATGCTGTGGAGGCAATGCAAGTTCTTCCTCTAGAGGACTTGGTCTTTCCATCAGTTATGGGCTCTGGGTTTAAGAACCAGCTCAGAACTGGAAAGTGGGTAAAAAATCATGATTTCCTATTGCAGTGGCTAATATCAGCCATCAGGTTTTTTTTTTTCCTCCCCTTCGTACAAGTCATAGAATCCCCTACTTGGCCACTATCTACCTCATCCGCAGGAACAAAATGGTGTATTGCCAATCACCACAGTTCCCTGAGTTTGGAGGCACCCTAGTGGCCACGCTCATCTTGCTTCTCTGTATGATAATTATGTCCACATGCAGACCTCAGCTAGTCCAGAACCTTCTTGTCCCTACTGACACAAGGGAACTCAGTTCCATGGCTACACCCGCTACTGTTAGCTCTAGCCTTCAGAGGACAGCCGCCTGCTCAGTGATGCTGGAAACCCCCTCACTCATACATTCCTGGTGGATTTAATGGTGAGTGTCCTCGGACTTCCCTGGAGATCCAGTGGTTAAGACTCCGTGCTTCCTCTGCAGGACACACAGGCTCGATTTCTGGTTGGGAAACCAAGATCCTGCATGCCACACGGTGTGGCCAAAAAATTAAAAAATTATTGTTTTAAAAATGGTGTGTCCTATTGGCCCTACCAGAGCACATGGATTTAGGCGGTGGGTTTCTTGGTTTCATGTAATAAATCCATTCTAACACAGCCACGTCTCTGAGTCTTCTGACCCCATCCTCAGTGCTCTGCCAAGGCCATTCTGACATCCTCAAGGGGCCTTTGCAGTAGCATGCCAGGACTGGCTCCAGGAGGCCTTGCCAGAACATTAAATCCTGAGTCATGGGAGAGTGTCCCCATGTCAATAAATGTGTTTCCAGCGTATATTCCACCCCACTCCAACTCTTAACCCTCAAATTCCACTTCCATACAGATTTCCCAGTTTCTACTCTTGTGTATCAGCTAGATCCTCCTGCAACTGTTTCAGTGAATAAGCTATTTCCTCCCATAAGAGGAGTTATGTGTCTTCCCTTCAGCTAGGCTAAGATCCATCTTCAGTTATTGATCTGGGTGGAGGCGGAGGGTAGATCTTGAGGTTGGACAAGAATCACCTTCCAAGCAGTTGCCTTCAGGCAAAAGGAGATGCTGATCCACTCCGACAAGGGGGAGGGGACTGCGGCTCTCAGTCAAGAAGGTTCAGGGAAGCTGGGAGTTCAGGGTCCTCAGGTGCATCACTGAACATCTTCGTCTCATCCTCAGGGTCCCATTCCTCTTTCAGACCTGACTTGAGCCAAGGAGTCCTGCAGAGATTGCACATTCAGGCTCCTTTGCAGCCCTGCTCCCTTATCATTAACTCCCAGGCCTGGGTTCCGGCATTGTCTGCCCTCTAACTGTGCCTCGCCCAGTCCACTCAGTGAGAGTCTCAGGAATTGAGATCCTTCAGTACATCAGAGGTTATTACACCCCCACTAGCCGCCTGCAGTGGTAAGGAATGTTCCAGAATCTCATGCGGAAGATGTATTCTCTAGGCCGCTTCTAGTATCAACTGTCAATCTTGGGATTCCCCTAAAAGCAGAACTTGAGACAAGGTATTAGGTACAGGCGGTTTACTTGCAGGCAGGGGAGAGGCTTCCCCAGGGGCTTAGCGGTAAAGAATCTGCCTGCAATGCAGGACACACACATTCAATCCCTGGGTCAGGAAGATCCTCTGGAGTGGGGCACAGCAACCCACTCCAGTCTTCTTTCCAGGAAAATCCCATGGACAGAGGCACCTGGAGGGCTACTGTCCATGGGGAAGCAAAGAGTCAGAGACGACTGACTGACTGTGCGGGCACGCTGTTTACTTGCGAGATGATTCCTAGAAACCAGAGTAAGGAGTAGGGACAGTGAGACAAGAAGAAAAGAGGGAAAACAACAAAGGTACTTGTTTGAGCTAGTTTCAATGTAAACAACTGAGGCTCCAACCTGCTGGGACCCTCCCATGGTATATAAGACCGTGCGGAATATACTTTAGAATTGTTTCTCTAGGCTGGAGGTGGGGACTGAGTTCACTGACTCCTAGCCCCTACTGGTGCCCCCACTGATGCCAACTGCCCTTCCTCTCCATTCGACTGTGCCTGCGTGGAGGCTCAGTGATTTCCTTGGGTTCAGAGAGAGGCCAGTATCAGAAAAACAGGAAGGGAATGCAGCCCATGTTTGAGATGGGGCAATAAAGGGATACATGGAAGAGTCAGACTTCCCTGGTGTCTCAGACGGTAAGGCATTGCCTACAATGCTGGAGACCCGGTTTCGATCCCTGGGTCGGGAAGATCCTCTGGAGAAGGAAGTGGCAACCCATTCCAGTATTCTTGCCTGGGAAATCCCATGAAGAGAGGAGCCTGGCGGGCTACAGTCCATGGGGAAGCAAAGAGTCAGACACAACTGAGCGACTTCATTTCACTGGACCAGTCCAGGACAGCTACACTGATACCAGCTGGGCTGAAGGGGTATGACATGAAATAATAATAATAATAAGCATCTGCAACAAATAATGTTTCTGACAGCAGAAACAGCGTGTGCCAAAGCCTGACAAAGAGAAAGATGTTTTCTGAAGGACTTGAGGGGGAAAGACTTGAGACAGAAGGGATAATCTCTGATTCAGGAAGACTCTCACAGGCTGTGTTAAGATTTTGAATTTCACCCTGAGAGAATGTGAACACCATGTAAGGGTTTTAAGCAGGGGAATGAAATGATGATGAATTTATTGTAGAGCTCTGTGGTAAAAAGCCACTAACTGTCCCCAATACCACCACTCACCTTCCTCAGTGCCTCTGATTTGTCAACAGGCATATGACTGGGGCCCAAGTCTCTCTTGCATCTACGTGTGGCCACGTAACTCAGTTTTGGCCAATGGGATAGGAGTGGAAATGGTTGGTGTATTGTCTAGGAAGTGTCCTTAAAGGAAATGTCCTCCTCCTTGCTGACTGGATTGCAGATGTAATAGCTGGAGCTGTGGCAGCTATTTTGGTCCATGAGGTGGCATCGTGAAATCAGCAGAGCACTGAAATAAAAAGGAGCTTCAGTACCTGATAGTGCCATGGAGCACTATTATCTAGCTCTGAACTACTCACCTGAAGACTTTTCCGTATAATTTTAAGTCTGTCTTACACTGTAAATTCTAACTGACATAGGGCTGTAGAGTGAATACAGACACATCAGTTAGAAAGTTATTGCAAGAATCCAGGCAAAGGATAGCTTGGCCTGGAGTGGTACAGTAGAAATGAATGAATGAGAGAAGTGAATGAATTGGAGATACTTTTGAGGTTAAATCTATGGCTTGGTGTCTGTGGGAGCATATTATGTGGTAAGAGAAAAAGAGAACTCTAGGTGATGCCCAGCTAACAGGCTCGAGCAAAGAGGTGGTGGTGGAGCCTAGAGTGGGAGTGGAGATTAGTTGAGCAGATACTCTTTGGTCCTAAGTGGGGCCTGAGATACCTGGTACCAGGCCC
This sequence comes from Bos mutus, assembly GCF_027580195.1. NCBI lineage: Eukaryota > Metazoa > Chordata > Mammalia > Artiodactyla > Bovidae > Bos > Bos mutus. The sequence continues at coordinate 46,824,199 of NC_091635.1, forward strand.
CCAGAGGTACCTGTTCCCATGAAGGAGATCTTGAACCAGCTTCCAAAACCAGCTCAAGACTCACCTTTTCAGTAAACCTTCTCAGATCATCCCTGTATTCCCACCCTCAGGACCATTCAGCCTGTCCCTTGCATTTGACATACCCAACATCCACTTCCAGTGTTTCATATGCAGCTCAGAGAATCTCATTGAGCATCAAAGTCTATGTTCTGTGTAGGATGGAGAAACGGTTTGGTCAGAAGCAGAGTTAACTCAGGTAAAGTGTTAGACAACAGGGATGGAAATAAAACTGAAATCTCCACTCTCAGGTGACTCACAGGAAAGATGGCAGATTAGTAAAGTGAATACTCTCCGTTTCAAAGAATCCATCAGTGTTAGTGTGTTCTGGGTACATGATTTCCCCCAAAGAAAGTGCTTGTCCCTGCCTGAAAGGTTAGAGAAATCGTCACAGATAAGGGAGCATTGAAGTCAGGTTGTGACATTAAGATAAAGGCAGACATTCCTGGCAAAGATATTTGTTGTACAAAGACTTCTGAGAGTGAATCAGTTTCATGATTTCAGAGAATTGTTAAGCAGTTGAGTATTCCTAGGAAAGTGAATGTTTCATGGTTTTTGGAAGAAGGAGGGATTGAGAACTCAAAATGCAGTTCGAGACTTCCCTGGTGGTCCAATGGTTAAGGATCCACATGCCAACGCAGGGGACATGGGTTCGATCCATGGTCCAGGAAGATTCCACACGCTGCAGGGTGACAAAACCCATGTGCCTCATCTACTGAGCCTTGGTGCCCTAGAGCCCATGCTCTGCAACAAAAGTCACGACAATGAGAAGCCCGAGCATCGCAACTGGAGGGTAGCCCCCACTCACGGCAACTAGAGAAGGCTTTCAAGCAGCAAGAAAGACCCAGCACAGCCAAAAATAAACAAATTTTTTTAAAGTGCAGTCAGGACCCATGTCAAAGGGAACTCTATGAGCTATACTATGTGGTCAGGATGGTAGTTATGGCAACAGAGGGGGTGGAGATAAAAAATTTTAGGCAGGAGAGTGCTGAGATATATAGCAAAGCAGTCATCATAATTTACAATAATCGCTAACATTCATTGAGAGCTTCCTATGTGTCAAGATAGATGCTAGGCATCTTATCTAGACTACCTCATGTACTCAACACCCAGTACAGTAAGGAAACTGAGGTCCAGGCAGACTATGGAATGAGCCCAAGGTTACACAGATAGTAAGTGGTAGAGCTAGAATTCCAACCAGAGAGGTCTTCCTCCAGAGCCCATGACCTTAACCAAGATGCTGAGGCTAACACTAACAGTCCCTCTTGAGATGTGCAATGAGATACTCTCCTTTGCAACTGTGCTTTAAGTCATTTTAGGTAGAGCAGTGGGGAGAAGGAAGAGGTGGGTGTTTGTACAAGAGGGGTTTTCAATAAATATCTCTGACCAAGGGAGAAATTGAGACATAAATATGGAATTCTAGATGGCTAAAATCAAATGCATTTTAGAGATAACTAGTCTAATTCTCTCACATTCACAGGGATGAAACTGAGACTCAGAGAAGGGGGTCACACCAACAGTCAGTGGCAGGATTGGACACTGGTATTTTTCCTACGCTATCAGGGGAAGTTAGCAGTGCCCCTGTAGTCTGCCTGCAACGCAGGAGAGCCGGGTTTGATTCCTGGGTTGGGAAGACCCCCTGGAGAAAGAAATGGCAAACCTCCCCAGTATTCTTGCCTGGAGAATTCCACAGACAGAGGAGCCTGGTGGATTACCAGCCACAGGGTCTCAAAGAGTCGGATACAACTGAACAACTAACACCTTCACTCTTCCGTAGTCTATTCCTTACCACTCTGCACAGCACTATCTTTTTGGAGATACTGGCAAATTATACTCACTCCCTGGAAGTAAAAGCACAGCTTTGTTCTTTTTCTTTTTAAACAGCAGAAGTCCCAGAAACAAAGCCAGAATCAGCCCCGAGAAGCTTGGTGTAAACACTGCCAAGTCTGGGGCCAGCAGGGAGTCAGTTGAAGGAAAAGCAAAACTCTCCCCAAAGCCATGACAGGGAGGACTTGAACCACAAAAGAAGAAAAGTTTGGTGGGTCAAATAAAGAGCTCCAGCCAAGTTCTTATATGCCAGAGTGGGAGCAGGTGATCCTGCCCTGGGCTCACTACCAATCTCCACGGTCAAGGTCAAAGCCAAGCAGACAGGTGCCCAGGGTTACCAATAGCAAACAGTCAGAACTCTGCACCCAGCCAAGCCATCGGTCCATCTCACACACACACACACACACACACACACACACACCATCCCAGGATGCCTGGTATCTTTCTAGTGCTTCCACAAGGAAGTTAAGATGCAAGACATTTCGAATGATGCAAAGGCCAGAAAGTGCACAAAAGTTTATTGGTTCTTTCTGCTTCGCTGACACGTCAGGGTTGTATTTGTCATGTCTGTGCTCTATGCTCGGCCTGCAAGGGGAGCTCATGGAATGGTACAGAGGAAAGAGCGCTGGACTGACAGCCAGAGGTTCTGGTCCTCTGAGCATCTGCTGTGTGAACTTGGGCTTCTTATTTACCCCTTCTGAGCCTCGTATTGCTGATATGAAAGAAACCTGAAGGCTCTTTTGAGTTCTAGGGTCTTATTAAATATGACGTTCCCCCTTCCAGCAGACACCTATCACTCCCTGCTCTGGCTGCTCCTCTTACCAAGAATGCCCTCCCAGTTCCCCTCTATCAGTCCAAATCAGAGCCCAACTTTCTTCAAGAATCTTCTAATTAATCCCACGATAATACACTCCTTACTGTGGAGCCCCTTAGAAGTCTGTGCTATTTCTCAAATAAGTTGTGTTACAATTCTTCACGCACGAGGGAATTCGCTCTCCAACTGGACAGTGAGCTCCTCCAGGGCAAGGAGTCTCAACTCCAAATCCTTTCCTCCAAGGGTACTTGATAAATGTCGGATCACGCCATTCTATCCCTCAATTGCCTTCAGTTGACTGTGGGCCAATGCCATTCATTCACTCAGCATGGATTTACTGAACGCCTGCTCCGTGCTGGGCACTGTGCTGGGTACTGGAGATAAAACAGTGCAATCACCACAGGCTCCCCCACCCTCCTCCAGCAAGCACGGTCCATTCCCCTTGCCTTCTCCTTTTGACTTACACTTTGGCCACCTGATGTGAAAAGCCAACATATTGAAAAAGATTCTGAAGTTGGGAAAGATTGAGGGCAGGAGGAGAGGGGAGTGACAGAGGATGAGATGGTTGGATGGCATCACTGACTCAACAGACATGAGTACGAGAAAACTCTGGGAGATAGTAAAGGACAAGGAAGCCTGGCGTGCTGCAGTCCATGGGGTCACAAAGAGTCAGACACGACTTAGCGACTGAACAACAACAATGCTAAATCCTTTGCTGGCATTTCGTCCTCTCCATTCCTTGCCATTTTTATAACTCCTAGAAATGGAGAAGAGAAAGAAAAGAAGGAAGAGTGAGAAGAGAAAGCATATAAGGAAAAAGGATTATCAGAAAACATAAACCCAGCCCAACTGTCAAGGGCTTTGAAAAACTCTGCCAAATTCCATCCTCTTGGTTGGGATCTAGAAACCTGCTGCCCAGTGAGCAGGCCAGGGTAGGGTCATCTAGTGAAAGACAAAGTCAGCCCACCTCTCATTCATGCCAGAGATTCTCCCCTGCCAGGCACCACTCACTTTCTTTCCTGATTCATCCATTAGCCCCACAGGCTGCCTATTGCTTCACTCGAGTGATACAGTGAGTCAGAACGCCCAGTTGAATGGCTGGATGAGCCAGTGAGTACCAGACACACCAACCCACCATCCCTGGTATTTACCCTAATTGGATCAAGAACAAAACTCACTTTCCTAGCTTTTCCTCTAATGCATGCTACGGATGAGTGCTCCTAGTGATCACACCCCAGCACCTGCTATGCTGGGGCACAGGATGCCAGTGGGCAGTGTCCAAAGGCCCAGCACCCCTCTTGCTGGCATCCCCGCCCACTCCCTTCCTGGCCCTGCAGCCAGGACGTGCACTCCGGAGCCAGAAGAATTAAGGCTCAGCCTCCAGGGGACAGAAGGGGGCCCCCCCAAAGCACTGGGCATCCCTTTTGTGGAGCATTTACTTCCTCTGACTTGTCCCCATGTCCTTGGGCTCTCAGAGAAGATATTATGGTGGGATGTACGCACCCATTAGCTCTTGGCTGCTGGGGCAGAGCATACCATCAGCAGCCCCTGCCAACCAACAACTTCCTCTCCCGTGCCTCCCAGCCAGCCCTCCCACACACACCAACACACAGTGATGAGGGCGCTGGATCTAAGTCCTTCCCGGTCGGATTAGGAGGTCCTTATGGGGAAGAACTTAATCACAGACCTGTGAGCTCCCAAAGGACAGAGGCCACTCTTGTCTTCAGACCGGGTCTCTGTGAATGGGGGCCTTTTACCCCTCTCTAGATTGGGGCACCTCCCCCGCAAGACTTTACCCCCTCCATCAGACTGGGGATATGTCAAGGAAAGGTCTGTTCTCCCTCATGGACTGGAGGCTCCCCCAGGACAGGGCCCACTAGATCCAGTTTCTGTAAACCCCACTGTGTGCCACATGCTTTCCAGAACAAAGACTGAGAGCTGGTGTGAGGAGTGGCCAGTCCAAGGGAGGCGGCACAGTGCCCCGGCCACAATGCCAGCAGCTGAGACTGGGGTCACCTCTTCTGCACAAAGCAACCAGCTGAAGGAATCAGGAAGAACTGGGGCTTCCCTGGTGGCTCCGTGGTAAAGAATTCACCTGCCAGTGCAGGAGACGCAGGTTTGATCCCTGGTCCAGGAAGATCGCACGTGCCTCAGAACAGCTAATCCCGGGTGCCCCAACTCCTGAAACCCACGCACCCTAGAGCCCGAGCCCCAGCTCGCCACGACTAGAATAAAGCCCAAGCAGCAACGAAGACCCAGCACAGCCAGAAATAAATACATTTTAAAAAGAAAATGGGTTGCCAGTATAAAATGACCTTATTTAGGCATAAAAAAGAAAGAAGTGTATGTGTCCAGAACAGGGTAGTCAGTGTCTGTCCCTCTCTGTGCAGACTTCAAAGCAGAGCTTTGAAATCAGAATCCCAGCTTTCTAGTGTGCAAGCTATGCCACGAGGACCAGCCTCAGGACCTCAGTTCCATAAACACTGGAAATAACAAAGTCTACCTGTAAGGATTTAGTGAGGCTCCTGCAACACAAGAGGCAAAGCTGGAGGGCTGGGTGCTGACCACCAGGCTGAGGGAAGAGGGAACCTTTCATTGTGACATGTGCCCATTTCCTAGATTTCAACAGTCCCATCATGGACCATTTCCAGCTACCAGTGCGGCGTCACTGAGAACAGAGCTGGGAAGAAATGTGCTAAACTGGCTTTCAGGAGTCAGCTTGAGCTGGTTCCAGTGCGTCATCATTTAGAACATGCAAGATGCTCCGGAAACTATAAGCTGTCATGTGCTACCTGGTCAGGTTACAGCTACTCCTTTTTTTTTTTTTTTTTTGCCTTTTCGTTTTTAATGTCTAAGTGTCACACTTAAGAGGGGCCTGGGCAAGCTGGAATAGGTTTGTAGGAGGGTGAGCTAAGGATGGTATGGTAGGGGCCAAACCAGCTAGTTCACCAAAGCATTTCCCGTCTTCTGCTGGACTCACAACCAGACCATATTTCCCAGCCTCCCTTGTGGTCGGGGGCAGTCATGTGACTGAGTTCTGGCCAGTGGAGTGTGGGCAAGGGTGATGTGCATCACCCAGACATGACCCACTCACTGGCTAAGGGTGAGAACTTGACGGTCTTATGGGAGGGCAGAACCTAAGATGCCAGGAAAGGGGATGTGGAATTACAGCCCTGAAGGTTGAAAGCCTGTGCTGGACAGTTAGTTACACGAGAAAGAAGTCAACTCCTGTCCCGTGAGGGAAGCCACTGGGATTTGCGCTTGGTGGGTCATAGCAGTTACGACCCACTCCGACCTCTACATATGGACTCACAACCCCACCACAAGGGGACGGCTGCAGAACTGCTGCCCTGGAGAAGAGGAAGGTCCAGTGGAGAACATTATACATTATCCTCAAATCCAGCATTCTCGCCTGGAGAATTTCATGGACACAGGAGCCTGACGGGTCAATGGGGTCATAAAAAGTCGGACATGACTGAGCGACTAAAGCACACACACTTTATGACTGTCTGGGGTCTCCTGTACGACCCCAGAGAGCAGCTATAGGACCAATGGGAGGAAAGTTACAGGGATGCAGATCCAAGCTCAACACGCAGGAAGGTGTGGGCAGTGGGAGATCTTGGGAGGTAGTGACCTGCAGTCCCAGGGGCTGTGCAAATAGGCAGGAATGCCATAGAAGCCACTCGAACATCAGCTAGCATCTTGACATCAGCTTCATCCTTTGAGGCTATCTTCAAGACCTTGGAGTCTGTGATTGTCAATCTATCATTTCCCACTAAGATGCTGCCTCCCCATCAGTCCTGGATCTTACAAAGGCTCAGGCTGGATTCTTGAATGAGACAGAAAGTCCTCAGGGCAAAATTCTATTTCTCCTTCAGACTCACTCCTATTCATCTCAGCCCCAGCTCCCAACAAGGACCGTATGACCAAATGTGGGAACAAGACTCTGAGTTTGTGGAAGACCTGGTTACTAGGGTTTGGGAGGGTTTTGGTGGGGGGGGTTGTGTGTGTGTGTGTGTGTGTGTGTGTGTGTGTGTGTGATTGTTATTGTTGTTTTGGCCAAACCCTGCAGCATGCGGGACCTTAGTTCCCTGACCAGAGATCGAACCCATGCCCCCTCCAGTGGGAGTGTGGGTTCTTAACCACTGGACCACGAGGGAAGTCCCAACCTGGTTGCTAGGGAAAGCGACCTTCCTGAGTGGGAGAGAGGGGTGGGGAATGAATAGACTAGGCTGCACAGGGAGTGCAGACAGGAGGAGGAGACTGACCTGGAAAGCAATTTGAGCTGGACGAGAGGAGGGCCAGCTGCTCCCAAGCATCCAGCAAAGGCAGAAATCTTCATCTCTCTTGGCTTCGACTGAGGAGGAAGGCTCAGCGGGGACCTTGGTAGCATAACCTCAAGAGAAAGAAGCTCCGGCTCGGCTCTCCAGAGGCTTCTTGACGTGAGAGTCTGGGCTGTGTTCTCCATCAGCTTCCACATGTGTGTGTGTGCGTGCATTCAGACACACACACACACCCTTCCAACCTCTGCTCTGGCCTGCTATCTCAACTATTTCCCAAAGCCAAGCTCCCAAAAGCACCCTGAGATTTCTAGGAGATCTGGAGGCTGGGTCTGGGGGAGTGACTGGGAAACAGAGAGAAAAGATGTTTTCCTGAAAGAATCATTAAGCTGTACGCAATCCTGAGGTCTCCTCTCCTGCCCACGCCCAGCCCACCTCCACCAGGGCCTCCCATCATCATGGGCGCCACATGAGGGCCAAATTGAATTAGAATAATTAACTTTTGGTCACACTTTTAATTTGGTGCCGGAAATAAGAGAGCTAATGGAGATTAAACAAGACTCTGATGCTGGAGACCAGCCTGAAAGCTGCACAGGGAGGCCCCGGGCTCTTTGTTGGGGGGGTGGCGGTGGGCACACAGACAGCCAGAGGGAAGAGACTGAGCGAGAAGAATGCGGTATGTGAACCACAGCCCGTCCATGTGAGTTGACGCACATGTCCCTGCTGTGTGCCCATGTGCACTCACTGCCTGTGAGAAGGCCTGAGTGTCATGCAGACAAACACGCGCTCGTGTGTGCCTGGACATAGGAGGTTTGCACACACAAGTGGCTGTTTGTACATGTGTGAGCGCACGTGTGCACACATTGCTTTAAATCCTGGGCAGGCAAAGCTACCTGACTTTTATGGGCTCCTAGCAGTTCTGACCTGAAAGGAGCCTTTATAAATGTCTTCAAATCCACCAGCTGCTTGAGGCTCTTCCACCTCACTTTCCCCAGGAGAGCACACACCCCATCAACCCATGCTTTCCCTGCTGACGAGGGGCTCACCACCACCACCACCACCAAAGGCGGCCTGCAGAGCCCTGCCTGTGAGGAAGCACTTCCTTCCTCCAGCATTCACCTGTAGCCCTGGATCTGCCTCCAGGGTCGCACAGAGCAAGGCCTCTCCCACTCCCTCAGCGTCACCAGAAGGAGTGACTGTTGCCTTCTGGATAGTCTCTTCTCTAGGTGAGGCAGCTGGTTCTCCCCTAGGGTCTGAAAGAAAGAGAAAGTCGCTCAGTCGTGCCCAACTCCTTGCAACCCCATGGACTTATAGTCCTTCTCCAGACCAGAATACTGGAGTGGGTAGCCTTTCCCTTCTCTAGGGGATATTCCCAACCCAGTGATCGAACCGGGGTTTCCTGCATTGCAGGCAGATTATTTACCAACTGAGCTATGAGGGAAGCACCCCTCTAGGGTTTTCCTCCTCAAAATGTGGGGCTTACTTTTCTGATTAAAGAAAATAAAAAGAGCTCTGACAGTGTGTGTATATATATATAGGCTGCATTGAGTCTTAGTTGCAGCATGTAGGATCTTTCATTGAGGCACATGGACTTTCTATTGTTTAGTTGCTCTGTGGCATGTGGGATCTTAGTTCCCCAACCAGGGATCGAACCTGCATCCCCTGCTTTGCAAAAGTGGATTCTTAACCATGGGACCACCAGGGAAGTCCCAATGACATTTTTTTAAGGGAGAGAAGAACCTCCCTAGATCCTCCTACAGGACTTCACCCAACGTGACACACGCACATGACCCCAAGCACTCACTCACACGCCAAGGCATGAAGGAGATGGGCTGGGGTACGCACCTGCCAGAGACCCCTGGGCTCATCTGCTCCAGCCACGGTCAGACTTCACATGGGTCAGAATCATCCGGTGGGATTTACTAAAATACAATTCCCAGGCCCTTGACCAGAGGTTTGGATGCTGCAGGTCTCCAGGGGGCACCCGTCCTCCGCACTTTTAAGAAGCAGCCTGCTGACTCTGATGCAGCTGCCCAAGAACCGTCATTTGAGAACAGTTGAAGTCATCCAGCCCTCTCATTTTACAGATGGAGAGACTGAGGCCCAGAGAGAGAGATGCTCAGAGTGAGGTAGAAACTAACCCAGGACTGGTGCCCTAGCTTCACCCCCGGTGCTCCGTCCTACCACCCACCCAGGAGGAGTAAACACAGACTGTGTCCCTCCCATCCTGCTTCCCCCAGGGGATCCCGTCTCCCCACCACAGAGCAGGGACATCCCAGTCTAGGACAGAAGCATCCTTCTTCAAATCTGACATTCCCATCAGTTCCCGCACGTATCCCCTGCCAGGGGGTCAGGAAGAGACAGGCAAGGATGAGCAGCCTCGCATCTGCTAAATGAAGGGGTCCCAGCTGAGGAGCTGAGATTCATGGAGGCCATCACTGCATCAGAGGGCAATTCCCATCAGGCAGTGAGAAATGGATGGAGGGGTCAAGACCTCACTGAGGACGCCCAGGCTGGGAAGATGAGCCAGACAGGGGGAAGGCAGCCTGGAGCTCCCCACCTGGAGAAGACAGCAGACACGCAGGGCCTGGGAGCAGCCAGAGGTCTCACGTCCCCCAGAATCCAGAATTACTTTCCAGAGGATGTGGCCACATCCATCTGCCACTGTCCACCCAGGGGCCTGAGGTCTTCTGATCAAACCTGGCCCTACAAATGCAGGAACCCTAGAGGACAAGTGAGTTCGAAAGATCACACAGCTTTTCAAGGCAAAGTCCAGTCTCCCAGCTCCTAGCCTGTGTCCTTTCTACTTTGCCACTCTCGTGCTTGCTATAAAGCAGCCAGCACCGACTGGAACGATCTCAGATGGAAAATGAAGAAACAGAAATAATAAGGATGACCAGATCTTCTCCCAGCAAAAGGAAAGTAAAACCAAAGCGCCTGAGACCAAGCCAGAAAAACACCGTCTTTCACCAACACTGAACTTCCTCGTTACCTACAACCACTGTCTCCCTCCCCTGGTCCCCGAGACACGCTTGTCTTCTAGGATTAAGTGAAACCAAGCAAATGCCTTCAAAACTTAGAGGGTCCCACACACTGAACGCAGGAGACTCAGAGTGAGGTAGAAAGGGAAGAAAAGGGAATTTGACTTCTTTCAAGCCTGCTCCGTGATTTCATTTGGCCTGAGGTCTTCTTTGTCTTGAGCAGGGCGCCAGGGTCACGTTCCATTTCCAAGTCTGCTTTGAAGGTGAGATTCCCCAGAGGAGAAGGAAGGGCATCACCAGCTGCTTGAAGTCACTCACTGTCACTCCTACTCGCCGTCTCCAGCAGCGACGGCCCCACCAGGCCCCAGCAGCCCTCAGCCTCACGGCCCTAGATGAGACAGGCCCGCCGGGAGAGCTGGGAGCTCTGGGGACCGATTGGAGAGTGAAAGCAGAGGGAAATGAGCGAAAGGAACTGCCCAATCCTCTTGCCTTAGTAGCAGAGAGGCAGCAGGGTCCACACCCCAGCCTGGGCAGGTCCTTCCTTCTCTCCAGCCGCTGGGAAGGGTGTGAGCAGGGGAGGGAAAAGAGGGGTCCTCAGGGCTGGGTGCTGCCTGCGCAAAAGGGCTTGACAAGGAGACGATCCAGCTGGGAGACGGGTGCTAGGGTTTCTGCCCGAAGCCAGCCCCCACCCACTGTGCTCTTGGGAATAAACACCTCACTTTCTCAGGGCCCCACGTCTCTGGCTTCCTCCCCTGCCCTACTCCTGGAGGCAGAGAAGGAGGATGAGAAGGGAACAAGAGACACTGTACTGTGTTGAGTCCGGGGCACAGCATCCTCCTGGTGCCTTCCCCCTGGCCCGCCATGTGTCCTTGGCCCTACTCTTCCCCATCCTGCAGGAGCAGCCCATCCGGGACCCTTCCCGACCCCTGACGCCTCCCACCCCACTTCCTGCATCGAGCATCTCTCCCACCTTCTCCTTTTCCCGTCTTTGGCCCCAGGACGAGCACTGACAGAAGCATCTTGAGTTTCTAAATAAGACACAGTGATCAGGAGGCTGACCTCATCCAGGGATCAGGGGAGGCGCCCCCACACACCCCAAGAAAGCAGCTTGGTATCTGAGACCTGAGAGGTGAGGGGGTTTGCCTACAGAAGGGGATTGGAGAGGCGTGTTCTTAGAGGGACAGCCTGTAGATGCCTCTGAGGTAGAAAAAAGCGCGACTCACTCACTCAAGGATTAAAGGGAGCCTCTACAGAGAGGAATGATGGGAGCCACAACACTTAGGAGGAATCAAGGGCCCTGGGGCTCCTCAGGTGTGGGGATGAGGGAGGAGGCACTTGTCAGGCCTTTCCAGGTAGACCTACTCTGTCTGGATCCAGAGGCCCCCACATTTCTATGAAAGCTTAGTCAAAGCTCCTTAAGTACCTAAGCCTCAGGGGCCTTGCCTAGAAAAAGGAAAAACTACCTCATAAGCTAGTGTGATGGTTTAAATTAAATGGCATTGGTCTGAACAGCATCAGCATCTAATATATACTTGAAAGAATTGCTTGTCTTGCCCTCCCCTCCTCTGTGTAATTCAGAAGCTGGGTTTGCAGACTCGGGCTTTCTTCCCTCTGGGGTGCACAGCGTGGAGGTGAAGGTCAGCTGTCCCCGTGACTCCCACCCCTTCTGCCGAGTACAGCATACTCTGAGAGCAGGATCCACGCCTTTTCATCTGGGAACTCACACAAGCTGGCTCATGTCAAAAACGGTCTCCCTGCTTCTGCTCCCACCCTCCTCACACAGGGCTCAACCCAGCCGTCAGGGCATCCATGAAAACTGAAGTCAGGTCTGGGCACTGCTCCGCTCTAAACCCTCCAATGTGTCCCTCTCACTCGGGGTAAAAGCCGAAGTCGCGACTAAGGCCCTCCAGGCCCGACATGCTCTGCTCCTCCCAGTCCCTCTGCCTCATCGCCTACCACTCTCCCCTGCATCCTTCCTGCTCCAGCCACACGGCGCCCCTTGCTAGTCCTCACCCCTGCCAGGCCTGCTCCCGCCTCGGGCCTTTACACATGCAAGATATTCACACGCCCCTCCCCCTTTCAGATCTTTACTCAGATGTCACCTGCCAGGTGGGCTTCCCAGGTGGGCGCTAGTGGTAAAGAGCCTGCCTGCCAATACAGGAGATATAAGAGACGTGGGTTCGATCCCTGGGTCAGGAAGATCCCCTGGAGGAGGGCATGGCAATCCATTCTGGTATTCTTGCCTGGAGAATCCCATGGACAGAGGACCCTGGCGGGACTGTCTGTAGTGTTGCAAAGAGTCAAACAGGACTGAAGCAACTTAGCACGCATGCATTTTTTTTTTTTTTTAAAAAGGTGCTGGGGGGAGGTTGGCAGGGCTGGGAGGAAAAGGAGGGAAGTTTCCTCTTCTCAGTTGCTGAGGTCCTAAACATCTCATCTAAGACAAAGTCCTTATAGTCCTTCAGTGCTTGAGCACGTGGTCTGATAAAGAGGACAAACACACACAGTCAGCTGTGCCTCAGCATGAGCCCTGTGCTCAGTCGTGTCTGACTCTGTGCAACCCCATGGACTGTAACCTGCCAGGCTTCTCTGTCCATGAGATTCTCTGTCCATGGGATATTCTCCAGGCCAGAACACTGGAGTGGATGGCCACTTTCTTCTCCAGGGGATCGTCCCCACCCAAGGACAGAACCTGCATCTCGTGTGTCTCCTGCATCGTATCTTCCCTTTACCTGACGGGCCATCGGGGAAGCTTGTGTCATCTCAGACAAAGGCAGGTATCATCGCAGCACTGTTTACAATAGCTAGGACGTGGAAGCAACCCAGATGTCCATCGGCAGATGAATGGATAATAAAGTTGTGGTACATATGCAGAATGGAATATTCAGTTCAGTTTAGTTCAGCTGCTCAGTCATGTCCAACTCTTTGTGACCTCATGAACTACAGCACGCCAGGCTTCCCTGTCCATCACCAACTCCCGGAGTTCACTCAAACTCATGTCCATTAAATCAGTGATGCCATCCAACCATCTCATCCTCTGTCATCCCCTTCTCCTACCCTCAATTTTTCCCAGCATAAGGGTCTTTTCAAATGAGTCAGCTCCTCACATCAGGTGGGGATACAAAAGTATCGGAGTTTCAGCTTCAACATCAGTCCTTCCAATGAACACCCAGGACTGATCTCCTTTAGGATGGACTGGTTGGATCTCCTTACAGTCCAAGGGACTCTCAAGAATCTTCTGCAACACCACAATTCAAAAGTATCAATTCTTTAGCTCTTAGCTTTCTTTATAGTCCAAGTCTCACATCCATATATGACCACTGGAAAAACCATAGCCTTGACTAGACGGACCTTTGTTGGCAAAGTAATGTCTCTGCTTTTGAATATGCTGTCTAGGTTAGTCATAACTTTCCTTTGAAGGAGAAAGGCTCTTTTAATTTCATGGCTGCAGTCACCATCTGCAGTGATTTTGGAGCCCAAAAAATAAAGTCAGCAACTGTTTCTGTTTCCCCATCTATTTACCATGAAGTGATGGCACTGGATACCATGATCTTAGTTTTCTGAATGTTAAGCTTTAAGCCAACTTTTTCACTCTCCTCTTTCACTTTCATCAAGAGGCTCTTTAGTTCTTCTTCGCTTTCTGCCATAAGGGTGGTGTCATCTGCATATCTGAGGTTATTGATATTTCTCTCAGCAGTCTTGATTCCAGCTTGTGCTTCTTCCATCCCAGTGTTTCTCATGATGTACTCTGCATATAAGTTAAGTAAGCAGAGTGACAATATACAGCCTTGATGTACTCCTTTGCCTATGTGGAACCAGTCTGTTGTTCCATGTCCAGTTCTAACTGTTGCTTCCTGACCTGCATACAGGTTTCTCAAGAGGCAGGTCAGGTGGTCTGGTATTCCCAGCTCTTTCAGAATTTTCCACAGTTTCTTGTGATCCACACAGTCAAAGGCTTTGGCATAGTCAATAAAGCAGAAATAGATGTTTTTCTGGAACTCTCTTGCTTTTTCCATGATTCCGCAGATGTTGGCAATTTGATGTCTGGTTCCTCTGCCTTTTCTAAAACCAGCTTGAACATCAGGAAATTCACGGTTCACATACTGCTGAAGCCTGGCTTGGAGAATTTTGAGCATTACTTTACTAGCGTGTGAGATGAGTGCAATTGTGTGGTAATTTGAGCATTCTTTGGCATCACCTTTCTTTGGGATTGGAATGAAAACTGAGCTTTTCCAGTCCTGTGGCCACTGCTGAGTTTTCCAAATTTGCTGGCATATTGAGTGCAGCACTTTCACAGCATCATCTTTCAGGATTTGAAATAGCTCAACTGGGATTCCATCACCTCCACTAGCTTTGTTCAGTGATGCTTCCTAAGGCCTACTTGACTTCACATTCCAGAATGTCTGGCTCTAGGTCAGTGATCACACCATTGTGATTATCGGGGTCATGAAGATCTTTTTTGTACAGTTCTTCTGTGTATTCTTGCCACCTCTTCTTAATATCTTCTGCTTCTGTTAGGTCCATACCATTTCTGTCCTTTATGGACCCCATCTTTGCATGAAATGTTCCCTTGGTATCTCTAATTTTCTGGAAGAGATCTCTAGTCTTTCCCATTCTATTGTTTTCCTCTATTTCTTTGCATTTATCACTGAGGAAGGCTTTCTTATCTCTCCTTGCTATCTTTGGAACTCTACATTCAAATGGGTATATTTTTCCTTTTCTCCTTTGCTTTTCACTTCTCTTCTTTTCACAGCTATTTGTAAGACCTCCCCAGACAGCCATTTTGCTTTTTTACATTTCTTTTTCTGGGGGATGGTCTTGATCCCTGTCTCCTGTACAATGTCACAAACCTCCGCCCATAGTTCATCAGGTACTCTGTCTATCAGATCTAGTCCCTTAAATCTATCTCTCACTTCCACTGTATAATCATAAGAGATTGGATTTAGGTCATACCTGAATGGTCTAGTGGTTTTCCCCACTTTCTTCAATTTCAGTCTGAATTTGGCAATAAGGAGTTCATGATCTGAGCCACAGTCAGCTCCCGGTCTTGTTTTTGCTGACTGTATAGAGCTTCTCCATCTTTGGCTGCAAAGAATATAATCAATCTGATTTTGGTGTTGACCATCTGGTGATGTCCATGTGTAGAGTCTTCTCTTGTGTTGTTGGAAGAGGGTGTTTGCTATGACCAGTGTGTTCTCTTGGCAAAACTCTATTAGCCTTTGCCCTGCTTCATTCTGTATTCCAAGGCCAAATTTGCCTGTTACTCCAGGTGTTTCTTGACTTCCTACTTTTGCATTCCAGTCTCCTATAATGAAAAGGATATCTTTTTGGGGGGTTAGTTCTAAAAGGTCTTGTAGGTCTTCATAGAATCGTTCAGCTTCTTCAGAGTTACTGGTTGGGGCATAGACTTGGATTCAGTTCAGTTCAGTTCAGTTCAGTCGCTCAGTCATGTCTGACTCTTTGCGACCCCATGAATCGCAGCATGCCAGGCCTCCCTGTCCATCACCATCTCCCAGAGTTTACTCAAACTCACGTCCATCGAGTCGGTGATGCCATCCAGCCATCTCATCCTCTGTTGTCCCCTTCTCCTCCTGCCTCCAATCCCTCCCAGCATTAGAGTCTTTTCCAATGAGTCAACTCTTCACATGAGGTGGCCAAAGTACTGGAGTTTCAGCTTTAGCATCATTCCTTCCAAAGAACACCCAGGGCTGATCTCCTTTAGAATGGACTGGTTGGATCTCCTTGCAGCCCAAGGGACTCTCAAGAGTCTTCTCCAACACCACAGTTCAAAAGTATCAATTCTTCGGCGCTCAGCTTTCTTCACAGTCCAACTCTCACATCCATACATGACTGGAAAAACCATAGCCTTGACTAGACGGGCCTTTGTTGGCAAAGTAATGTCTCTGCTTTTCAATATGCTATCTAGGTTGGTCATAACTTTTCTTCCAAGCAATTAAGCGTCTTTTAATTTCATGGCTGCAGTCACCATCTGCAGTGATTTTGGAGCCCAAAAAAATAAAGATTTGGATTACTGTGATACTGAATGGTTTGCTTTGGACACGAACAGAGATCATTCTGTCATTTTTGAGATTGCATCCAAGTACTGCATTTCGGACTCTCGTTGACCATGATGGCTACTCCATTTCTTCTAAGGGATTCCTGCCTGCAGTAGTAGATATAATGGTCATCTGAGTTAAATTCACCCATTCCAGTCCATTTTAGTTTGCTGATTCCTGGAATATTACTCAGTCCTTAAAAAGAATGCATTTGAATCAGTTCTAATGAGGTGGATGAAACTGGAGCCTATTATACAGAGTGAAGTAAGTCAGAAAGAAAAACATCAAAACAATATATTAATGAAATTATATGGAATTTAGAAAGATGGTAACGATGACCCTATATGCAAGACAGCAAAAGAGACACAGATATAAAGAACAGACTTTTGGACTCTGTGGGAGAAGGCGAGGGTGGGATGATTTGAGAGAATAGCATTGAAACATGTATATTACCATATGTGAAATAGATCGCCAGTCCAGGTTTGATGCATGAAACAGGGCACTCAAAGCCGGTGCACTGGGACAACCCAGAGGGATGGGATGGGGAGGGAGGTGGGAGGGGAGTTCAGGATGGGGGACATAGGTACACCCACGGCTGATTCATGTCAGTGTATGGCAAAAACCACTACAATATTGTAAAGTAATTAGCCTCCGATTAAAATAAATTAACTTTTTTTTAAAAAGGCAGATATCAAATCGTGGCTGGGTATTTTAGGAAGAGGTGAGGCACCCAATTCATTCTGAGCACTCCATGCTCAAAACCACCCACAGTTAGAGCTCACTCACACAAGGGAGGAGGTGAGTGCCAGCCACAGGCGCCCCTGCTATGCAAGGCTGGCATGAGTTAGGAATTCACTGTGATGGCAGCCCCCAGCCCCAACCCCAGGGCAGAATCCAGAACAGCCTCTGGCTTCTGGGCTGAGCCCTCTCCAGTACTGTCGAGATCACCAAGGCCGTGAGCGAGCTCTTGAGTGAGGCCCGTCTCGGTGCCTGGGGTCCCAGGGAGTCACTAACCCTCTGCTTTTCTATCGTGAGAATGTGAGTGACGATGGTCCCCGCCCGTCCCACCTCATGGGGTTTTGCACAGCTCAAGTGTGTGTGGAAGTGTAGACTTCTATGCAGTTTCTTCTGATCCTTAAACTCTCCCCCACCCAAGTTGATTATTTCAAGATTCAGAGAACAAACACCCCCATCTTCCCTTTCATTCCCAAACCAGATTAAAACTCTACATTTTGAGACTCTCTTGGCGGCCCAGTGGTTAGGACTCAGCATTTTCTCTGCCAAGGGCCTGGGTTCAGTCTCTGGCCAGGGAACTAAGATTCAAGCAACAACAACAAAAAATATTCTACATTTTGCAGAAAGAACACTCATCTCTCTAGATCCCCCTGCTTGCTTTATATCTATCCTTGTGTTTCTTTTTCTTTTTTCACTCAATTCGATTTCTCTAACTCAGCCTCCCTTCGTGTCTCCATGTGTGTGGTTCGTGTGTCTGTCTGTCCATCTCTGCTCTCCCCTCCTCCTTCTCTGTCACTTCGAGCATCTCTCTGTCTCTTGCCCTCTCTGACTCACTCTGCTCATCTCTGCGTGCTCTCTGCCTCACCCTCGCTTTCCGTGTCTCCTCCCCCGCCTTCTCTCCTCTGAATCTCTGTTGCGTCTCCATCTGTCTTGCTCTCTGTCTGTGCGTCTGTCTCTGTGTCCTACCATCACTCCCTCTCTTTCTCTGACTTTCTTTCTGTCTCCCCCTGAATCTCTCCTCTCTCTCTCTCCCTCTCCTCTCTCTCTCTCTTCGGTCCTAATTGCTTCTTGTCCCCATGAGGATTTATGTAACTGACAGAGGTGGCAGCAGCCAATCTGAAAGGCTGCTCACAGATACAAAAACTTAATGCTTCCCCAGCCTCAGGAAAACGAGCTGCCATCCTCCTGAGGGCTCCTTTGCTCAGAGAAGCCTGGGCGGTCCCCCTTCTCCTCCAGGAAAAGAGAGCGGCAGCACTTGAGACAGCACCTTTATGCCCCAGCTCTGTTTGGGGACCTTTGCATCTCCTGCCTCCCAAGGAGTGAGAGTCACAGTCGGGCTCCACTTCTAACTAACACGGTGGAGACGGCCCCGGACCAGAGGCAGGACGCCTGGTCTCACCTCATGTTGGTGGAGGCTGTGGGCAGATCACGGCCCCACTCTGAGTCTGGTTCCCTATCTGATTATGGCCACAACCCTCTAAGATTCTAAAAACCCAGGAAGGAGCTTCTGGCTGTAGGGCAGTCAAGTGATCCCAAAGCATATCACTTCTGACGACAGCAGGGCTGTGGTCAGCCTTTCAACAGAGGAGATGTCAGGACCAACAGAAACCCACAGCAGAGGGGCTAAGAGAGTGGCTTGATGACCAGGGGGTGGAAAGCAGATTCCAGGGCAGGGGCAATGAGGAAAGCCTTCTGCTGTGATCACCTGCCCTGCAGTTGGTACCTGGGATCCCTCTGTGGGATCTAGTTAATTTCCCCACCCTCTTGGTCAATGCCCACCTGGCACCCAGCAGATCAGATTCGTGGCAGCAGCCAAGGGCCAGAAAGGAAGTAGGAGAGAGGTGGGGTGCAAGCAGG
Source organism: Bos mutus (assembly GCF_027580195.1). Lineage (NCBI taxonomy): Eukaryota > Metazoa > Chordata > Mammalia > Artiodactyla > Bovidae > Bos > Bos mutus. The sequence continues at coordinate 46,842,806 of NC_091635.1, forward strand.
AATGCCTGATTCCCAGAATGGGTGGGAGAGAGCCACCTACTGAGCATCTGCTCTGTGACTTGCTTGTTGCAAAGCACAGAACATAGCTTCGCTCAGAGAGGTTAAGTCACTTGGCTGAAGTTGCCCAGCTCATAAATGACCACCCATGAGTTGGAAAGCACACCCCAAAGCCTGTGCTTTTTCTGTGTTCACGGGGACTTTTAAAGGAGAAGAGGAGAACCTCAAATAAGGATAGGAAACTTGTAGACATGTTTTTTCCTACTGTTTTCCCAGTGGCCCTCCTCATCTATGGGAAAAAGGTCAGGGGAGGTGAGCTTGCTTGGTCTGCAAAAGAGAATCTGGGAAGGATTTTCAGAGAGGCGCTCAGTTTCTGTCTTCAGGTACTTGAAGGGCTTACATCAGGGAGGCAAAAAAAACATCATCTATTTTCACAAAATAGAGACCCTGGGCCCAGCCTGCAACAAGAAGCATGTGGAGCAGACTGGAGGAAAGACTTCCCACCCACCGAAGCACTGGTACAGGCTTGAGTTCATCGCTGTAAGTTACATAAATAAGGGAGGGGCTCCGTCCCTGAAATGTGTTGAAAGAATTCTAACCTCTGCGGACACAGGAAAATCCTCCATGTCAAATGACCTGTTAGCAGCTCCTACAACTCTTGAAATCATGCATGCGTGCTCACATGCCCAGTAGCATCTGACTCTTGACAATCCCATGGATTGTAGCCCGCTAGGCTACTCTGTCCATGGAATTTTCCTGGCAAGAATACTAGAGTGAGTTGCCATTTCCTCTTCCCAGGAATCTTCCCAATCCAGGGATCAAACCCGTGTCTCTTGCTTGGCAGGCAGATTTTTTTTTTACCACTGAGCCACCTGGGAAGCCCTCTTGAAGTCACAGGCAAAGGTAAAGACACCACCAGACACATTCAGACACACAGTTCTTAGAGGCTTGAACACAGGCTTTTCCCCCATGAGGCTCCGCAGCCCACCTGCAGCCCGAACCCCAACTCCCCTTGTGTGGTGGCCCTGTAAGGACAGCTTCCTCCGACAGGCTAATGGGCACCGGTGCCCCTGCAGACAGGCAGGAAGCCAGAGCCGACAGGGCTATCTCCTCATCGCACCAGGCAGCCACCTCTGAGCCCTCTCCCTTTCAGGAAGCCAAGCCAGGAAATTAACACGGAGCCGAGATGCCTCCAGACACCTGCCCGGAAATTCAAACCTGCAGCTGGTGGGGGCTGGCTTAGGAGAGCAGAGTGTGATGGGAGAGGCTCTTTGCAGAGGAAGGTAGGTACCTGCAGGGGGTGTGCACCAGCTCTTTTTAAAGAGGGTACGGCTGTCACAGAACCTGGGCTGTCTGGAGAAGGGGCTGGAAGGGACACCATCAGCTGGTTCTGAGGAGCCTGCTTCATCCAACGGCAGGAGGAGCAGGAGAGTCCTGGCAGCAAGTTGATGACTTGTTCTGCAGCTGCTGCTGCCTAAAAATCCCCTGAGGGAAGCAGGGAGAGGGGACAGAAGTGATGACAAGGCTTCTCCTTAGAGCTGAGAGCTGAAAAGACGCTGCCCTGATTCTGAGGCAAACACAGGTATTACAGCCAGGCAAACCCGGGCTCAAACCCACACTTTGCCAGTTACAGGTTCTGTGACCTTGTACCTCAGTTGCCTCATCAATGAAATGGGCATAACAATAGCAAGGCAGGCCAACTGTTCCAAAAAAGAATCCCCCAAATCTCAGGTGGTTTAAAGACATATATTTTACTTCTAGTCTAATAGTAATACCTGAGGGCAAGGAGAGTTGCACTTCATACAGTTATTCAAGGACACAGGCTCTTCAGACTATCCCAGGGCTCTGGGACTCTCTAGACCAGGGTTTTTGCACCACTGACATTTGGGATGGCTAATTCTTTGTTGCAGGGGCTATCCTGTGCTTCTTTTTCAGCCTCCTTGGCCTCTATCCACTAGATACCAGGAGCATGCCCCCAAGTTGTGACAACCAGAAATGTCTCTGAATATTGTCAAATGTCCCCAGGGAGAGGGGAACAAAATTACCCCACTTGAGAACCACTGCTTCCCATGCCTCCACAGCTAACCAGCAGAAGAAAAAGAGAACACACGGAGCCTCCCGAAAGGGCCCTAAGGGTCCAGCCTGGAAGAGGCAGCATGCATGACGTTAGTCACACTCCAACAGGTTGGTTGAGGTTACCTGGCCCCACTGCAGGTCAGACTGTGTCCAGGAGGAAAGGAAACAGGGTCTTGGGAGCCTGTGGTCTTGCCTCTGCCACACCGCCTCTTGGGCTTGTTGGGATGATTTGATGAGCTGAAATTTTTATGTAAATAAGATACCCAGCGTTTGGTGGGCTCTTAACAGATGCTAATGACTAACACTCTTGGAGGGTTTGTGTGAGTGCCACGCTATGCTCTGCACTTGGAGTGCATTCTCTTCTCGGATCCCCATTCGCTAACGAGGAGCAGAGGTACAGGGAGGACAAGTGGCCCCCGCAAGGTCACGGAGTTGGTGGCTCTGAGATGCTTGCTCCACTGCCCACCTCTCAGCCCACTTGGTCTACTCTGCTAGCTGTTAATCTCCAGCCCCAAATCCTCTCTCTCATTCTGCTGTTACATGTAACGTGGCCACCCAACAAATCATAGATTCACAAGACTCTTTCTCTGCACAAAGACGGAAAGCCGAGCCCCAGGAAGGGAATGCCCAGGGCCGCTCAGCTAGAAAGCAGCAGAGCTAGGACAAGCAGCCGGGGCCACTGGCTGCGCGGGCAGCACCCTGTCTTGGGGAGGAGACCACTTCCGTCCTCACACCATGCTTTAGAGACTGACAGAGCCTCTGCCTGGGCCCACAGGATGCTGCTTTGGCCCCTGTCACCCTGCCACCCCTCCAGCATGACCTTAGCCATTCTCTTCCTTTCCTTCAATGCTGCAACCCTACCGGACTTCCCAGGATTTCCCTGAAGACACCATTGTTTCAAGCCTCCTTTGATTTGGTCTAAGCTTGATTTGGTCTAAGCTCTTTTCTCTACCTGAATTGTGTTCCCTAGGTGGTAGTGGTTTAGTCACTAAGTCATATCTGCCTCGTGTGACCCCCATGGACTGTAGCCCACCAGGCTCCTCTGTCCATGGGATTTTCCAGGCAAGAATACTGGAGCAGGTTGCCATTTCCTTCTCCAGGGGATCTTCCACATCCAGGGATCGTACCTGGGTCTCCTGCACTGCAGGCGGATTCTTTACCAACTGAGCCACCAGGGAAGCCCTATTCCCTAAGTGGTATGTAGCAAACTCCTATTTATCCTTCAAAACCCTCTTCCCTCCATCTTTACCACCTCCTCCCTGCAGCAGCACTAATTATAACACTTCACATCGATTGAGAGCTTACAATCATTGTCCTAGACCCGCCACGTGCCTCATTTAATTATCCAATGCTATGAGCAGAATGATCTTTTTAAAACTGTCCCCTCTCCTTAAGCCTAAGTAGGTTGTGGCCACCTCAGTGCAGCACAGTGATGTGATGTGACTTTACAGACCAAGTGATAAAAGATCGGCAGCTTCCACCTTGGTCTCTTGCTTTCCAGACGTTCCCTCTCTCACAATGCTCCCTTTTCCGAGCCCACCATTCCATGAGAAGTCCAGGACCCACACACAGGCCACTAGCGGCTCTGGTCTCTGGTCCAAGCTGTGCCTTGGAGTCACAGGAGAGTGACGGATGATTCCAGCCCCAGCCACTCTGTCACCCCTAGACATTGAAGTCTTCCAGCCGAGGCACCAGATTGTGGAGCAGACAGAGGCCATCCCCACTGTACCCCGACCACAGTACCTGCTGACATGTAATAAAATGGTGGCTGTTTCATGTCACCAGTTTGGGGAGTTTGTTATACAACAATAATCATCATAGTTCTGTTATGGTCCAACCCATTTTACAGCTGGGAAAACTGAGGCAATGAGAGGGTAAGTAACCCACATAGGATCTTAAAGCTAGGAGGGAGTTGAGTCAAGATTGAAACTCAGGCCATCAAATTTCAGAATTGGCCTGCTTATCTGCTTTTCTCATGGCCAATTTCAGACGATGGTGTATTTAACCAAACTTAAACATCCTCCTCTGTCTTCAGACTGAGCTTCTTGAGAGCAGGGATGTGTCTCCTGTCTTGATTCCCTGCAGTAGCTCAGTTCCTGGCACAGAGCTGAGGCTGAGGACGGTTTGCTGCCCTGGCCTGAGTGCCGCAGGGAAGCCCCCTGCAGCCAGTGGGGTGGGGTGTGGACCATCGAGCTGAGCCTGTCTGTGCCGTGGTCTGCTCTCCAGATTTCTCTAATGCTGCCCTGCTGTCCCCCAAGCCCTCACTCCACCAAGCCTTTGACTCATTGTCTGTTTAAACTGATAATTTTCTGCCCAGTCTGCTCCCTGTGCCCCGGTGGCCCAGCTGACAGCTTCATTAAAAATGGTCGCGGCTGGCGTCTCTCAGTCCAGCAGAGCCCCCGAGCGGGCGTCATCCTGGACCCATCATCCCAACCCTGGCCACCTCCCCACTTCTGCCACCAACAGCACGTGGGGCAGCCCAGCGTCAAGGGTTCGGACCTCCACTAGTTACGACCAGGAAGCCCTCCCCTCCTAGACTAGTGGCAAGGGACAGACTCCCGAGGATCCCAAAGAGATGGATCCATACTCGAAAGCTTCCCCACAAAGGAGGTGAAGCCGGAATCAGGAGTCAGTGGAGATGGCTGAGTGCAGACCCTGGCTCCACGCTGGGGCACCTCTGGCCTAGGGGACAGCACCCGCCACTTTCTGCTCTGCCTTCCAGCCGCAAGAGGAAAGTCTCAGAATGATTCCTCTGGAGGGGACTTTTCAGGGGCAGCACAAGCCTCCTGGAGGCTGGTTTTTATAGGAGAGGACTTCTCCCTCAGCACCACTGACCCCTGCTCTCCCACCGGTGACCTTGGGCAGGCCACTCAACTTCCCCTTCCTCATCGCCTCACACCAGAGGCCGGATACCCTTCACCTGAGCGAGAAGACAGGTACAGCCAGGGCCAGCTCAGCTGACGAAAAGATGAAATTATAATAAAAGCCAAGTTTTAGTGACACTTTCCGATATCTCAGACCCTCTTCTCTGTGCCTTCCCTGCGTGAGTTTATTCATCCCAATGACTCTAGTGGGTCAGGAAAGGAAAGTGAAGGTGCTCAGTCGTGTCCAACTCTTTGCGACCCCGTGGACCACAGCCTACCAGGCTCCTCTGTCCATGGGATTTTCCAGGGAAGAGTACTGGAGTGGGTTGCCATTTCCTTCTCCAGGATATCTACCCAACCCAGCGATCGAACCCAGGTCTCCTGCACTGCAGACAGATGCTTTACCGTCTGAGTCGCCAGGGAAGCCAGTGGTCAGCACTGTTGTTATTCCCATTTTTTGGATGAGGATACTGAGGCACAAAGGGGTCAGAGAACTTGGCCAAGGTCTCACACGCAGTTCGCAGGTGGCAGAGGCAGGAGCCAAAGTCGAGCAGATCGGATCCAGAGTCCTGACCACAGAGCCCTCCTGCCGTGCTAAAGCCAATGTGAAGTGCTTAACACAGCGTGGCACACACAGTAGGTGACCAAGGCGAGGGCCACCCAGGGCCCCAGGGGACACAGGGAGGGCCTGCCACCCCTCTCCAGAACAGTGGGGGCAGACTGTCCCCAGCTGCTGGTCGTTTAGCCACGAGGATAAGGAAAGCAAGGCGGCCCTCTCCAGCTGCCTCATCCTTTTGTCCTTCTGCTGGCATGAGAAAGGGATCCAAGAGTTATTTACTGCAGAGATTTCATCGTGATGTTCTCACCCTTACTGTACATCCTTTAAAGGTGAAATAAAAATATCTAAAGGGGAAAAAAAAGTCTTCTTTATTCAGCATCATAAAAGTCATTGGCAGATGTTCCTCTGGAAGGGGAAAAAAAACAGCATAAAATTCTACAATGACATTGTTCTGGGAGAACCCCCGTGGCCATCCCTAGTTGGAGGGTGTGCCTGGGGGTGAGGTTGCTACCAGGACCCCCGCTTGTGGCTTTGGGCTCCAGCAGGTGGAACTGCTGCTGCATCTCCAGAGCCCACAGCTGGACCAGCAGCGTGGGAGCATGTGTGTGTGTGGGTTAGTCGCTCAGTCGTGTCCAACTCTCTGTGGTCCCATGGACTGTAACCCGCCAGGTTCCTTTGTCCATGGGATTCTCCAGGCAAGAATACTGGAGTAGGTTGCCATTCCCTTCTCCAGAGGATCTTCCTGACCCAGGGATCAAACCTGGGTCTCCCGCACTGCAAGCAGCTTTTTTACCATCTGAGCCACCAGAGAAGCCCTGGGAGCTTCAACAATGCTTGTTAGATCAAAGAATGAACACATGAATGAATATTGGAGTGAACACTTCCCCAGAACTTCCCCAGAGCCGCCCCCTCCAGTGGGAGGGCTGGTCGTGAACCAGAGCGTCATGGTGTCTAGTACTTTGAGTCTGACTTCTCACCCGATCAACAAATCGATCACACTCTCACATCCACACCTGTGCTCTGTCCTTCTGTCCTGAGGGGGTCTAACGCAGGCCTCCTACCTCCGTTTGTCCGCTCAATATCAATTCCTCACACCCCCTACTTGCCACCTTTATCTCTAAGGGGCCTCCTCCTCCTCGCTGGGGCCAGTGCCCCCTGAGTGCCCGTCCAGGCTCTCTGCACAGAGTATCTAGGTGTCTGTTTTTGTTTCCTCCAAGATAAAGTGTATTCCTCCAAACAGGGCACCTGTTAGGAAATGCCCAATAAGGGTGTCTCAGGTGAATGAGCGGATAAATGAATGAATGAATGAGATCTGCATGATCCTTGACACTCCAAGAACTCTCACAACCCCTCCCCCCAAATGTGGTGGTATCCCAGGACTCCCCGGCTGGTCCAGTGGTTAAGAATCTGCCTGTCAGTGCAGGGGACATGGGAGGTCCAGGGAGACCACACACACCATGGGGCCACTCAGCCCACGTGCCGCAAGTACTGAGCCTGGGCTCAAGAGCCCAGGAGCCAGCGCTCCTGAAGCCCAACCGCCCCAGAGCCCGTGCTCCGCCACTAGAGAAGCCACTGCAATGAGAAGCCCGAGCACCACAGCTAGAGAGTAGCCCCTGCTCGCCGCAACTAGTGAAAAGCCTGTGCACAGCAAGGAAGACCCAGTGCAGCCAAAAATACTTTTTTAAAAAATATGGCATCCAGCTTTGACATCATGAACCTCATTTTACAGGTAAGAGAACAGAGACTCAGAGAAAGCAAGACAGTGCCTGAGATGCAATGAATGTGGGTGTCCTTGAATCCAATTCTACATCTTTTGCTCTTTCACTTTGCCAGGTTGAAGCTCACAGACTGTCACTCCTGCCCAACACACCCACAAACACAGACACATGTGCACACACATGGATGCATGTACACATGCATGCTCACGTGCCTGGATGCACAAATGCACACACACAGATGCATCTAAATACAGATATGGACAGGTGCACACACACACACACACACACATGCAAATTCATGCCAACAAGCAGAAAAGTTAGGCTTGAAAAGAAAAACAGGAGTTGAGGAGAGAGAGGAGTCCCAAAGGCCTCCCTCAGTGCCTCCCACCACCATCAGGCTCTGCCTTTGATTTTCAACTTTTAATTTTCACATCATCAGTTACTACATCAAAGCAATTTTACTTCAGGTGCCCTGGACCCAGGCTGTTCCTAGCCGCCCTGATTCCAAATTCCTCTTCCCACCGGGCCCGCGTTGCCAATGGCATTTCACTTCTCATTAAATTCCACGTGGGGAGCATGGGGAAGCCAGGGCAACGGCAGTGAAACCACCTCTCACTTCTGCTTCCAACACTTGTTCACTTTTGTTTAAATGCTGCTTAAGGAATCATGTTGGGAGTTCTGGTTACATGTGGCAGAGAAAACCTCCCTCCCCGCCCAGCCCAGCAGGCTCTCAGGGAGATAGAGTGAGAGGAGGGATGTGGATGGGTTCTGTACCCTCCAAAATGCTCTGCACACACAGAGAGGTCACCCTTCACCTCCCTTCCTCCCAAGCGGGCACTGAAATGACTAAGGGATTTTGTTAAGACATAAACAAGACGAAAAGAACAGGAGAGGAGGCAGTGAAGTTGGTGAGGCCAAGGAGCCGATGGGTGAGTACGGACTGACTCTCAAGGCCCGAGAAGCCTGAAACCTCAGTGGGCTGTGGGAGAATCCCAGGGCCTGGCTGCCTCCTGATGCAGAAGCCCAGAAAGCCTCCAGAACTAGGGACACAGCTGCTTCTGAAAGTGGGGTTCTGGACTTCCCTGGTCCAGCGGTTATGACTTTGCTTTCCAATGCCAGGGGTACTGGCTTGATCCCTAGTCAGGTAGCTAAGATCCCAAATGCTTCATGGCAAAAAAAAAGAAAAAACAAACAAACATAAAACAGAAACACTATTGTAACAAATTCAATAAAGACATCAGATTTAAAAATGGGATTCCAGTCAGGCTAAAACTGGAAGCATTGGCTGAATGTCTGCATATGAAGTCATCAGACCACCCAGACACCATCCATACCCCCTTCCCTGCCCCCAGCATAAGAGAGAAGAACGATGGGTCTGGACAGCTCTAAACTCCAGAACACAGGCCCTCATTGTGAGCAAGATGCTGATGGAAGACAGAGGTGTCAAGTAAAGGTCTACACACCTTCCCCTACTCAGTTTCCTGAACATTGGCAGCCCAGCCTCTACCACCAAGCCCGAGCTCAAAGCATTCCTCTCTAATGGATAAAGCAGTGCAGACCAAGGACAGACCGAGAGCTAGTGTCCCCCAAACACCTGCACCCTTTTGCCACTTCCGCCATTTTCCCTCACACCAGGCCCATGTATGTGGCTTCCCAGGCGGCTCAGTGGTAAAGAGTCCGCCTGCCAGTGTAGGAGATCCAGGAGACCTGGGTTTTATCCCTGGGTCGGGAAGATCCCCTGCAGAAGGAAATGGCAACCCACTCCACTATTCTTGCCTGGAGAATCCCATGGACAGAGGAGCCTGACGGGCTACGGTCCACAGGGTCGCAAAGAGTCAGATGCTGTTTTGTGACTGAGCCCACACACACGCATGCAAGCCCAGGCACACAAAGTTTCCAGGCAGCCAGAGCATCCAATACAAAATAGGAAGGCCAAAACAAAAAAAAAATCTGGGGGAAAGGGGCTCAGATAAAGCAGAAGCAATTTAGGAACAAGCAGGATATCTCAAAACCTATAATTATCCTTGGAGAAATAAGAGAAGATAGTGCATCTGTGAAAAAAGAATAGGCTCCTATTTTTTTAAAAAATTTTTGTAAGAACATCCAGAAAAAAAAAAAAAAAAGAATTCTGGGAATTAGAGAAAGAAAGAGAAAATTCCACCGTGGTGTTGGTGGATAACACTGAGGAAATCTCCTAGAAAGTAGAACAAAAGGAATAAGAATTTTTTTTTAAGTGAAAATGATTTAAAAAAAAATTCAATCAGTCCAGGAGGTGCAACAATGTAATTAATAAGTGATCCAGAAAGAGAAAGAAATCGAAGTAAGACAATTATCACAGAATATGAGCAAATGTTTTAGCACTGAAGGATATCAGTTTCCAGATTAATGGGTCCCCTGATACCAAGGTGCTTCGTGGGCAAATTTCAGAACTCCAAGGATGAAGAAAAGATATTAAAGCCACCAGAGAGGAAAGGAAAAAAAAAAATCTGGTCACATACGAAAGATCAGGAAGCTGCCTGGCATTAAATTTCTCCTAAGCTGTCTCCGAAATTTTATCTCCCAGGCACCACCAAAATAAAACTATAAACCAAGGTGCGGGATCCAGGAAACGTGATAACACAGACAGAAGAGAAGCGTGGAGGTTTCGAGGTAGTGGTAGAGAAACGCCAGGATTGCAGCTACGCAAGTGAGTGTTAAAGGAGAAGCCTGGAGGGCTCCACAAGGAATGTCTGCAGAGAGAAAATGAAGCCAAGGGCCCGGGTGATGGACACCCGGAGAACAGCGTGTAGGGACTCCAGGCTTAGGAGAAGCACGCTTCTTCTAAAGTGCTTTCTTAAGCCCCTAAGATGCTAAATTTCTTCACCTACCACCCCTTAACCGAAAGCTGTTTGTGGCTCACCCTAAAGCACAGCTGGTTGCTATGGAAATGGCTGTATATATAAGCAGAGCAAATACCTTGGGCACTCATTTGTCTCCAGAACTGGGCAGGGGAAGCGATTAAGGCATGGCTTACTCGAATGAGAAGTGGGAGACATTATATTAGGGTTCAGAGAAGATGTTTACTTATTTATTCAGAATCGTCAACATCAGAGTGAGGTTATCTGGTGAAGGAGAAGACAGCATAAGAAGTTTTAGTGGGAACCTCACTTCTAGGGGAAAAGATGGCCCAGAATTGATGGTACCGTGTTAGCTGCCTTTATTTATTCATTCATTCATTTTGGAAGGGAGAAAGAATTTCAACCATGAAAATTCAAAAAGTCCTGGACATTGAAAACAGGCAGAAAATGAAAGATGATGGAGTATGAGCCTCTCACTGTACAGAGAGGCGCCTTGGGTCACACAGCAAGTTAGCTAGAGACCAGGACCAGAGACCAGTCTCTTTAACATTCCTGGCCATATGCTTCCAGAACCTTCTCCAAGGTCACCTATCTCTCATTTAAGCATTCTACCAAAATAGAATCAAGTGTTTATTCTGCACCAGGCACCGAGTGTACTTAAACAAAGGAACAATCTGGTAACAGGGGAAGCATGTCAACAGAAAACAGGCGCGTGTGAAACACTGGGATGTGTGATTCAAGGCAGGTGTGTGCCAGGTGACGTGAAAAAGGAGTGCACGTCAGGCTCTGGGGGTCAGGGAAGGTATCCCGACTCCGCACCCACAGGGCCTTAAAGGGAGGGGTTTTCTCCAGGGGGATGAAATGGGGTGGGCCTGGCATTCCAAACGGAAGACCCTGCCTGCGCATAAGCAGGACTGTTCTGCTGGGCTGGAAAATGGAGTCAAGGCTGTGAGCTGAGGATGGAAAGATGGGCTGGACTCCAGACTCATGGAGGCACTTTTGGAAGATGTTCTAAAAAAGATGTGCAACCCAACCTATAGAATAGGTCTACCAGGACGGCCCAAAGGTGGAAATGGGAAGGGAGCGGGAGGAAGTTCATCTCTGAGGCCTGGGGATAATCAAACATGTGACGGGGAAAGGCTCACTCACCCTTTCTCCCACCCTCGGGTCTTGCCTCCCTCCCTCCTAACTCCTCAACCTCCCACCCCACCCCCAACAACCAGGTCCCAGCCTACAAGGTAATTATAAAGAAGTTAAACCGAATTACACACGCAGGGTTTATTTTGTGTGTTTCTGCTGCTGCTGCTGCCAATTATGGTGCAATTAGACTGCCTTCATTAGCAAATGAGATTAGAATTAACATTGTTAATTACTCCTTCTGTTAAATGGGGAAGCCGGTGTGGTGGGGAGGGCCCTGGGGGAGGGAATATCGGGGTGGAGAGAGTGCACGACAGGGGTAGGGGGGTTGGCCGTCTCCCCAGGGCTTCAGGGCCCATGGGAAGTGAAGGAGGAAACCAAAATTTACCCACTGTCAAGACACAGGTGGGGTGAGATGGGCCAGCAAACGGAGGCTTTGCTCCTTCATGACATCCAGTCTGTGCAGCACCTCACACACAGTATTCACTTCATCCTTGCCTCCCTATGTGAAGTAGGTTTTAGCATCCCCACTTTAAGAGGGGAAACGTGGTGCTCAGAGAAGTTAGATGACTTTCCCAAAGTCACACAGCTTTAGCAAGTAGTAGAGTCAAGCACTTCTCCATGCCTGAACACCAGGACTTTTGGTTCTCGGAAGAAAGAGGGCCCACATGTAAATTAAACTTTATGTAGCAACAGTTTTAAGTCAACTCTTTTGATGCTTAGATTTGCCCCAAGATGAAAGAACTATTAACCTCATTTTCTCATGAGGAAGCTGAGACTCAGAGTTTGACCCAGGGTTGATTTATCAGCCTGTAGGCCAGATGTGACCTGCCACTTGTTTTGTAAATAAAGTTTTATTGGAACACAGCCATGTTCATTTACTTGTATGTTATCCACAGTTTGCTTTCAAACTAAAACAACAGAGCTGAATAGTTGCAACAGTGACCATGTGGCCCATCAAGTCTAAAACAATTACTCTCTGGCCCTTTACAGAAACACTTTGCCAATGCCTGGTTTAAATAATTAACATAAAGTCATAAAGTGCCCACATAAAAGTGTAGGATTTGATCCCAGTTCTTCTGAACCCCAAACCCAGATGCTTCAATAACTTTTACCCAAAGGGAAAGGGGGCAGTTCTGGAAAAAATAGGTTCCAGTGAGTTCAGAGACCCTTTAATTGCCCTCAAGAAGTGACTCATAGCAGACAACTTGAATCATTTCATCCCGACTTCAGAAATTTGATAAGTTTGGCTGCTGTCAGCAACAATCAATAGAAAATTCAATTATGAGTGATTTTAAAAATGAAGAGTTCATTATTTCTTATAACAGAAGGCCAGAAGTAAGACAATTCCAAGTTTGGTTAAGACCCAGGTTCTTTTTCTCTTTCTAGTTGCCTTTCCCTTGTGACCTCAGTATGGCTGCCAGAGCTCCAGCCATCACATCCTCACCAAGCAACAACCAAGGGTGGTAGGTAGCTGCTTCTTCTAGCAAGTCAGTTTTTCAGATCTTGGAAAGCCTTTCACAAAAGGCACCCTGTCTCCCCTTAGTTGTCACTGTCCAGAATTGCACAACACGCCTGTGCACGAGTAATCGCCAGCAAAGAAAATGAGATTATCACATTTTGCTTAGAATAATCAGGATTCACTCCTAGGGCAGGAAGGATCCCAGACTCCCCTGAAAAACATGGCTGCTAGTATCTGAATTCTGATAGCAAGAAAGAAGCAAGGGAGAGAGAGGGCTGTTGGGAAGACAATGGATGGAAACTTTAGAATTCCTATCCCACTGGCCACATGAAGAGTCTTATCCCCTGTGGTCTAGGCAGTAAGCACAGTCCTCCTTCCTCATCTCTCTTTGCAAATCCCTGTTGCCTCCTCCTGTGCGGGCGGCCTGGAGGAGCCAGGGGAAGCGTTCGTCTCCGCAGCGGCCTGGCCTTTAATTAATTCAGAGTAGGCACATCCCTCTGGAGACCCTTTGGCCTTTGGTCCTCTCTCCCACATCCCAGGCCAAAAAGGCCAAGGTTTCCCTGCATTCCCGATGGTGCTGTCTCCTTCATTCCTGTTACCTACGCTTCCTGTTTGATGACCTTACAAACCATGAGTAATGCACCAAGGAGTAGAGACCCGAGTGACCCCAGGCAGTGGGCTGAACCCACAGGCCACCCTTGCTGAGAGGGTGCTCAGAACTGTGCCCACCGGGGCTCAGTGCCAGCACTGAAGTGTGGTACAGATGGCTTGGGCCAGGCTGGACAGCGCATATCCTGGGGCTCCAAGCCTCTCCTTCCCCTCCATCCCTGCACAGGCTGGCCATTCGTTCCCCTGCTTCAGGGTTCCCAGCACTCTCTCTGCCTCTCTCCCTTCCCTCCCCCGCCTCCCCTACACACACTCTTCAGTTCTTTTAGACCCTGGGCAACTGGGTTCACGCACCTTTGCCAGAACTTCCTTCCTGCCATCTGGACAGGATTGGTGAGGCAGAGAGGTTACCCAGGCATTGAAAGAAAGTTCGGGGAGAAGGATGTCAGGCAAGGTAGGTCCCATCTGGGTGCCACCTGTCACACACAAAGGCTCAGAGGCAAATTCCGTGAGGCCACATGGCCTTCGTTAAGAAAGAAGAGTTGAAAAAAAAGAAGAAAAAGAAAAAAAGAAAGAAGAGTTGCAGGGAGTGGGGGTGTGGGGTGAGGGGACTATACCTGGAGCCAGCAAGCGAAGGCCCGGGTCTCTTTCCTCCTATCCCCGATGACATTGCACCGGAGCTGGGCCACCTCCTGATGGTCACTGCAGATTTGCATTTCAGGCAATGCTGCTGGCAGGCTCAGCCTGGGGGAGCTTGCCATTGTGTAAAGGAGGGGAGGCCTGTTCACTCCCATCTTAGGTCAGTCAGGCAATGTAGATGCCATGGAATTCGCCCCAAACCTGGGGGCCTGTCTGGTGGTGACCTCAAAGAGAAAAAAATCTAACTCACGTCCTGGGGGGGAGAGGCCAACACTATGGATTAGACAGAGATGTGACAGAGCCCAAAGAAAAAAGAAAGAAGTGGCTTAAATGACCTCTCTCCTGTCCTAGTTCAGATTTGGAAAGGCCGGTGCCCCTGGAGGAGAGGTGTAGGTGCTTGATTGTCCGGAGCAGACACAGTCTGTGATGCAGGAACGGGACAGATGGAAAGTGACCCTGGTCCCCCGGGAACACGGGTGACTCACTGAGGCTCAGCTTCCTGAGGGGCTGGCGCTCCCCCAGCCCACCTCTGACCTGCAACTTCCCAGAGGCCCCAGGGCCCCATGTGCTGGGCAGCTGTTTCACGACCAACTCCTTCCTACCGCAGGCGCCCACGTCCAGACTGTCTGGAGCCAAGTAGTCTAGGTTTTCTCCCCTACAAACAGGTAGATGAGCCTGGGGTCAGGGGGTCAATGTCTCCCTGCAGCACGCAAACCCGCTCCAGTGCCCACACATGGTCAGGCCCAGACAGCCTAGGATGATGGGGAGCGCGGGGGCCCAGGCCTGCCCTTCTCTTGTTCATCCTGCTTTGTACATCTTCCTTTTCTCAAACAGAGATGCTTCCCAAATGCCATGTGGTATTTATTTTTGGTTTTGTTTTTTTGTGGGGTTTTTTGTTTTTGCTGCATTGGCTCTTCCCCATGGCATGTGGGATTGCAGTTCCCTGACCAGGAATCGAACTTATATTCCCTACGTTGGAAAGTGGATTCTTTACCACTGGACCACCAGGGAAGTCTCCCCTTGTGGCATTTGGAAATTCCAAGTCCCAAGCCCTGGTACAGGACAAGTAGCCACACCAAAGATATCCTACCTGGCCTAGTTGACACTAAGGGAGAAAAGTGGGAGGTGGGAATTTTCTGAGCACCCAAAGCATGCCTCGTGTGTTATGAAAGGGAGTCTGAGTGGTCAAGGGTCTGACAGCCTGAGGCTCAGTTTCCCCACCTGTGAGATGGACGAAATAACATAAGTTGTTGGATGGCTGAGATGACCAGGTATAGGGGTTGAAGCCAAAGTCAAGAGGAATTGGAAAGGCCCAGTTCAGGGAGAAGCCAGCCCTCTGTACACACAGAGAGGAATGTGGTGCCCAGAAAAGTTAATTAGGGCTAAATCCCCAAAGGCTTTGAATACCACATCAGGGTCTCCAGACTTATCTGCTAGGCAATAGGGAGATATCAAAGGTTTACGAGCAAAGTGAAAGTGAAAGTCACTCAGTTCGTGTCTGACTCTTTGCAACCCCATGGACTATATAGGTCCATGGAATTCTCCAGGCCAGAATACTGGAGTGGGTACCCATTTCCTTCTCCAGGGCATCTTCCTAACCCAGGGATCGAACCCAGGTCTTCTGCATTACAGACAGATTCTTTACCCACTGAGCCCCAAGGGAAGCCTCTTATAAGCAAGGGAGTGACCTATCAGAGCTATGTTCCCAGCAGAAAATTAGGATGGAAATTTGGATATGTCAAAAAATAAAAACCAACAGAAATTTGAGTTTGTCATCTGTCATCTTGGTGAAGAGAATATTCCAGTCCCGGGTAAATGAATTTAAATGACTAAAGACATCCCCAGTGAGTGGGAGCTGGGTTGCTAAGGCCAGATGGTGTGATACCTTCAGACCGCTGACAAATTCATCTCCCATAGGTGGCCCCCCCAAAAAAACAATGTCAGCTCCCGGCCAGATCCCATCCACCTGACATTCCTGTTAATAACAAAGCCTAATTAGCATGGCTTTTAAGCATCCATTACATTAATTTAACGCAAAAATCTAATGGAGCTTTATTGGAATTTTTTTTCAGCAAAATTAACCCTGCGGGTTTCTTACACATGTTTTCATTAGGGGCTGTGAGCAGTGAAGATAGTCAGAGAATTAGAATTAGCCCTTGCGGGTTCTGTTCTAATCCAACTCCTCTGTCCCTGAGCCCCCAAGTATGTAAGTCTTTGTTGAGCAAAACTCATGCCCCCAAACCAAATGGGCCACATAAAGGACCATTACGATGGTGGGAGATTTAAGCCCCAAGGTTTGAGCAGGTGTCTCTCTAATTCAAATACATCCCACTCCACCTTAAAAGCTGCAATTCTGGGACCCTGAAGAATCTCAGGATACCAGGATAGGATCCCTATGTAGGGAGAGATTCACCATCAGATGTTTTAACCCAAACCCATTCCCCACTCTCTCTCCTGGCTATCTTCCAGCTAGGAGCGGCCGTGTAACCTGGTTCTGGCCTAAAACAATAGGCAGAAGGCTCAGAGAAAGGCATCCTTCCCTGATTTATTCGAAGACAAAACTAACTAGAATGCCCTCTACCCATTCATCCTCCCCTCTTCTTTCCACCAGGAACATGGATGTAATGTATGGAGCAGTAGCAGCCATCTTGTGCCGTGAAAATAAAAGCCCCAGCCTTGGGGGTGAAGGCAGGTGGGGGGCATGTAAAGAAGTGTCCACAGAGGGTAAAATGGAAAACAGGAAGATACTGGACCATGGTACAGCCCTCAGCAGTCTATACGTGAGCTCCTTGTTGCAAGAAACAAATTCTTTACTCACATCAGCCTCTGTAGGTCAACTTTGCTGCTACTCACAGTCAAAAACACTCCTAAATGATAGAGCTGGATTCTGGTCCCAGGTTCTGTGTGATTTGGGGCAGGTCCCTGCATCTCTCTGAGTATGAGTTTCTCACTTGTAAAACAGAATGATAGAATAACGCAT
This sequence comes from Bos mutus, assembly GCF_027580195.1. NCBI lineage: Eukaryota > Metazoa > Chordata > Mammalia > Artiodactyla > Bovidae > Bos > Bos mutus. The sequence goes on from NC_091635.1 coordinate 46,859,681, forward strand.
GTTTAAGACTCACAGAGAGCAAACTTAGGGTTGCCAGAGGGAAGGATGGGGGGAAGGGATAGTTAGGGAGTTTGAGATCAACACATACACAGCTATAGTTAACATGAATAACCAACAAGGACCTGCTCTATAGCAGGTCCTGCTCAAAGCTATGTGGCAGCCTGGATGGGAGGGGAGTTGGGGGGAGATGGATACTATATATGTATATATGGCTGAGTCCCTTTGCTGTCCACCTGAAACTATCACAGCGCTGTTAAACAGCTATAAGTTCAGTCACTCAGTTCTGCCCAACTATTTGCAACCCCATGGACTATAGCACACCAGGCTCCTCTGTCCTCCACTATCTCCTGGCATTTGCTGAAATTCATGTCCATTGAGTCGTTGATGATATCTAACCATCTCATCCTCTGCCACCCCCTTCTTCTTCTGCCTTCAGTCTTTCCCAGCATCAGGGTCTTTTTCCAATGACTCGGCTTTTCACATCACGTGGCCAAAGTATTGGAGCTTCAGCTTCAGCACCAGTCCTTCCAATGAATATTCAGGGTTGATTTCCTTTAGGATTTACTGGTTTGAAATCCTTGCAGTCCAAGGGACTCTCAAGAGTCTTCTCCAGCCCCACAATTTGAAAGCATCAATTCTTTGGTGCTCAGCCTTCTTTATGGTCCAACTCTCACTTCCATACATGACTACTGGAAAAACCATAGCTTTGACTATACCGAGCTTTGTCTATACCGAGATTTGTCAGTAAAGTGATGTCTCTGCTTTTTAATATGCTATCTAGGTTTGTCACAATTTTCCTTCCAAGGCGCAAGCATCTTTTAATTTCATGGCTGCAGTCACAATGATTTTGGAGCCCAAGAAAATAAAATCTATCATGGCTTCCACTTTTTCCCCATCTATTTGCCAGGAAGTGATGGGACTAGATGTCATGATCTTGTTTTTTGAATGTTGAGTTTCAAGCCAGCTTTCTCACTCTCCTTTTCACCTTCATCAAGAGGCTCTTTTGTTTGGCTATATTCCAATATAAAATAAAAAGTTAAAAAAAAAAGAATCAGTTCAGTTCAGCCACTCAGTCGTGTCCAACTCTTTGGAACCCCATGGACTGCAGCACGCCAGGCTTCCCTGTCCATCACCAACTCCCAGAGTTTACTCAAACTCATGTCCATTGAGTCGGTGATACCATCCAACCATCTCATCCTCTGTCGTCCCCTTCTCCTGCCTTCAATCTTTCCCAGCATCAGGGTCTTTTCAAATGAGTCAGTTCTCTGCATCAGGTGGCCAAAGTATTGGAGTTTCAGCTTCAGTGTTTCCAATGAATATTCAGGACTGATTTCCTTTAGGATGGACTGGTTGGATCTCCTTGCAGTCCAAGGGACTCTCAAGAGTCTTCTCCAACATCACAGTTCAAAAGCATCAATTCTTCAGCACTCAGCTTTCTTTATAGTCCAACTCTCACATCCATACATGACTACTGGAAAAAACTATAGCTTTGACTAGATGGACTTTTGATAGCAAACTAATATCTCTGCTTTTTAACATGTTGTCTAGGTTGGTCATAACTTTTCTTCCAAGGAGCAAGCATCTTTTAACTTCATGGCTGCAGTCACCATCTGAGTGATTTTGGAGCCCAAAAATATAAAATCTTCCCCTATTTCCACTGTTTCCCCATCTATTTGTCGTGAAGTGATGGGACTGCATTCCATGATCTTTGTTTTCTGAATGTTGAGTTTTCACTCTCCTCTTTCACTTTCATAAGAGACTCTTTAGTTCTTCATCACTTTCTGCCATGCGGGTGGTGTCATCTGCATATCTGAGGTTATTGATATTTCTCCTGGCAATCTTAATTCCAGCTTGTGCTTCATCCAACCTGGCATTTCTCATGATGTATTCTGCATATAAGTTAAATAAGCAGGGTGACAATATACAGCCTTGATGTACTCCTTTCCCAATTCGTCTGTTGTTCCATGTCCAGTTTTAACTGTTGCTTCCTGACCTGCATACAAATTTCTCAAGAGGCAGGACAGGAGTTTTTTGTGGTCCACACAGTCAAAGGCTTTGCCGTAGTCAGTAAAACAGAAGTAGACGTTTTTCTGGAGCTCTCTTGCTTTTTTGATGATCCAACGGATGTTGGCAATTTGATCTCTGGTTCCTCTGCCTTTTCTAAATCCAACTTGAACATCTGGAAGTTCGCGGTTCATGTACTGTTGAAGCCTGGCTTGGAGAATTTTAAGCATTACTTTACTAGCGTGTGAGACAAGTGTAATTGTGCATTTTTTTTAAATTTTTAGTCAACAGACCCTAACAATCTCACCCCACTCCAGTGAAATTACACTCCATGACAAGCTTATAAACCTAATTCAATGGAAGGTGTTCAAGCAAGAAAGGCAGCTGGAGCCCTACCTGAACCAGAGGAGCCTCAGAGAGACTGCTAAGGACCAGTGCTCTAAAGCACACCTTTCACAAAACAACCAGCCCTAAAGATGTCTCAGGGCTCTTCTGGCTCTAGTATCCCCTCCAGAAACATCGAGAAGTTCTGGAAGCTGGAGGCCAATGCGGCAGGCAGAGTTCTAGAGCAGTGCTTCTCTGCCTCGAGTGTGCTCACAGTCCCCAGGGGTTCCTGATCAAATGCAGATCCTGACTCAGTAGGACTGCAGCGTGGCCTGATTTCTAACAAGCTCCCAGTGATGTTCACACTCCTGGTCCGAGGACCATACTCTGAGACGAGGTCTTAAATATTATTTTCATCACCACCATCATCATCTCTACCCAGGCCATTTCTCTTGCCCTGTCTCACATTCCCAAACAGGTGGACAGCCCAGGTCAGTGAGGAGAGCACAGTTCTAGAGTCAGGCAGATGGGGGTTGAATGCTGACTCTGCCGCTTCACTCTGGAACTTGGGACATCTTGCTCAGCCTCTCTGAGTTGAATAGAACAGTCACACCGCACAGCTCGGAGCACGTCACGGATACTACCAGGCTGGCTGAGTCAAACTGTAAAGGCCAGCATGGACTGCAGCTCAGCCAACTCAGTCATCCTTCTGGAGCAAGGCAGCCCAGCAAGACAGGGTCAGGGTTGACATAGGGTGAGGGGGCGGGGAGATAGAAGGCAGCTGGTGGGAGGGAGTGGGAGAGGAAGGAAGAAGTCAGGGTGGGGATGTCAGAGCATTTTGACAATAAAGGAAAGTGCAAATTACATGCAAATGGCATCTCCCACTAACATTAATATGGTGGTGGTTTAGTCAGTAAGTCATATCTGACTCTTGAGACCCCATGGACTGTAGCCCGCCAGGCTCGTCTGTCCATGGGATTTCCCAGGCAAGAATGCTGGAGTGGGTTGCCATTTCCTTCTCCAGGGGGGTCTGCCCAACCCAGAGATCGAATCCGGGTCTCCTGCATTGCAGGCAGATTCTTTACTGGCTGAGCCATCAGGGAAGCCTAGGACTGGATAAACTTGCCTCTGCTTGGAGAGATCCCCCGTCTCTGCAGCATGAGTCCAGAAGTGGCCCTGACCTCAGCTTTCCAAATGCCAATTGCCAAGGTGGGAAGAAGTCATCACAAAAACTTAGCCGATCCAACTTTTACCCCCACTCTGCAGGTGGAGAAATTGAGATCCAGAGAGGTTAAACAACTTGTTCAAGTTAATTGGTGGCTGGTCTCTTGTCTGTGGCTCTGCATGAAATGGCAACAGAGAATAAGGGGAGTCCTACTTCATACAAGCCCTAAAAAGGAGGCAGGCTGGAGGAGGCAGGAAGGGTGTGACAAGATGCTGTCATTGAGCCAACAAAGACAAAGCCCTTTTGTCAGGCCAAGCAACCAAGACAGGCAATAAAGATGTCGGTGTTCTTTCTCCCCAATTAGTGTTAGTTAAAGAGAATCTTTAACCCAGCCACCCGCAGGTGACAAATCTGGCTGCCTTAGAGGCCCTACTTCTCACCAACTCCTTGAGGATCTTGGCAAGACCACTAACTGCAGAGCTTGGGGTGGGCACAGGACTCCACTTTGAAGACAGTGTAGGAAAAGCACTAAGACTTCGCCGTGACCCAAGCCCATCTCTGCCACATTCTGGCTGCGTGACCCGAGGCAAGTGCCTCCCCTCTCTGGCCTTCAGACTCCTTGGTTATGAAATTCTCCCACAGCGCGAACATTCAGCTACACACAAAGGCGCAATGCCTGGCAGAAACAGGCCCTCAACACACTTGACTTCCTGCCCTCGTCTAGCCATCCAGTGAAACAGACGCCGCCCTGCCCTTGGGGAGCTTTGAGTCTGGGAAGAGAGAAATTTAGTCTTTGAATAATTCAGAAGCCTTTTACTCTTGGGCGCCTGGGATGATATTTTCCTAATACTAGAAGATTTTTTTTTTCATTGAGACTAAGGTTTACTCAAGCTAAGATGGAAATGAGTTTGCCTTTTTGAGCTCACAATGAAAGACAATGTTATGGGAGAGGAATGATCAGAAATGAAGACTTAGAGATCACTGAGTCAACTGACCAGAAGCGGACTTGTCCTGGGCAGCGAGGGAAGTCAAGGGACAATAGGAAGCCTCATCGAGGCCGCCCTACAGGACGGCAGGAAGCGTCGGCTAGCGACTGCAGGGCAGATGTGTGGTCCAGGCCAGAGAGAGCCGGGGCCCCCACTCTGCTGAAAGCACAGAGGAAGGCAGCAACAGGGGAGGGGAGAGGCGGCTGGCGGCCCCCTGAGAAGCTCCACGCCTCTCGGTCCCCTCCTGGCTGGGCCCATCTGAGTCCCGCCCTCTGGGAGCCCATCCCTCAACCTCACAGGACCCTCTCAGATTTCAGCCAAACTTCCAGGTCCTCACAGGCCCCCAGGTGCATGGCATCTAGGTTGTGCTCCACCAGCTTTCTGATCATTTCCTGACCTATTTATTGTCTTTGAAGGTTTGGTCCACTGCTTATTCTTCTCCTGTAAACACCCACCTCCAGTGTGCCGATGAAGCGTGAGTCTAGCTGGTCCACTCTGACAGCTCTCTTGCACCATGCCACCCCGGGTCCTGCTTTGCCTGTCTCGGAGATGGGGTTGTAAAAGCTGTGTTGGCCCAGGGCCCATCTGGAATAACCAGTCAGAGCACCTCCTGGGTGTGTTCAACAGTGAGAACAGAAATAGTTCTGCATGGAAATTCAGAGAACTTGTTCTTAGCCCAGTGTTGCTGTGTGATCTTGGGTTCTCACTGGCCCTCTCTGAGTTTTACCTGTAAAATGTCCCCAGGGTCCCTTCTGGCTCTGACATCCTGACCCCCTCCCCACCAAGCCCTCACCCATCACCAAAGGGAAGCTGAGAAGGAAACAAGAGGAGAGCTACCCTGTCCCGAGGTCACCCAGAGCTCAGGGTAATGTCAGGGAGGTGAACAGAGCTGATATAGGAACTTGCCTTGGCGCCAAACCATCCAGGGAGGCCGGTGGCCCTGTGGGGAGGAAAGGGAAGCCCCACACTGCTTTAACCGCACAGAAACCAGTTGGAGATTTAGAGCCGAGAGTTAGCTTAGAGAAAGAATGGTGCTTATTTGGGTAGTTATGCAAACTGATGGCTGCAAAGACTATTGGGAAAACTGATTATCTGACTGTGTGAAGAAATGGGATTAGGATGAGAAGGGGGAGGGGGGGCTCCACAGTGTGCAGTCATCATCCATCGTTCAGAAATTGGATCTGCTGCTTTCCCAGCCCTGCAAAGCCCAGCAAGTTCTTCCCCCATCACAGAGACGTGGCTGTCAGAGGCCCGGGGAACGTGGGAGACTGCTCAGGGCCACATCGTAGGGTGGACACGGGGCCGATTGAGACCTGCCCCATCCTGACAGCCTGGGAAGGCCCTGCCCACCTTCTCTGGGGAAGCCCAGCTTTCTTAGTCCTGCCATGGGACTGCTCTGGGCTTTTCCCTGGAGGGTGGTGTGGTGTGCGGCCTCCGAGATGGAGCCCAGTGATCCTCGCCTCCTGAGATTCACTCCCTCATGCAGTCCCCTCCCAGGTTATGTGACAAAGTAGATGTGACAAAATGACCTGCTGTGACTTCAAAGCTGGGTCATTGAAGACGTGGCCACGTCCAGCCAGCCACCACGCTGTGAGGATGCTCCAACAGCACCGCTTCCCCAGGAAGTCCGTGTGCTAAGGAGCCGAGGCCTCGCGGCCACGCGAGCTGAACTGGCCAGGCCTGAGAACGAGCCCTCTGGGAACAGGGCCTCTGCAGGTAGGCACTGCAGCCCATCAAGCCCTCGGATGGCTGCAGCCCCAGGACAGCATCTTGACTAAAATGAACTCAGGACCAGAAGCTGAGTCTCAGCTAAGCTGTTCCCAAATACCTAACCCAGACAAACTGAGAGACAATAAATATTTGTTTGTTTTTTAAGTCACTGTGGTTGGTTGGTTGTTTTTCCCCCTAAGATTTACTTATTTATTTTGGGTTGCACTGGGTCTCTGTTGCTGCATACAGACTCTAGTTGCAGTGAGCGGGGCTACTCTTCATTGCAGGGCACAAGCTTCTCATTCCAGTGGCTTCTCTTGCTGTGAAGCACGGGCTCTAGGCACGCAGGCTTCAGAAGTTGGGGCTCCTGGGCTCTAGAGCATTGGCTCAGTCATTGTGGCACACAGGCTTAGTTGTTTCGAGGCATGTGGGATCTTCCCGAACCAGGGATCGAACCAGTATCCCTTGCATCGCTGCAAGGACAATCACTTCTGCTGCAATTCTTAACCACCGGACCACCAGGGAAGCCCACCACTGAGTTTTAGGATAATTGTCGTATATAGACAGGTAACTGACCCAAGAAGGAACAGGCCAGAGCAGCAGGGAACCCCCTCCCCACCCCACAGCTTGGCTTTCTATTCAGGCCCCCAGGACTTGAAGGAGTTCAGGGTACTGAGATGGGAGGCTGGGTGGTGAGAGTTGGTTTTCAGCAAAGAGTAGCAGTGATTTCTAGCAGCGGTTGTGACCATCGAATGATCTGTGTCCCACCAACGCCTCCTCAGCCACGGCCTGAAGATCCTGAGAGTGCCTAGGGCCCCACGGCCTGAAGATCAAGCCCATGCATCTTCACAAGGTGTGAGGACCCTCCACTACCTCGGTCCTGGCCGTGGTCTCTTGCCTTTCCCACCAAGCCCTCCAGCCCCATCTCCCAGCCCTGCCGCATCCCGGCCCCACAATCCCTACTGTCCTCTCACGCTGGGCCTCTCACTGTTCCCTGGACAAGAAGAGCCCTCTGGGGACCCCATACCCTGGCCTATGCTGCCCCCTCATATGGAGCAGGGAGCCCTTCTTGTTAGTCACCTGGCAGACTCTGGCCTGAAACCTCAGCATAATGGCTGGTCCTCTGGGAAGCACCGAACTGTCTCAGGCAGGTGGGCTCACTCTTAAGCCTGCCCCCGGTACCCACAGCACCTAGTGATGTACGGTTCACCTCTCCATCTCTCTCTCTCTCTCTCTGAGAGCAGGGCTCTGCCTTTCTCATCCACAAGCCTTCATCACAGGGCTCTGGGCTTGGCATGCTGTCTTTCCCCAATAAACTGTTTTGTTGAATTAACGAATGAATAAATAAACAAATGTGTCCTTGAGCAATTCACCCTCATTCTCTGGGGCTCAGTTATTCACCCCTAAAATAGGAATAATCATTCTCCCCTTCCCCGTTCACTTCCCAGCCTGTCAGGGCGATCCCCTGGGACAGAGGACATAAACTGTGAAGTGTGATAAACCCGTAAGGAAGGCTTTGCTTCCCTCTTCTAAGACATCACCACCGCTCTGCCTGACTGCCCTCTCCCGGAGCTTCCGAGCCCAAGGAGCTTCGCAGGACCTTGCAGGAGGAACACAGAAACTTGCCCTCCTCTGTTTCCTGCCCCCTCCTCCCTGGAGCAATTCTGCTCCCCATGCAGCCCCCATCTTCCCCAGCAGCATGTGAAGGCCCCTCCAGCCATCATCTGCTCCCTCTCCTTTCTTTTTCCCCTCGCTCTTTTCAACAAGCAAACTTGAGAAATGGTAAACGTTTTCCCATTATTCAAATGGCATGGAAATTACCTACTTGGCATTCCTCTTTGACATGGAGCCTTTAATTAGCCACTGGCTCCCTGGTCCCCGGGTGTTTCTCCTGCTCCACAGCTCCCTCACTTCCTTGGCCCCCTCCCTCCATTAGCATCCTAATCAGAGATACCCAGGCTTCCAGGGAAGAGAAAGAAAGCAGCAGTGTTTCCAGAAAGAGCCCATCCGTGGCTGGAGCAGATGAGCCTGGGTTCCCATCTCTGCTCCCATCACCAATGCTCCAGCGACCTTGGCCTTCTGAGGGGTCACACACAAGTTGGGGGCAGAGCTGAACTCAGATCAGGGCTCTAGTCGCAGTGTATACCTCCAGCCTCTATTCCACAAAGTATCACTGCCCCTGATTCACAGATGCCTTTCCCAGGCTTGCCTGCCCTTGCATGTGTGCATGCTCAGTCGCTCAGTCATGTCTGACTCTTTGCTACTCCCTGGGCTGCAGCCTGCCAGGCTCCTCTGTCCATGGAATTTTTCAGGCAAGAATACTGGACTGGGTTGCCATCTGCTCCTCCAGGGAACTTTCCCAACCCAGGGATTGAACCGAGGTCTCCTTCATTGCAGGCTGATTCTTTACCCCTGAGCCACCTGGGAAGCCATTTGCCCTGGGCTCTTGCCCTACTCAGCCTTCCCTCTTTCAAGAGTTTAGCTCCACTGCTCCCTTGCCTATTGCGTTGGGGAGCTTACATCCCGAGGACGCTAGGGATATGGGAGAGCTGATGTGTGGGGGTCAGTTCTCAGCCTGGTAGGATACAGACGGGTGCCTGTTCAAATCAAGGCTCAGTTCAAGTCAACACGTCTTTATTAGCAGGTGCTGGTTCCTGCAGGTCATCCACAAGGAGTGGATGGGAGGCAACCAGTGCTGGCTGTCACGAGCCTGCAGGACCGTGAGCCATTGTCCTGACCCTAAAGGACTCGGCAAACTAATTGAGAAGACTAGACTGTCACATGGGATGCCATCGAGAATAGGAGAGGACGCATAGATTCTGGGCAAGCCGTTGTACCTCTTGGGTGTATTCGTTATAACACTCACTGGGGACTTCCTTGGCGGTCCAGTGGTTAAGAGTCTGCGCTTCCAGTGCAGGGACCCAGGTTCTATATCTGTTTGGGGAACTAGGATCCCACATGCCAAGTGACACAGCAAAAAAAAAAAAAAAAAGCTAACACTAGCTGCCACAACAGGTAAACCTGAAATCTCAGGGAAGTGCTCCTCTTGCTCAATAAAGTCCAAAGCAGCACTAACCATGTGAGTGCACAGTGCTCCCCACAATCATTGACAGCTGTGAGTCCTCAACAGGCAGCTGCCAAGGTCGCCCTGGGCCTGGACGTGTGGCCAGCAAGTGGGAGAGAGAGGCTGGATGCCTTAACCACCTTGGCCCAGGAGTGGCACACAAGTCACATCCCGTCAGGGAGAAACAGTCTAGGAAATGCAAGCCTGTGGGAGCAACCAATTCGCCGCACAGTGGAGGGGGAACACAGCTAGCTCGCTCTGCCACATAAGCCTCAGTTTTATGATCTGTAAAATGAGGGCAAGGAGGACTGGTGTGAATATCAAGACCCGAAAGGACCTCTCCTCATTTTACAACTGAGTCCATGGAAGTCTGGAAAGTTCCATGATTTGCCCTTGATCACAAAGGCACATACAATAATCTAGGTCACTGGACCCCCAAACCCATGATAGAAATTCCAGCTATCACTCACAGAGTCCCTCATCACACAGGCCCTTTGTAAATGTTGTCTCTGATTCTCAAACAATCTGTGAAGGAAGTATCATGTCCCCATTTTACAGATTAGAACACTGAGGTTCAGAGAAACCAGCTTGCCCGAGGTCACCTGACTGGTGAGTAGCAAAACCAAGAGCTGACTCTTCCCTGGCTGTGTCTCCTTTCACCGCACCAACTTCTTCCCAAACAATGAGTGATGAGTCCTCCCTACAACAAGGACCAAGACCCCAGGCCTCCCTGTGTTCTGTCTCCTTAGAGCTGAAGTCTCCTTATTATCCTACCCATCCTTGACCTCTTGCATGGGAGGTCACACCATGGGCAGCTATCACTATCAACAACCAGCAGAGGCCCAGAGAGGCTGAGCCACTGCCCCAGTCACACAGCATAGGAGGAACCGCAGAAGCAGGATTGGGTTGAGCTGTAACTTTCCAGTGGTGCCTTCAGTGTCAGGAACTCAAGCTCCATTTGCCTTATTGCTGCGCAGCCTCTCTCCTAAGTCCACCTCATGGTCCACCGTGGCTGCCCCACAACTAGTCAGTACCTCTGCACCGCAGCCCACATGAAACGAAGAATAGGGTGACCAGATGCCACCCCTCCTTGTATGTACACTTACTAGAAATCGTACATTCCTTTGGCTAGAACTTGGTCACATGGCCATACCTTGCTGCAAGGGAACCTGGGAAATGTAGTCTTTGTTCCAGGTGGCCACGTGTCAGGTTCTTACTGAGGAAGAGGAGAGAACGATAAAGGAATCCTGCAGTCTCTTTTCCCAGAAACCAGTTTCTGGCTCAGCTCCCAATCCGACACCGGGCCTATGACAACACTGCCAGGTGATGGAAACAAGGGCTGCAGGCTTGGTGCAGCCCCAGAAGAAGAAATGATGGGTCCCCAGCTGACTCCTCTCCAAGAGCCTTGGCTCATATTTCTGGCTGTAAGAACTCAGCCCCAGACAGGCGCCTATTGGGAATTAATCCTCAGTGGGGTTTCTCTGGCTTCCACCTATGAGGCTGGCTTATCTGTGCATTGGGAATGGGTAACTGTCCTTCTCCACAAGGGGAGAGAAAAAGGTTGTGCCCCCTTCTCTCTCACTGACTCACTCCCCCAAAATAAGTTCTCTGCAGAGATGTAATTTAATGGGGTCTAAGACCTCTTCCAGCAAAATTCAGACTTAAATTGAAGAAAGTAGGGGAAACCCCTAGACCATTCATATATGACCTAAATCAAATCCCTTACAATTATACAGTGGAAGTGACAAACAGATACAAGGGATTAGATCTGATAGACAGAGCGCCTGAAGAACTATGGATGGAGGTTCGTGACATTGTACGGGAGGCAATGATCAAGACCATCTTCAAGAAAAAGAAATGCAAAAGGACAAAATGGTTGTCTGAGGGTGCCTAACAAATAGCTGAGAAAAGAAGAGAAGCTAAAGGTAAAGGAGAAAAGGAAAGGTACACCCATTTGAATGCAGAGTTCTAAAGAATAGCAAGGAGAAATAAAGCCTTCTTCAGTGATCAGTGCAAAGAAATAGAAGAAAACAATAGAATGGGAAAGACTAGAGATCTCTTCAAGAAAATTAGAGATATCAAGGGAACATTTCATGCAAAGACGGGCACAATAAAGGACAGAAATGGTATGGATCTAACAGAAGCAGAAGATATTAAGAAGAGGTGGCAAGAAAACAGAAGAACTGTACAAAAAAGATCTTCATAACCCAGTTAATCACAATGGTGTGATCACTCACCTAGAGCCAGACATCCTGGAATGTGAAGTCAAGTGGGCCTTAGGAAGCATCACTACGAACAAAGCTAGTGGAGGTGATGGAATTCCAGTGGAGCTATTTCAAATCCTAAAAGATGATGCTATGAAAGTGCTGCACTCAATATGCCAGCAAATTTGGATAACTCAGCAGTGGCCACTGGACTGGAAAAAGTCAGTTTTCATTCCAATCCCAAAGAATGTGCAAAATGCCAGGCTGGATGAAGCACAAGCTGGAATCAAGATTGCCAGGAGATATATCAATAACCTCAGATATGCAGACGACACCACCCTTATGACAGAAAGTGAAGAGGAACTGAAGAACCTCTTGATGAAAGTGAAAAAGGAGAGTGAAAAAGTTGGCTTAAAACTCAACATTCAGAAAACTAAGATCATGACATCCGGTCCCATCACTTCATGGCAAATAGAAGCGGAAACAATGGAAACAGTGAGAGACTTTACTTATGAGGGCTCCAAAATCACTGCAGATGGTGACTGCAGCCATGAAATTAAAAGACACTTGCTCCTTGGAATAAAAGTTATTACCAACCTGACAGCATATTAAAAAGCAGAGACATTACTTTGCCGACAAAGATCCATCTAGTCAAAGCTATGGTTTTTCCAGTGGTCATGTATGGATGTGAGAGTTGGACTATAAAGAAAGCTGATCGCTGAAGAATTGATGCTTTTGAACTGAGGTGTTGGAGAAGACTCTTGAGAGTCCCTGGGACTACAAGGAGATCCAACCAGTCCATGTTAAAAGAAATCAGTCCTGGGTGTTCATTGGTAGGACTGATGTTGAAGCTGAAACTCAAATACTTTGGCCACCTGATGCGAAGAACTGAGTCATTGGGAAAAGACCCTGATGCTGGGAAAGCCTGAAGGCGGGAGGAGAAGGGGATGACAGAGGATGAGATGGTTGGATGGCATCACTGACTCAATGGACATGAGTTTGAGTAAGCTCCGGAAGTTGGTGATAGACAGGGAAGCCTGGCATGCTGCAGTCCATGGGGTCGCAAAGAGTCAGACACAACTGAGCGAGTGAACTGAACTGAAGCCCTCTTCCCCTAACTTCTCCTGGAGCCCCACTGTTATCGTTAATTTTGTAAGTCAACTTGACTGGGCCATAGCACTTCCAGACATTTCATCCAGGGTTACTCTGGGTGTGTCTGTGAGAGTGTTACTGGATGAGATTAACATTTGAATTGGTAGACTGAATAAAGCAGACAGCCCTCCCTAATGTGGGGGCTCCCCAAGTGGCTCAGAATCTGCCTGCAATGCAAGAGACCTGGCTTCAATCTGTGAGTCATGTAGAACCCCTGGAGAAGGTAATGGCTACCCATTCCAGTATTCTTGCCTGCAGAATCCCATGGACAAGAGGACAAGGTCTAGAGAGCTACAGTCCATGGGTTGCAGTCAGACACTGACTGAGCAACTAACACACACTCCCTAATGCGTGTGGGTCTCACCCAATCCGTTCTGCTTGTGCTTAGTCGCTCACACTGTCTGACTCTTTGTGACTCCAAGGACTGTAGGAGACTTGCCAGGCTCCTCTGTCCATGGGATTTCCCAGGCAAGAGTACTGGAGTGGGTTACCATTTCCTCCTCCAGGGGATCTTCCTGACCCAGGGATCAAACCTGCATCTCCTGTGTCTCCTGCATTGCAGGTGGATTCTTTACCCGATGAGCCATTGGGGAAGCCCATCCCATCAGTTAAAGGGCTGAATAGAACAAAAAGACGGAGTAAGAGGGAACTCCTCCTGCCTGACTACTCCAGCTGCGACAATGGTTTTTCCCACCTTCGGACTCAAAACATTAGCTCTTTTGTGGGTCTCAAGCCTGGCAGCTCTCAGACTAGAACTCACACCAGCAGTTCTCCTAGCTCTCAGGCTTTTGAACTTGGTCTTCAACTGCACCAACAGCTCTCCTCTCTCCATCTTGCCAACTGCAGACCTCAGCCTCCATAACTGCATAAGCCAATTCCTCAACATAAATAAGTGTATTATTTATTTATTCACTTACTATACATAATAAAATATATCTCCATCCTATTGGTTCCATTTCTCTGGAGAACCCTGACTTGGGCACATACCTGCTTGAGGACCAGCTGAACTGGGGTCACTGGGCCAGCCCTGAGCTCTACTTTTCTCAGCTGGGAGCTTCACAGTTCACCTAACCTGCCTGAGCCTTGGCTTCCTCACCTGTAATGTCACACCATCATAGCTGACTCATGAGACTGGTACAAATATCGGATTAAATGGGATTACCAACAAAGTTCTGTATAGTCAAAACTATGGTTTTTCCAGTAGTCACATATGGATGTGAGCGTTGGACCATAAAGAAGGCTGAGCGCCAAAGAATTGATGTTTTCAAACTGTGGTGCTGGAGAAGACTCTTGAGAGCCTTTTGGACTACAAGGAGATCAAGCCAGTCAATCCTAAAGGAAATCCACTCTGAATATTCATTAGAAGGACCGATGCTGAAGCTAAAGCCCCAATACTTTGGCCACCCAATGCAAAGAGCTGACTCACTGGAAAAGCCCCTGATGCTGGGAAAGACTGAAGGTAAAAGGAGAAGGGGCCAGCAGAGGATGAGATGGTTAGATAGCACCACTGACTCAATGGACATGAATTTGAGCAAACTGCGGGAGACAGTGAAGGACAGGGGAGCCTGGCAGGCTGCAGACCATGGAGTCGCAAAGAGTCGGACGCAACTCAGCGGGTGAACAACAACCGCCTAACTGAGAGGGCTGGCGTGCAGCGGATGTTTCCCTCTCCTTCGCCCACCACGACCCAGGATACAGCCCAGTGAATTGGCGAGCAAGCAGTGGCTCTATGCTTCTGGAGGTAAAAGCTATCTTGGATTCATGTATCCATATGGGGGCATGCATGCATATGGACACGCCTTCCCTGGAGCCACCCACAGCCCAGCCTCCCTTGACAGATTAGAATTCAAGTTCCTCAGCCCAGTGTCCTTGGGTTTTATGAGGATTTTTGCATTATGTGAATTTGACACCATGATATAAAGAGATTAATAAAGTCTCACTTCATAGGCAAAATTTGAAATAATGTGTATCCCAAACATTTTTTTAAACATGAAGGGTGTTGAAGCTGGCAGTGAATTGTGGACTAAGTTTGCACACTCTCCACATGGCAACGCCACTTTAGCAGATGAACCGGAACACCTACCAACCTCTGTCAGGATTTGCCCCCCAAAGCCCTTCCCACACCAAGGCAGGATTTATACATTTCTGAGATGCCTCCTCTTATTTTTTCCGTTAGGGCTTCCCTCTCATCTTAATTCTGGCCCACCTGGAAGACTGGCAGGGGTGGCCTTGGCTAGAGGCCCCTGTGGCTGTATCCCCCGAGCCACAACCCCCAACCCCATCCATCTGTGACAGTGCCATCCATCCGCCACCCCAAGGGTTGATCAGGAGTCTAACCCAGGACCTCAGGGCCACTCCAAACACTACATTCTCTAGATTAAGAGAGAACCAGGGTGAGACGGAGGGAAACCCCATCGAGGCATATTGGCAGGAGGGCCTTTGATCCATCGTGATAAAGACTGATGGTGCTTTGAAGGCCCTTTATGGTGTTAAAACATTTCTGCCCCTTCTCTGGGCAGAGCACCCAGGAGTGGAGGCTGAGGTCCTGATTCTGTCACTAACCGGAAGTGAGGCCAAGGCCTCAAATCCCTCAGCGGTGACACCAGGAGGGATTAGATGACCCTCATGGTCTCCTCCAGGCTGATTATTTGATGATGCGAGTGATGGACACATGTCTCCTTTGCACAGCAGCACCCACACCCCCTTCCCCTTAGGTTAACCTCGCGGTTGGGAAGCCCCTGACTATGTGTGCTGGGGGCAAGGGTGGAGAGTCCCCTCTGGGGGAGCATCCTGACTGGGTTGGCCTGCAGGGGGCAGCTGTCTGTCCTCTTCTTGCTCCATGGGTGCTCCTGGGTTCCTGCTGTCCCCGAGACTAGCCTGCCCACCTCCTTAGGATCCAGGGAGGCCCTGTGAAATTTACATTCGCATTTCGTTAGTTTTCAGAGTTTCCATTGCTGCAGATAACCTGGCTGATACATAAGCCACACCCATGCCCTGAGCACACAGAACCGTTCTTTGGGATGGCACACGTGCCCTAAAGCACATCCTTTCGTTTTTCCCTGTCCCCACTCCTTTTCATGATTATCAGTTATTGACGTCTTTCCCTATTTTTAAGGAAGAAAAAGAAGGTGGTAAATCCAGGATGAACTATTAAGAAGTATGGGGTTCAGAGAAATTAAAGAAGACCTAACTGAAAAAAGAAAAAAGCAGGATAGGGACTTCTCTGGCAGTCCAGTGGTTAAGACTTTACACTCCCAGTATAGGGGATGCAGGTTCGATCCCTGTTTGGGGAACTAAGATCCCACATGCCATGCTTATCATGGCCAATTAAAAGAACATTTTTTTAAAAAAAAAGAACTATAACCACGAAGGTAGCTCCTCTCCAAAAAATAAATCATAACCAACAGAACTGCATTGCTTTGAACCAGACCGTGTTCATCCAACAGCCCTCTGCTGAGCGCCATCTGGGTGCCAGGCACCGTGGGGACAGGGGTGAATACAGACACACCTACCATGGAGCCGCCCACAGCCCAGTCTCCCCTGACAGATTAGAATTCAAGTTCCTCCGCCTGGTGTCCTCATGTTTTATGAGGTTTTGCAGTATATGAATTTGACGCCATGATATAAAGAGATTAATAAAGTCTCACTTTATATGCAAAATTTGAAATAATGTGTATCCCAAACATTTTTTCTAACCATGAAGGACGTTGAAGCTGGCAGTGAATTGTAAACTACATTTGCACGCTCGCCACGCGGCAATGCCACTTTAGCAGATAAACAGGAACACCTACCAACCTCTGTCAGGATTTGTCTTAAATTATGCAGCTTTCTGAATTATACAGGGCCTTCTGGAGCGTGTGTTTCACACATGAGGTGACAGGTCTGGTGTCAGAGTTCTGGCTGTGGCATCAGAGCGCCAGGATTCTACTCCTGGCTCCACTGCTGTGTTATCTTGGCCGAAGCTCTTGAGCCTCTCTGCGCCTCTCTTTCCCTACATGCACAATCAAGATAACAGTGCTGCCTCTAGGGGGTGTGCGTGCATGCGTGCGTGCTCAGTCACTTCAGTCCTGTCTGACTCTCTGTGACCCTATGGACTGTAGCCCCCAGGCTCCTCTGTCCAAGGGATTCTCCAGGCAAGGATACTGGAGCGGTGTGCCATGCCCTCCTCCAGGGGATCTTCCCAACCCAGGGATCTAACCCACAACTCCTTCCTTGGCAGGCGGGTTCTTTTCCACTAACATTACCTGGGAAGCCCTCCAGGGGCATTAGAAGGATTAAATGCATTCTTCCAGGCACCATGCTGGGGAGACAGCCTGCCCCGACTGAAGCAGGCGGTGTCCTCAGCATCTCCCCAGGCTGTGGGTTGGCAGGAAAGGGTCATCAACACCCACATTATTATGAGGAACATGAACTGCTGCCCAGAATAGAAGCAGTTGCCTCAGCTCCCTGTAAGACCTTGACCCTTGAGGTCCCCAAGGTCGCACAGCTACTAGAGACCTTCCCCCTAACCCCTTTATTTTGTCTGCGCTGGGTCTTGGTAGCAGTACACAGGCTTCTCATCATGGTGTGTGGGCTTCTCTTGCTTTGGAGCCCGAGAGCACACGCTTTCCTAGTAGCAGCAGAAGGGCCTCTCTAAATGCAGCACGGGGGTTTAGGTGACCCACGGCATGTGGGATCTTAATTCCCTGATCAGGGGTCGAACCCACATGCACTGGGGGACAGATTCCCAACCACTGGACCAGGAGGGAAGTCCCCCGGAGACCTTCTTTACAGAGGCAGGGCCCTCCCATTCCAGCCACACCACTGAGCTTTCCGGCCCAGGGGCTATGGCACCAGCCAGACCCTAGACCCTGACCATCTTTGTGCTCTTATTTCAGAAAATTCACAGACACTCTAGACTCTTAACAGAGCCACATCTTCATCCAGAGGAGGAAGCTAAGCAGATAAAATGGATCCCAGAGCCAAGCTTCTCGCCATCACCCCGTGGTTCCAAAAGCCTGCCTCTTCAAAGAGCTCATCATAGTTAGTTTTTTAAAGTCAATCTAACGTGATAAACCCTATCCTGAAGCTTACTCTGGTCTGGGGAAGCAAAGGAGGCCAGGAGGACTAGGGAGGCCTCCCCAGAGGGAGGTGCATCTTGAATAAATCCAAGGAGCCCGGTGATGGGATGGGGGTGCCACGGAGGGAACAAAGGTGTGGAAAAGAAAGCACTTGGCACATTCTCGGAATTGCCAGTAGCTCTACACATGATGGGAACAGAGTCCACCAGGGTCTCATTCACTTCAGTGAAGTGAATTCTGCAGCAACTGAAGGGGGCTCAGGGAGACCCTCTCAGAGGGGTCCATGGCCTTCCTTGTGCTGTGGCCGCCTCTGGCAGTCTGGTAAAGTCCATGGGATCTTTGCTTTAAAAGCATAAAACTAAGTATACAGAACTGCAAAGGGAACCAATTACAACAAAAATAGTTCTTACTTTCCGAAGATTTTTAAAAATAAATGTGAGCTCCTAGTAATATATGAGGCTCTTTATCAATGCATTAAATGACGAGACCTAGTGGCAGGAAGTAGGGCTGAGCAAAAAATTGGTTTTCAAGATATGTGAACAACTATGATATGATGAGAAAGCGCCTATGATTTCTATTGGTGACAAAGCCCCAGTACTGCTAATTCCGCTGTGATTTGTTGCCTACATTCATAATAAATAATATTATACTCAATTGCATAATAATAATGTACCCAACTGCAGTTAAATGTTAGGGGAAATGAAGATGTAATGTTTTCAAATCCAAGTTCCTGAAGCCCCGGAGTTCTCTTTGTTCTCCTGGGGTCCCCAGGATGCCAGAAGCAAAACCCTCGCCTTTCAGGAAGGCCCA
The DNA here is from genome assembly GCF_027580195.1 of Bos mutus. Classification (NCBI taxonomy): domain Eukaryota; kingdom Metazoa; phylum Chordata; class Mammalia; order Artiodactyla; family Bovidae; genus Bos; species Bos mutus. The sequence continues at coordinate 46,878,160 of NC_091635.1, forward strand.
GTTTTGTTTTCAGAGCACAGGGGTTAAGCGCATTGACCGCTTCCTCCTGCCACAGGACCTCACACCAAAATCCCCGCTGGCCGGTGCCTCAGTTTCCTGCGAGAACCAAGTGAATTGACAGAGGGACTTCCCTAGTGGTCCAGGGGTTAAGAGTCCGCTCTCCAGTGCCAGGGACGTGAGTTTGATTTCTGGCCAGGGAACTAAGACCCCACATGCCCTGGAGCAACTAAGCCCGAGTACAGCAATCACTGAGTCCGCATGCTCTGGGGCCCACACGCCACAACTAGAGAGAATTCCATGCACCGTAACTAGAGAAGCCCGCCGGAGCACTGCAGCGAAAGGCATGCGTACCAGAATGAAGACCCAGAGCAGCCGAAATGAAAATAAATAAATATATTTTTTTTAATTTTAAAAGATGAGAGCTTTTAAAAAAAATGATTCATGTTGATGTTTGGCAGAAACCAACACAATTCTGTAAAGCGATTATCCTTCAGTTAAAAATAAATTTTTAAAAAATGAGTTGACACACATAAAGAAGTCAGAATAGTGACTTAGAGTAGTGGACATAGTAGGGCATCAATAAACGAGGGCTCACTCCTTTCATCCTTATTCTCAGCCCCTAAAGAGAAACCCTCAGAGGGGGATGCGTTGTTTAGCAATACTAACTGAAGTCACGTTAATAAGCACGCGACGCACAATTAGCAGCGTTATTTGAATTCTGAGGTTTGCTTGACTAGAAAAGCCTCACATTTGTCCTTCCCCATATTCCCTGCTAATTACAACGGCTGCCGTCCATTGCAGCTGCCACACGACCGCTGTATCTAAAGCAGTTGTTAAGGCAGCATAATGGCGCCTGCTGCCCAGTTGGCCATCCCGCTCAGATGAATGGAGTCAGACGGTGGAGGCCGGCCAGGACTCAGCCCTAGGACCCTGAGCTGCACAGCCCCAGGGAGCTCTCAGGCCTCCAACTGCCCTCCCAAGCTGCCCCTTTCGACCAGGCACGAGATGGGGTAGAGATAGGAGTGCTGAACAAATTGACCCTGGGGATGCTGACTGGAGCCAGCCCTGCCGCTGGCTTGCTGTGCAACCATGGCTTGGCCCCTGAACGGATCCAGGCTGCACTTTAATCACCTATAAAATGAGGAAGTGGAGGCTCTTGAGGGTCCTTCTAGCTCCCACCCACCTTACTGTACTTTGATTATCCCATGGCAGGTTCTCTTTAGAGTGATTGGGAGTTCTGCCCAGTTCCTTGGGGGCATCACAGGCAGCCTGAGGGCGAGGAAGTATGAGAGGAGATTGGCAGAGACAGTGGTACTCAGGGAACATTCCCAGCTTTCTTGCAGTTAGATGAGGCCACATAACCAGTTCTGGCCCAGGGCTGTGAGCAGAGGTGACCTGTGTCACTTCCGGAGCAAAGCAAAGAGCTGGCTCAAGTTGCCCCACAGCCTCTTCTCGTACTGCGGTCGTGAAGCTTTGAGGGGAGATGAGGAATTGAGCTGAGAGCTGAGCAGCACAGATTGCCAAATTGCCTCTTGGAGGAGACAGCCAATGGACTTTGCAGCAGAGGTAAGAAGTAAACCTTAATTGTGTTATGGCGTTAAAGATTTGCAGGTGAGACTTCCTTGATGGTCCAGTGGTTAAGAATCCACCTTCCAATGCAGGGGAAAGAAAGTGAAAGTGAAAGTCGTTCAGTCGTGTCCGACTCTTTGCAACCCCATGGACTGTAGCCTACCAGGATCCTCCGTCCATGGGATTTTCCAGGCTAAAGTACTGGAGTGGGTTGCCATTTCCCTCTCCAGGGTATCTTCCCAACCCAGGGATCGAACCCGGGTTGCCCGCATTGTAGGCAGATGCTTTACTGTCTGAGCCACCAGGGACACGGGTTCAATTCCTGGTCCAGGACAATTCCATATGCTGCAGGGTAACTAAGCCCATGTGCCACAACTACTGAGCCCCATGCCCTATTGCCGATGCCCCGCAACAAGAGAAGCCATAGCAATAAGAAGCCTCTCATAGCAACCGAGCACAGCCAAAAATAAAGACATAAAAAATTTTTAAAGATTTACAGGCTACTGTTACTGTAACTAAAGCTGGCCTCTTGCCTCATACAGTTGTTTTCCCCAAAGTATTCAAATGATGGGCTTTTTAATAAAGGATTTAGGAAGTAACTGATTCACAGTACGCATAGAAAAAGAGGTGTACTATGTATAGCAAGATCCCCTGGAGGAGGAAATGGCAACCTGCTCCAGTATTCTTGCCTGGGAAATCTCATGGACAGAGGGGCCTGGCAGGCAATGGGGTCCCAAAAAAGATAGACACGACTGAGTGACTCAACAACAACAATAGCAAGAGGGAGTGGACTTTCTCACAATGAGGCTGGCTCAACGATAAGATGAGTGATCCTCCCAAGGCCCCCTCACCAGGCTCCGCATAACCTTTCGAGTAGGGGACTTAAAAATAACTTTAGTGCACCAGAAATCTATAAGCAATCCCAACCATGGGAACCAGGGTAGAGGATGAGAGATCAGACGTTCTCAGTTTTCACTTGATGAGTTACAAAGAGGGAGAAAAAAAAATGGATCCAGTGACGGAAGGCTCACGCAATGAATCTGAATTTCAAAACTGAAAAGAAAGTGTCTGGATATGGGTTTTACTCTCTCAAGAAGCACAGTGAAGAAGAATGAAGTCCAGTTGGGTTTTCCCCCTTCTCAGCCACAAATCTTCCCCCTAGAAGGTTTCCCTTTGCCTTCTCCTAGAGGGGACTCCAGGATGTGGGAAAGAATGGCTCGTTTCTCATCTCTACAGGGTGAAGGGATCCTACAGAACTTGTGCTTCATTTAAAAAAAAAAAAAAAAGCAAAAAATCTCAAAGTTCTTGAGTTAGGAAATCATTCTGGATTGCCCCAATCCTAAATCAAAGACCCTAGCATCGATCATGAGCCTACAGCAGCACAGAATTCCACAGTCAGAAGAACCTTAAAGCAACAGAACAGTTCTGGGGAGAAAAAATAAACAGGACAGCAAAAAACAGGGTCAGCAGCCTGCTCAGCCCCAAGGCCTAACCCACAGAGGGGCCACTGGCTTCCTCTTCTTTTTCTTGGAGATGCCCAGGTGAGAGGCAAGCCTGCCCCTTCCCTGTGCTCAAGCTTCCTGCCCAGACAGCGCAGTGAGCGGTGAGCAAGCTTTCCTTGTACAGCAAATAAATAAATAAATAGTGTGACTTTGTGTTTGAAGGACGAATGCCAAGTTTCCTCTCCAGGGCCCTCTCCCAAACCTCGGTATATCACCTCCACATGACCGAGCTGTCAGGCCTGCCACCCTGAGCTCTGCTTGGCTGTGATAAACATGAGGCAACACGTTTCCTACCCCCTCAGGCCCTGCGATCAGGGAGAAGGGGGGGTGGAAAAAAACCCATCCAAGCCATTCCGGGATTTATGTTTGAAACTGTTTTCCTTTGTCAGGGGAGAAAACAACCAGATGTTCCTAAAGGTGAACCCTGTAAATCAGGGCAGATGTGTGGGTGCATCTCGTCCTCTTTGGCAACTTGGCTGGGTTTGGTTTTGCACCCACTCCTGGCTGTGCACACCCACACACACACACCCCACCACCTCCCTTTGACTTTCCTACCTCTTATCTCGCTTTGAATCAGCCTCAACCCCTTTTCCAGGAAGTTTTCCCAGATTATGCTCATCAGGACTTCCCTGGTGGCCTAGTGGGTAAGAATTCACCTTCCAATGCAGGGGACACAGGTTCACTCCCTAGTCTAGGAACTAAGACCCCACGTGTTTACAGGGCGACTAAGCCCACTTGCCACAACTAGGAAGCCTTCACGCTGCCACAAAGACCTACATGCTGCAACTAAGACCCAATGCAGCCAAATAAATACATATTAAAAAAAAAAAGATTATGCTCATCTATTGCCCAGGCTTTTAACTTGGGCCCCTTCTCAGCCCCCCGATGTGTTTAGGTCATTCTGTAATTTTTTACTCTCTTCTTTCCATAAACGGCCCAGGAACTCACAGAGAGTGCTCATTGCCTCCCCCACCAGACCAGGAGCTCCCTCAGGACAGGACATGTCTCCCCAATCTGTCCAGGCCCTCCTAATGACAGAAAGCATGCCTCCCCAGCTCTCTCCCTTTGGCAGGTCGATCACCCTGCTTTAGGACTCAGGGGGAACAACGTGACTGCACCTTCTAACTCAAGGGTTCTCACGAGGGGACGTGGTGATGTCTGAAAGCACCTGCCACATTTCTGGACACACTTGCACTTTTCTGGAAAGAGGATCCATTGCTGTCAAGCGATCCTCAGATGGATCTGTTCAGAGGCAGGGTGAGACCTCTGAACTTTTAACTGCTGTTAAAAGAAGATAGGATCGGCCAGTACAGAAGCCAGCCAGGCAGAGAAGACTCAGTGAGAGAGGCAGTAGCCCAGAAGGCACTCGGCTTCCCCACCAGCTTGCTGTGTGACCCTGGGAAATCACGGCCCCTCTATGAGCCTTGGTTTTCTTGTCTGAACACCAGGATTTGAGTTTGGACTCATTCATGCGACGAACAATGGACACTCTGTAGGTTCTAGGCCCTGCGTTAGGTCCTGGGGAGGGAGAGCACAGCTGAGACCAGGAGATAACTGAGAAAGACACAGGCTCCACTCTCAGGGAGCCTGCAGTCTAGTAGAGAAGCTGAGATTTGTAATAATACTAACAGATAGTAGTGATGGAGCACCGACTGTCTACCAGGTCACCCCTATGACAGAGATGCTAGTATGATCCCCATTCTACAGATGAAGAAACTGAGACTCAGAGAGGTTCAGCAAATTGCCCAAGGTCACACCGCTAGTAAGTAGCAGAGCCCAGATAAGAGTAAAGACAAAATATTGTGGGTATCAGGAGAGAGAAGGCTTCCTGAAGGAGGTGGCTTCTGATCTGAGCCTTTGAAAGACAGGGACAATTTGAACATACAAATACTTAAGGATGGGGAAATAGGACATTCTGTTGACTAGATTGTCAATGGGAAATTGCTGTATGACTCAGGGAACTCAAACCAGGGCTCTGTGACAAGCTAGAGGGGTAGGATGGGAGGGAGGTGGCAGGGAAGGGTCAAGAAGGAGGGGACATATGTGTCCCTATGACTGACTGTTGTTGGTGTTTGGCAGAAACCAGCACAATACTGTAAAGCAATTATCCTTCAATAAAAATAAATAAAGAAATTTAAAATTAAAAAAAAAAAGAAATTCTATTAACTGGAAGTTCCAATAGCACTTAGCCCCTACTCTCTGCCAGAACCACCAAGCACACCCCCAGGAGAGCGGCAGAACCCAGACCAGCCCCCTGAACAGCAGCGCTGATAGAGGAGGCAAGAAGGATGAGAGGCCGCATGAGAGGGAGGAGGCAGACAGAAGAAGGCGGCGTCCCAAACCAGAGGCCGCATGAGAGGGAGGAGGCAGAAAGAAGGCGGCGTCCCAAACCAGAGGCCGCATGAGAGGGAGGAGGCAGACAGAAGAAGGCGGCGTCCCAAACCAGAGGCCGCATGAGAGGGAGGAGGCAGAAAGAAGAAGGCGGCGTCCCAAACCAGAGGCCGCATGAGAGGGAGGAGGCAGAAAGAAGGCGGCGTCCCAAACCAAGTCTTGGCCGAGCTCCTAGAAATGGGGCAAAGGGGAAGCCAGAGGGCAGCGGGGCAGTTGCCAGCAGATCAGGGAGGAGGGCGCATGGCACACGCTGGGGACGTGAAGGCCGTTGCCCCAGCACTCTGAGAATTAAATCCCCAGTGGTGACCCGTGCACGCTCGGAACACTGTGCAGACATAAACCACAGTGCTGGGGAGGATATTTATTGACGTGGGAAGAATGTTCACGTATATTTCAAGTGAAAAGGCAGGTTGCAAAATAATATGTATGCTACGATGCCATTCTTGCAGGAAGAAAAATATCTTTATATAAGTCTGGAAGGATATACACCCAAAACTTCAACAGCGGTTATCTCCGGGCAGTAGACTGTGGATGACTTTTATCTTCTTTACATGTACCTATATCTTCTAATTCTTCTACAATAGCACGCATTATCAGTGCAATTTTTTAAGTTTGTTTTTCAGTGCAGTAAACACATTGAGGATTTTGGCAGGGTGGTGTAGGCAGGACAAGAAATGGGCCAGCCACCTAGGTGCAGTGGTGGGAGAGGATGGCAGGGCTTCACCAGGATGGGGATGAGGTGGGGATGGGGTAGGGTCGGGTGGGGAGGAAGACCATGTTTCCTGGACAGGACAAGGGACTTTTTCTTTTTGTCTTTTTTTTTTTAATTTTTTGGCCATGCCATGTGGCATGCAGGATCTTAGTTCCCTGACCAAGGATCAAACCTGTGCCCCCTGCAGTAGAAGTGCAAAGTCTTAACCATCGGACTCCCAGGGAAGTCCTCAAAGGACTTATTAAGAGGCCTAGCTCATGGGGCCCAGCCTCCTCCATCTTCTGCCTCCCAGTCTCCTCAGAGCCCAGAGGTCTTCCCAGCCCCTGGAAGTGAAGGGTCCAGTCTGGAAGCCCACAGCCTTCTGATAGAGGACAGAGCGGAGGGGGTGGGTCAGTTGGGGGTCCCAGGAGAGATGCAAATTTGGACAGCTAAGCTAGTTTAGCCTTTTGGAGGAGAAGGGGATGACAGAGGATGAGATGGTCGGATGGCATCGCCGACTCAATGGACATGAATTTGAGCAAGGTCTGGGAGATGGCGAAGGACAGGGGAGCCTGGCGTGCTGCAGTCCATGGGGTCGCAAAGAGTCGGACACAAGTGAGCAGCTGAACAACAACAACAAAGCTAGTTTTGAGAGAAAGCCGCGCCTCAGAGACAGAAGGGCACCTGGTGTAGAACAGGGGCCCAGGGTGATGGCAGAGACAGCCTGGAAGGTTAATTCGGGTGACCACCAAGGGCAGGACTTGCCAGGGAGGGAAGCCCTGGGAAGCACTTGATCTGACGGGAAGTTTAATGAGCTCCAGGCTGGGGAGGGAACGGAGGGTGAGCCTTCTCAGCTCTTCTCTGAGAGCAAGATAGGAAAGACTGAGCAGAAGCCACGGTAGTGACAGCCTGCATCACGTGTCTGTTACTCTCTTTACCCGCTTCTGTTTCCTCTGATATAAGTGTGTGTGCATGCTAAGTCCTTTCAGTCATGTCTGACTCTGTGCGACCCCATGGACTGCAGCCCTCCAGGCTCCTCTGTCCGTGGGGTTCTCCAGGCAAGAACACCGGGGTGGGTTGCCATTTCCTCCTCCGGGGAATCTTCCCAACCCAAGGATCGAACTCTCATCACTTACGTCTCTTGCACTGGCAGGTGGATTCTTTACCACTAGTTCCACCTGGCAGTAAAACCCTAAAAACAGCTGGGACTCTCCTGGACGGCATAAGCAGAACTTCTAAAACACCCAAAGGTTATCTTTAATGGTAGTGAGCTTCCTGTCCCTGGAGGTATTCAAAGAGAAATCAGGCCACCATCCTGGCCTGCTCTCAAGAGTTATGCATCAGAAGGACAGTCAGACCTCTGCAGTGCCTCTCATTCCCGACATCGTCTGAGTCCGTGAAAATGGGGTTTTAGGCAGCAGTGGCCGGAAAGAAGGTGCCAGGAGAAAGAAACGTGCCCACCCCCATCCGCACCAGCCTCATCGGCAGGATCAGAGGCAGACTGCATGCCTGGCGCCCCTCCCCTGCTTCAGTCAGAGGGGTGGTCTGGTCTGCCTTGGGCCAGGAGGAAAGAAAACATGCCCAGTGTAAAGGGAAGGGGAGTTCATAAGGCCACAGGGAACTTTGCAAATTGAAATATCAGCCTTGTTCTAACATTAGTCTTGCAGCGAGTGCACTGAGGTGAAAGTACGGACCCCCGAGAGCCTTTAGTGTGACCTGGAATAAGAGGAAACATCAGCACCATTACTGGTTGTGGATACAGGAGAATCGGCAAAGCGAAAAACTATGAATACGTGGTAGGTCATGCAAAGTGAATGGATACTAATGTAGCCACCCTGTTTACCACTCACAGGCAGCCAGATAGAATAACCATTGCATTGGTTGTTAGATAGGGAGGACTGATAGAGAGGCTGACTTGAGTTTGCTGGAAGGAAGAACCCCCCAGTTAATTAGGGCGGCCCCGCAGCCGGGCCTGTCGCTCAGGGAGGCCAGGATGCCCCTGCCCTGAAATACTCGAGCAAAGGCTGTCCGTGACAGGGGGCTGGCTGGGTCTCTTCCACTGACCCCTCAGATCCCCTCTCATCCTCACCCTGCCCTCAGCCCAGCGTGGACTCCATCCCAGCCTGACTCCCTCCGCCTGGTTTCTGGATGATTCAAGGACATTTCATTTCTTGCACACTTCATTTCTGTTGCTATTACACTGTGTTTTATAATGAAATAAGTGTATCACTCACCACAGTGCAGAATCAGTGGGAGCCCTGAGCTTGTTTTTCCGCAACTGGAAGGTCCCATCTGGAAGATGATGAGAGACAGTGACACTGAAGTGTGTCGCTTATGTCCAGTCTTCTCGGTCATCTCGTTTTGGTTGCAGGAAACCCTTCTTCACAAAGATAGGACATTGGGAAATGGAAGGAGTCTTTTCGGTGCTTTTGTGGCCATCTCAGGATATCCTGCCTTGACTTTCATCCAGAATGTAAGAACTGAAGTTGTCTCAAACATACTTCGAAGGCCCCCGTCGTTTGCCATCTCAAGCAGTTGATCCTCTTCTAGCACAGAAGAATTCATCTGGTTTATTCAGTCTGGCCAGTGGGAGCCGTGGCAGGACACAGGAGAGGGGAGAGGTCCTTGTTCCCCACACGCCTTCCCTGCAGGGCCACCGTGGGCCTCAGGACCTTGAGGCAGAAGGTCTCAGCCCCCTGGTGGAGCACTCTGCACCACACACAGGCTGCCTCTAGCTTCCCGCTTGCGCTCCCTTCTCCCCATGTTGCAGCCCAAGGAGGGGCATAGACAGCCCTGAGGGGCTGCACTGTCCCCGTGGCTTCCCTACGCCCTGCCCGACCTTTGTAAATTGCATGTTTATTAAAACCTTCCTTTATTAAAACATTATCCTAATGTGAGTATGCCATCTGTTTCTGCTACGATCCTGGTTGATACATGGGGGCTCCCCATCAGAGAACAAAACTAAACTCTATGGCCTCTCCACAGCGTACAATTAATTCAACAGTACCATGAAACGTGAGGCAGATTCACTTTGTCATAGGCCTTATTTCATTACAGTACTAAACTTTATGTTATCAGCCATTATCAAATGGAACTTGTGGCTTGTGTGTGTATGTGCTAAGTCACTTCAGTTGCGTCCAGCTCTTTTTGACCCTATGGACTAGTAGCCCACCAAGCTCCTCTGTCCATGGGATTCTCCAGGCAAAATTGCTGGAGTGGATTGCCATCCCCTCCTCCAGGGGATCTTCCCTACCATGGGATTGAACCCACATCTCGAACGTCTCCTGCATTGGCAGGCGGGTTCTTTACCACTACCACCATCTGGGAAGCCCAGTGTGTGGTTTACAACTTCCAAAACCACTGCTGCTCACGGCCACTGTCTACAGACCGGAAACTGAGGTCTCTCAGAATCTTACCCAAGGTCACAGCCAAACACAGGAAGCCAGGAACCTCAGGATCCCAGCCCAGGGTGCCTTCCCTGAGCAGATCAATCCAATGGGCCCAGGCCATCCTTCCTTGACCCCCTCCCACCACTGAGGCAGCTGCCCCTTCTCTCCCTTCTCTCCCCAGTCCCCTCCCCTCCTTGTTCCCTGGTGGAAGAGGCCATTGGGAAAATGATGAGGATTTTATAGCATTCCGTGGTAAGCACTTAATAACTCTCCAGGCTATAGATCTGTGCTTCGAATGGGCTGGGGATAATTCACAGTAAAATATGACTTTTCATTTATCACATTGACGTGTAATAAATACTTCCCAGTGAAGCTTGGGCGCAAAAGGGGGTGGGTGAAAGACCTTAGATGAGGCTCCATGACTGGGCTTTGGGGTTCTGGTCCATGGCAGGGGCACCCAGAGGACCAGAACCCTGGAACTGGGAAATTCCTTAGGGATTACCAGCCAGTGAGGCATCACAGCACCCCCACCAGCCTCACCACCATTGCTGGGAAATCAAGCACCTCCCTCCTGGAGCCAAACTCTCCCCAGAGGCCAGCGGGGCCTGAAACCAACAGCCCAGGCAGCTGCCTGCTCCTTCACTCTCACATCTGGTTCTGACCTGTCTCAAGAGTTTCTCATCTCCCTCCCCCTTCCCCTGCCCCCTTTCCATCCCACTGCCACTATGCTAATACCTGGACATCTAGCTTGTTTCCCAGTTTCTCACAATTAGATAGTAATCATACTGCTGCTGCTGCTGCTGTTGCTGCTGCTAAATTGCTTCAGTCATGTCCGACTCTGTGCAACCCCATAGACGGCAGCCCACCAGGCTCCCCCGTCCCTGGGATTCTCCAGGCAAGAACACTGGAGTGGGTTGCCATCTCCTTCTCCAATGCACGAAAGTGAAAAGTGAAAGTGAAGTCGCTTAGTCGTGTCCTACTCTTTGCAACCCCATGGACTGCAGCCTACCAGGCTCCTCCGTCCACGGGATTTTCCAGGCAAGAGTACTGGAGTAGGTTGCTGTTGCCTTCTCCATGGGAGGGCTACTGCTGCTGCTAAGTCGCTTCAGTCGTGTCCGACTCTGTGCAACCCCATAGACGGCAGCCCACTAGGCTGCTCTGTCCCTGGGATTCTCCAGGCAAGAACGCTGGAGTGGGTTGCCATTTCCTTCTCCAATGCATAAAAGTGAAAAGTGAAAATAAAGTCGCTCAGTCGTGTCCGACTCCCAGCGACCCTATGGACTGCAGCCCACCAGGCTCCTCCGTCCATGGGATTTTCCAGGCAAGAGTACTGGAGTGGGGTACTAGCTGCCATTTATTCTGCATCGCCCATGGGTCAAGAGCACTGGCTCATTTCATTCTCAAAACCCCTCATGGCACTATCGCCACCCCCAGCTCTCAGGGGAGGGCGCTGACACTCAGAGGGCTGAGTGTCCTGCCCAAGGTCATGCTGTGACCTGTCTGACTACAAGCCCCACTGTCTCCATGGCCACGGGTTTTAGGTCAAGCTCCCCTGAAGCAGATCCTAGAATAAGGATCTGAGGACAAGACTTTTGTGTAGGAGGCAAGCCCAGGAAGAACCCGTAGGAAGATGGAGCTGAGAAAAGGGGGAGGAAAGTAGCCAATACAGAATGTGCTATGAGCAGGTTAGCACAGAAGATGACTGGGGGGCTCTGGGAACAAGGTAGAGCACACCTCAGGATAACCCCACCCCGTGAGCAAGGAGCTGTTTGTATCTACCAGACTTCTCTGTGTAATTAGAGATGTGTGTTCACTGCCCCTGCTGAGATGGCTAAGCAGATTCCAGGAGCCAGAGAAAGCCCTGGGGCAGAGTGCCAGGTTGCATGCTGGCAGTTGGCAGCCACTGGGTCCCCGTGCGTGAAAATAGTGGGTGCAAGGGGCCGTGGGCAGAGCACGAGCAGCAACGCCTCTCCACTCAGACCCTAACCTGGACAAGCACAGGAGTCACCTAACTGTTCTCCCCGGCTTGGTCTTACCCCACCTGACATATGCCCAGCCTCAGACGACAGGCACATTCCACCTTAGTCCACATAGCAAAGAGTTGGTTGGACAGTCTGGGAGGTAGGGGGAGAGAGGGAAGGTGGGGGCGGGGGGTGGTTCTTGACCACACGAAGGCAATGACAGGGTCTGAACTATCTGAATCCTCACTCAGTGCCTAAGGCAGGATGTGGTGCTCATCAGGCACTCAGTGAATTTTGTTGTTGCTCAGTTACTAAGTTGAATCTGGCTCTTTTTGATCCCTTAATGGCAGCATGACAGGCTCCTCTGTCCTCCACTATCTCCTGGCATTTGCTAAAATTCTTGTCCATTGAGTCAATGATGCTATCTAACCATCTCATCCTCTGCCGGCTCCTTCTCTTGCCCTCAATCTTTCCCAGGGTCTTTTCCAATGGGTTGGCTCTTCGCATCAGGTAGCCAAAGTATTGGAGCTTCAGCATTAGTCCTTCCACTGAATATTCAGGACTGATTTCCTTTAGGATTGACTGGTTTCATGTCTTCGAAGTCCCAGGGACTCTCAAGGGTCTTCTCCAGCACCACAATTTGAGAGCATCAATTCTTTGGTGCTCAGCTTTCTTTATGGTCCAACTCTTACATCCATACATGACTACTGGAAAAACCATAGCTTTGACTATACAGATCTTTGTCAACAAAGTGATGTCTCTACTTTTTAATATGCTGTCTAAGTTTGTCATAGCTTTTCTTCCAAGGAACAAGCTTAATTTCATGGCTGCAGTCACTGTCCTTACTGATTTTGTAGCCCAAATACAATCTTATCACTACTTCAACTTTTTCCCCTTCTATTTGCCAGAAGTGATGGGACTGCATTTCATGATCTTAATTGTTTTTAATATTGAGTTTCAAGCCAACTTTTTCACTCTCCTCTTTCAACTTCATCAGGAGGCTCTTTAGTTCCTCTTTACTTTCTGCCATTACAGTGGTATTATCTGCATATCTAAGGTTGTTGATATTTCTCCTGGCAATCTTGATTCCAGCTTGTGATTCATCCAGCCTGGTATTTTGCATGATGTACTCTGCATGTAAGTTAAATAAGCAAGCTGACAATATGTAGCCTTGTCATACTCCTTTCCCAATTTTGAACCAGTCAGTTGTTCCACGTCCTGTTCTAACTGTTGCTTCTTGACCCACAGACAGGTTTCTCAGTGAACTTTGCTGCATTTTAAGTAAATCCTCCCAGGCATGCTTTACAGTGAGGGGATCTAGCTTCTCTAGTAGCCCTCTGCACCACTCCTACTGAAGAACTGATCAGTCCCCTTTGCTCTGTCCAGTTTAGGCTACTACCCCAGCCTCCAGTGCGTGACTGCCTCTTTGGAAGACTGAGTCTCAGTCATGTCTTAGTGTATGTGTGTAACACACACACATGCACACACACACACACTCTGCTCAGAGCTGAGCCTAGAGCCTGACTCAATCAAGCTTACTATGTGTAGGTCAAATGCATATCTAAGTGACTAAGTTACTGAACCCATTCAGAGTGGTGCCATGATCCCAGCTTGGGAAATTCTCTGGACCAGGGCAGCATGTGGCCGCTGGCCCGGTGCAAGGACGAGGAGGGACCATAGATGCATCGATGATGGTGAGAGGCTGTGAGATGCCCACACACCGTGACCACCAGGGGCGCTCTTTCCTCCTCTCGGAGTTCTGACCTGGTGGGTGTCCAGGCATGGAGACAGGGAACTGAAACAAGGATGACTGGCCGGGGACCAACAGTTGGCTCTGACTGCACTGCATCAGTGCAGGGGGCCAGGGCTCTGGGATGCCATGCAAGTTATTTTCCACCTGGAAAGCTGACTTTCCTAACAGAGCTCCATGATTTGATAGGAAAGTTCACTAGGGGACGCATGTCTCTCAGATCACATCCTTGCTCCACTATGTAACCCAGTGCAAGTGATAATTTTGCTAAGCCTCTGTTTTTTTAAAGTGGATGAAATCATTTATGCTGCACAAAGTGGCTGAAAGAGAATAGCTAACTCAGGCAAAGTCCTCAGCTCAGTGACCAACACCTAGCAAGCACGTGTTTTTCTCCTCACTGTCCGCCTGACCTGGACAGTCAAAAGCAACTTGACACCATTCAAAGATGGTGTGGAATGTCCCCAAGAGCCCAAGTAAGAAGAAATCTTGGGACTCATAGAAGGGGTGCCTGAGCATCCTGACTCTCAAAAAACTTCTGAAACGATCATCTCTGTCCATTCTCCTGCAGCTTTCTACCCTCCACACCCCACCCAGCCCCAGGTCAGAAGAGGGACCAGATGAATCCTATCACCAATATTCTTAAACTCCACAAATTCAGGAATTCCCTCAGGTCCTGGGTGATCTTCACAACCTCACTGTCCTTACAGGGCAGAGTGTACGTGAACCTATTTTTCGATGAGAAAGCTGAAGCTCCAAGGAGATGACAGATTTCTAAAAGGTCTTCAGTAGATATATGGGGAGAGTGGGGACCTGGGTCTTGGTGAAACAGGAGGGCAGGGGGTAAAACTATCCACCTCAGATTGGGACTTAAACCCTTGTGCCAGGACTTGAACCCAGCCAAACCCATGGTCTTCCAACTGAGATCACACACCTGGTTTCAGGACCTAACAAAGCTCAGGTTTTTGATGTCTCGTTGCAGAAAGAATTCAGTGAGAGACAAAGTGGTAGATAAAGACGTGGATTTATTTAGAGAGAAACACTCCACAGAGTGTGGCCTCAAGATGTGACGTGGTTAGCTTTTATGTACTGGGTGATTTCACAGGCTAGTGAGTGGGAGGATTATTCCAACTATTTTGGGGAGGGGTGGGGATTTCCAGAAATTGGGCCACAACCCGCTTTTTGGTCTTTGAAGGTTAGCTTGGAGCTGTCAAGGCACCTGTGGGTGTGCCCTTTAGCCTGCTGCTGGGTTACAGTGAGTGTACACTGAGGCTCACGGTCTAGCGGAAGTCGACTTGTCCACCACCCTGGACCTATTTGGCTCTAATCAGTTTATGTCACGTCCTTCAGTTCAGTTCAGTCGCTAAGTCATGTCCGACTCTTTGTGAGCCCATGGACTGCAGCACGCCAGGCTTCCCTGTCCTTCACCAACTCCTGGAGCTTGCTCAAACTCATGTCCATTGAGTCAGTGATGCCGTCCAACCATCTCATCCTCTGTTGTCCCCTTCTCCTCCTGCCTTCAATCTTTCCTTGGGCTGTGTTATCCTTTCGGAAGTTGCGCCCTGCTCTCTTCACTCCTCTTGCTGCTGCTGCTGCTAAGTCGCTTCAGTCGTGTCCGACTCTGTGCAACCCCATAGATGGCAGCCCACCAGGCTCCCCCAACCCTGGGATTCTCCACACAAGAACACTGGAGTGGGTTGCCATTTCCTTCTCCAATGCATGAAAGTGAAAAGTGAAAGTGAAGTCACTCAGTTGTGTCCAACTCTTCGAGACCCTATGGACTGCAGCCCACCAGGCTCCTCCGTCCATGGGATTGTCCAGGCAAGAGTACTGGAGTGGGGTGCCATTGCCTTAAATCTTTCTATGATGAGACATCAAGAACCAGAGCTTAAGTCCTGAGACCAGGTGTGATTGCAATTGAAAGAATTCAAGTCCCAGTCTGAGTTGTCTTGTTTCAGTGGGACCGCCTCCCCTGACCCAACCCATAGACCACCCTGCCCCTAACACAGCTGGATAAGATAAGAGCATTTACACCCAAATGAGGCAAGTGAACAGAAACTTGCCTCCAGCAGCCAGAGACGCCTCCCAACACCTGCTTCCCACTCTAAATTTGAAGCAAAGAGCAGTAAACAATTTGTGGCACTTCTTGCCTGTCGAAGTAGATTTCTTGCTTACAGAGGATATATGGGTTTCTGAATAATTAAGTATGACACTCAGCTTCCAGGGCCCAAAACTCCAAAGGCACAGCGAAGCTGAGGCAGAAATTTTCCATCAGCAACTGCGCCAGAGAGTTTGAGAAGTTTGCTCCTCCCATCTGAGGACCAGACAGACCTAGAGTCCACCTGGGAACAAGAAGCCCAGGCTGGAAGGGGTCTCAGGAACGATCTAGGCCCAGCCCCTCATTTCCAGGCAAAAGAACAGAGGGGGCTCACCTAGAGTCGCCTGAAGCCCTGGGGAAACGGTAAAGGGCTGAGATAGGGGTCCACATATCAGGATTCAAACTCAGCTCTACTTCTTCCTAGCTGTGTCATCTTGGGCAACCAGCTCTACCACTCTGAGTCTTGGGTTTTCTCTTCTGTCAAGTAAGAATAGAACATTACACATGTTGGGCTATGTGTGAAGGCTATGACTGTGTGCTCCCATTGCAGAGTGCCCCGGTTCAATCAATCCCTGGTCGGGGAACCAGATCCCACAATGAAGAGTTCTCATGCCACAACCAAGATCTGGCACAGTCACATAAGTATATATGTGCATATATATCCTTTTAAAAATGAAAAAACTTGACACGCGTCGATAACTCCCATTCTATAAGTGAGGGGGGAAAGGATGTGATTAAAGTGAAAACTACTGTTAAATTATAGAGATTTGCAAAGATGGGCTTCGGAAGTCAGACCTCGTGCCTCTGGGTTCCAGCACCGTAGTCTCTTCTCTCCCCACTTCATCCTTATCCTCCCACCTCTGCTGCCTCCAAGGAAACACCAAAGGACCCATTCAAGCAGTGACAGGAAAACAAGGCTGCGTTAGAACCGAAGTGCCACCTTCAGAAGAGCAGCAGAACTTGACAGAGAGGCAGCTCCTGGAAGAAGCAGAGTGCGAGACCAGCAGACTTCAGGCCGCTCACCTCTCAGGGCTGTGAGGATCATCATCACTAGTTTATTGCCTGCCTACTGTGTGCCAGGGCCAGGCTGAGCCCTTTATGTACTCTGGCACGTTCAGTACTGACAACAGCTCTATGAGATAAGGTACTATAGTCCCACGTGTTACAGGACTGAGGTCAGAGAGGTTAAGAACTTGGCCTGAGGTCACACAGCTAGTAAGTGGTAGAGCCAAGTTTCAAGCAGAATAGTCTGCCTCTGAGCCTCGGAAGGGTCCTCATAAGTCCTCCGCTTTTCTGTCTCCTCAGAGCAGTAAAGGAGATCTCTCTGAACGCCAGGGACTATATGCAGTTCAAAGATAGTAGAGAAGGCTGTGTGAGTATCCACAGTCATAATTTACAGGAGGTGGTAAAAACCTCCTCTCACCCCTGCTCCTGCCTAGAAATGGAAAAGGGCAAGGAAAGAAGAGAAAGAAAGAAGGTGAATAACTTTTCCGTTTCAGCCTCGCAGGACCGTAAGTGCGGCTGCATAAATCTCGCCGGGGCCAGGGAAATGGAATAAGACAGAGGGAGGGTGGGATCGCATTCGTCACAGCCCCCTGCATGTAATAAATGCTCCCTATTGAAGCGCAGTGAGTTAGCACCCTTCTCCACACACACTTACAGTCCCACTGCCACTGCCCTTTGCCCTGGGAAAAACATCTTCACTCCAGTGGATGTCCCCCCATCCAAAGGTCACTGAAAGACCCCCAGGAAATGGTGGTTAGATAGGAATTTCAGGGGTCGAGGCAGGACCCCACCAGGGGCTCAAGTCACAACTTGTTATTATTGAGTCACTAAGTCGTGTCCAACTCTTTCATGATCCCATGGACTGTAGCCCACCAGGCTCCTCTGTCCATTTCCCAGTCAAGAATACTGGAGTGGTTGCCATTTCCTTCTCCAGGGAATCTTCCAGACCCAAGGATCATGCGTCTCCTGCACTGGCAAGCGTGTTCTTCACCACTGGGCCAGCAGGGAAGGCCCCAGTCACAACTGCTCCTCCCCAAAAGCAGGCAGGGCAGCTTGCCACAATCTGTCCAAGCCTCAAGCCTCTCAGGTGAGGTCAAACCCATCCCAGGGCACGGGCTGCAGGGAAGGGCCTCCTGCAGCCACAGGATCTGACTTGAACTCAGAAGAACCAGTGGGAATGAACGTGTTCTCATCCAACAAGCCCACTGATGCACAGAGAAATGGAGGCCTGAAGAGTCATTAGCCTCATTCGAATAAAGCCGGGATGAGAAGTGGTTCTCATGGTTCCTGATCCAGGGTTTCTCACTCACCGTAACTGTAGCCTCCAGGCTGAGTTATGTAGCTGTCCCTTGGATTCCCCACTGCGTACGTGAGCCCTGGAGCTGGAAGCTGAGGTGCTACAGGGCCTGCCAATCACCAATAGCTCCTCCACACCACGGCTTAAGAGCAGAGGTCAAGAATGGCAGCCTGGCATAGCAGCATCGATGCAGAATGTTAGTACCAAACAGACCTGGCTTCACATCCTAGCCTGGCCATTATGTTAGTTATCTATTGTGCTGTGCAATAAGTACTCCAAAACCTAAGAGCTTGAAACAGTACATATTCATTGTCTCACATTTTGTGCAAGTCAGGAGTCTGGGTCCAGATTATCTGATCCTCTACAAGCCATGGTTTCCCACAGGCTCCAGTTAAGATGTCAGTCCAGGGCTTCCCTCATAGCTCAGTCAGTAAAGAGTCTGCCTGCAACGCAGGAGACCCGGTTTCAGTTCCTGGGTCAGGAAGATCCCCTTGGGAAGAAAACGGCAACCCACTCCAGTATTCTTGCCTGGAGAATCCCATGGACAAAGCTTAGTAGGCTATGATCCATGGGTTTACAAAAGTCGGACACGACATAGCGACTAAACCACCACCAGAGCCTATAGTCTTATCTGATGGTTTGAACTGGGGAAGAATTCACTTTCAAGCTCCTCACATGGCTGAGTTTCTTGCAGGCTATTGCACTGAGGGCCTCCGCTCCTTGCTTCATGGGCCTCTTCCACCTGGCATCTTGCTCCATTAGAGTGTACAAGCCAGAGGACAATAGAGTCTGCTAGCAAGAAAAGCAACTTCCCTGGTGGCTGTGCATAAAGAACCACCTGACGATGCAGGAAATCAAATGCGGGCTTGATCCCTGGATTGGGAAGATCCCCTGGAGAAGGAAATGATGACCCACTCCAATATTCTTGCTGGGAAATCCCATGGACAGAGGAGCCAGGTGGGCTACAGTCCATGAGGTCGCAAAGAGTTGGACACGAGTTAGCAACTAAACAACAATAGTGAGCAAGAAGGAAGTCACAAACTTTGGCAAGCAAATCATAAAAGTGACAGCCATCACCCTTGCCAAATATTCTCCCTCTCTGACCACACTGAGTCTTCGCTGCCGCATGCAGGCTTTCTCAAGTTGCCGCAGGTGGGGGCTACTCTCTGTTGCAGTGCACGGGTTTCTCATTGCGGTGGCTTCTCTTACTGTGGAGCAGGGCTCTAGGTGTGTGGGCTTCAGCAGCTGTGGTGCACAGGCTCAGTTGCTCTGTGGCATGTGGAATCCCCCCGGACCAGGGATCAGATCCATGTCCCCTACATTGGCAGGTGGACTCCCAACCACTGGACCACCAGGGAAGTCCTTGCCATGTTCTCTTTATTAGAATCAAGTCACTTGGTCCAGCCCACTCTAAAGCAGAGAGAATTACACAAGGGTGTGAATATCAGGAAGTAAAGATCGCTGAAGACTGTCTTATAAGTCTACCTACCATAGCTTTTGCCAGTCGTGTGTCCTCGGCCACATTTCTTAACCTCTCTTGAGTGTCAGTTTCCTCCTCTACAACCTTAAGGATGAGGGTGCTGTGATCAGCATCAAGCACACAGAAGGTGCTCAAGAAATGGTGGTTATTAACTCTTCTAAGTGCTGTTGTGGAGAAGGCGATGGCACCCCACTCCAGTGTTCTTGCCTGGAGACGGGGGAGCCTGGTAGGCTGCAGTCCATGGGGTCGGGAAGAGTCGGACACGACTGAGCAACTTCACTTTCACTTTTCACTTTCATGCATTGGAGAAGGAAATGGCAACCCACTCCAATGTTCTTGCCTATAGAATCCCAGGGACGGGGGAGCCTGGTAGGCTGCCATCTATGGGGTTGCACAGAGTCGGACACGACTGAAGCAACTTAGCAGCAGCAGCAGCAGCAAGTGCTGTTGATAGACTGAGAGGCCAGGAGAGACAAGTCAGGCTGATGAGCAGCCAGGCACACCCAAGGAAATAAGTAGATCTAAACACGGGGCAGAGACAGTGGACAAGGTACGTGGACCCTCCCAATCTGGGCAGGGGAGGGAGGATTTGTTAATGAAGTAGAGCAAATCATTTACTTCATTGGATTACAGCAGCAGTATAACAGGGAGAGTCCGGGGCATAGAATAAGTGCAGAGCCTGCAGATGTTGGACTAGGATCCTTGAGAGTGAGTCACATAGAGCTCCCATTCACATCACAGCTTCAGGAGGCAGGCTGGAGGCTCAGGGATTTGGAGACCCAGAGAGCTGGTCTCCTGTAAGAAGATCTGAAGGGAACCAGGGCCGAGTCCAGCACTGGCCAGCTGGCTGATCATACAGGACATCCACAAGTCAGATGTCTGCAAGTCAGGGGAGCTTGCACATACCACCAGCCAGGGCTGCGTGAAAGGCGATACCTGTGGAGAGCAAGGACTTCCTTGAAGAGCTCTGCTTCACGCTGCTAGAACAACTGTCTACAAAAACTGCAGCCAGTTGCTATAGCCTGTAAGCCACAGAGAAGGAAAAGAATAGAATCCCGGAGTACCCGAGCTGAAATGACTTCAGAGGATCACAGATGGGCAACAGGGAGCCATGAGCCCTCTGAAATTATTTACCAAATTGTATGTGTGGCCACGGATTTTGTGCAGGGAGAACAATCTACCATCCCAAACAGATTCGGAGCACAGATCCTGTCCAACTCTCCCATTTTTACAGATAGAGACTGGGGCCCAGGTGAGAGCAGAGACCCCCCAGCCACCCACCCACCCCCCGGCCAGGACATATAGTTATCTAGCAGGTGAGCCAAGGTGAGGACCCAGGCCAGCCTGTTTTCCACGTTTCTTGGGCAGGCTCGAAGTCCACCCTTTACCTGCAGAAGCTGAGGATCGGCGTCCTAATAAGGCCGCGACGTCTCTGAATGATGTTTAATTATTTTGCGAGAGAATTGCTTTAATGGGTTGCAGGAAACTTAAAGGATTTTTAATAAAACCTCACAAGCTCTGGGGGCTCCAGTCCCCTCCCACTGCTCCCCTTTGTTATTTCTCCTGATCCCATGAAGATATCACATTTGTCACTGTTTCATTAGGAGTCGCGGTGCCCCATGTTATTTATGAGCTTGCTATTTATTGAAAATTGTATTTTTGAGGGGGAAGAAGGGGGGGATGAAGTTTATCACAGAGAAGCCTTGGCAAGAAAATTAGTGACATTTCAAAGTCCCCAAATCCCTGCTCCTATAAAAATTGAATGTGTTCAATCCCCAGATGTCAAAGCATAACTTCAAGTCCTTTTCCAGGTGGAGCCTGTCACAAAGTCCCTTGATACCTTGATGATCCTTAGAAAAAGAGAAAAGCTTTTATAATGTCCTCCTTCATCTGACCCGTGTCTATCTTCCTCAGCACAAAACAAAAAATACCTCCCCAAACTGTTTTATTCCAAATACTATATGCACGAGGTTAAATACAGCATCCTGCTAAACTGCTTCCTACTTCCAGATCTGTTCCCCTAAGGCAGCCATGTCTAACTTTTTAAAATGTCTCTTCTTATATTTATCTTCATTTTTCTAAATAATATGCTTCTGCTGATATTTCTTGATGCATCAGTTTTAGACACAATCTACTGACTTCCTACTGTAACAGACGAGGATTTATCTGTCTTGCACCACCTCCACCCGCTCCCGCCGCGTCTCTATTTTTAGTTCTTCCATTGGCTACCTCTGTGATCTTCTACCCTCTAGAGTTGCACTTTGCAAAAGAGAATCTGCACTTTGTAAAAATAGGATATCAATACTCCTATACCCTTCCCTTCACCTCACTTCTCCCACTTATACCTCCTAACTTCTGTCATCCATACTTTTACTTTTATGTTGGTAAAGTTGACAATATTTACACTTATTCTATAACCGGATTGGAGCTTCTCTGATGGCTCAGCAGGTAAAGAATCTGCCTGCATGCAGGAGACACAGGAGATGCAGGTTCAACCCCTGGGTCAGGAAGATCCCTTGAAGGAAGAAATAGCAACCCACTCCAGTATTCTTGCCCGAGAAATCCCATGGACAGAGGAGCCTGGCGGGCTACAGTTCAAGGGGTCACAAAGAGTTAGACACGACTGAGCAACTAAGCACAAAACCGGATTAAGCCTTTTGGATTAATTCTAAGAATGGAGGGACTTCCCTGGTGGTCCAGCAGATAAAACTGCACTCTCAGTGCAAGGGGCCTGGGTTCAATCCCTCGTCAGGGAACTAGATCCCACATGCCACAGCTGAGAATTCTCATGCCACAACTAAAGACCTCTCATGCCACTACAAAGATATCACGTGCCACAACTAAAACTTAGCACAGTCAACTAAATAAATAAATATTTTTTTAAAAAAAGAATTGAAAATCACTAGGCACATTATTATGCCTAAGTAAAGACTATTCACTGCAGTCCTCGGAGACCACCACCGCCCCTGCCTGCTGGGACTCTTGGTCCTCTTGCTTCAGTCTGGACTGGTTGCTCTCCAGGCCTGTGCACAGCTCTTACCCTGGAGCTTATCCTTGCTCTTCTGAATTCTATCTATGGCTTCTTGGCTTCCCAGTCTTCCCCTTCTCCTGGATTACTCCTTCATTTATTGTAATGCATCCTCAAGTTGCTTCCTTAAAAAGGATTCACAGGAGATAAATTTGAATGAGTCCTTACAATTTGCACAATTGTGTTGGCTGGATACAGAAATCCTAGATCGAAAATCTTTTTTTTTTTCTTTCCAGAATTTTAAAGGTATCCGGTGTTGCTAATGAGAGTTTAATGCTAGCCTGATTCTCATTGCTTTGTAAGGGACCTGATTCCCCTCTTGGAAATCTCTAGAATATTTCTTTCTCTTCTTGTTCTTCTGACTCACAGTGATTTGCAAAATTGGTGTGGACTTTTTTCTTTTATTGTGTTGAGGACTCAATGGATCGCTTTTTATTTTAAGTTGGAATTTACGTGTAGTTTTGTAACTTACATATTGTAAACTACAGAAATATATAGCAAAATACAAACATTTCCAGTACCCAAGGAGTTCATTCATGCCTTCTCCTGTCTGATAGGTTTCCAAAAGTAGCCCCTATTCTCTCCTCCTATTGGCATGGACTAGTTTTGTCAGTTTCATATGAATAAATTTTTCAGTATGTATCCTTCTATGCCTGGCTTATTTCGCTTAACAATATGTCTCTGACATTCATCCCTGTTGTTCCATGTAGAATT
Organism: Bos mutus; assembly: GCF_027580195.1. Lineage (NCBI taxonomy): Eukaryota > Metazoa > Chordata > Mammalia > Artiodactyla > Bovidae > Bos > Bos mutus. The sequence goes on from NC_091635.1 coordinate 46,901,032, forward strand.
TATTGACTCTTTTTCACTGATGCAGAATATTCCATTGTACATATACCACATTTTATAGAAATGGCAATAGACCTTTGAATTATCCCCAGTTTTGAGCTAGTATAAACAATGTTTCTGTGACGTTCTTGTGTATATTTTTTTAGTGGAAATAAGTATTCACATCCCTTCAGTCTACATTTAGAAGTAGAACTGTTGGATCACTGGGTAGTCATACAATTTAATTTTTGTAGATGCTACCAAACAGCTTTTCAAAGAGTTTGTACAAATTTAAACTATCAGCAGCAATGACTGAGAGTTCCAGTCGCTCCTCATTCTCACCAGGACCTTCAGACCTTTTATTTTTCCCATACAGGTAGGGGGGTATAATAGTATTTCATTGTGGTTTTAGTTAGCATTTCAGATGACCAATAATATTGAGCAGCTTTAAGTATATTTATTGACCATTTTGTGCTTCTTTTATTGATGTTTTATATATTGACTTATTTTGTAAATCTTTTGCTCATTCTTACAGTTTCTTACTTTATGAGTTTGTAGGATTTCTATATATGCTATAGAGGTACCTTCTGTGTTGTGTATATGTTCTACAAATACTTCTCCAAGTCTTTGGCTTGTCTTTTTCACTCAATAGCATCTCTACTGAAGAGAAGTTCTTAATTCTATTAGGGCCTAAATTTTGTGATTTTTCTTTTATAGTTAGTGGGTTTTGTATTCTATCTGAGAAATCTTTGGCCATCCCAAAGACATGAAGCTATTCTTCTGAGGGTTTTTTTTTTTTTTCCCTAGGAACTATAGCATTTTACTTTTCACATTTAGGTCTATGATTCCTCCTGAATTAATTTTTGTATATGGTATAGGATCAGAATTAAAGTTCTTTTTTTTTTTTTGTATGGCTATCCAACTGGTCTAGTATTCATAGGTTGTTTCAATATGTAGATTCAAGTCTTCCAGCTTTAGGAAATTATCTTGCATTATTTCTTGATAATTTTCACCCCTCTGGGTGGAGCACTATCTCTCAGATGTTAGCTCTGAATTGCTCCTCTTGATCTCTTCTCTTTTCTCTTATTTTCCTCTCCTTTTTTACTTTCTTCAACTTTACCTTTCAATATTTGTATTGAATTTTATCTCTACATTAATGTTTTTCATTTACAACTCCTCTATCTTGTTTTCCCATTGTTCTTGTTCCACTTTTAGTCGGTAGGAGAGCTGCCCTTCTATGTCATTTAGCAGGTCGTTCTCCCCTCTGCAGAGACTTCTGCACTGAAATGAGGGCGGAAACATCTGGCCTTCATTGGAGTGCCAGAGAGGGACCCGTATCTTCAGAAGGTCCATCCCGTTTCCTCCACTACGCCTGCTTCACATCTTCTTTCTTCTCATTCTCTTTCTTGTCTAAGATTGGGTTCTCTGGGAAAATGAAACAGAAATTTACACACAAGAAATATATGGGAGTGCCCCCAGGATCAACCCTGAGGAGAGGGTGAAGGAAGCAGAAATGGGCAGATGAGGAGGCGAATTGTAATGCACTTGCACCAGAGGCTTCACTTGATTTCCAAAGACAGTTCTGGAGTTGGAAGGGTCCTCCGGTCATCCCACTTTGAGGAGAGGGGGCAGGAGTTTTATCCTCCCCACCTCATTGTCAGTTGTTGAATGAAGCCTACTCAGGGTGGTGTGTGCGTGTGTGCTTAGTCGCTTCAGTCATATCCAACTCTTTGCGACCCTATGGATTGTAACCCACCAGGTTCCTCTGTCCATGGGGTTCTCTAGGCAAGGATACTGGAGTGGGTTGCCATGTCCTCCTCCAGGGGATCTTCCCAACCCAGGGATCAAACCCCTCTCTTATGTCTCCTGCATTTTTGGCAGGCCGGTTCTTTACCACTAGCGCCACCTAGGAAGCCCCAAGGCATCTCAGTAAGGGGATGCTAAAGGATGGAGAGTCTGGCCTGCCAGTCACAAACTGCTTCCTTTTCACCTGTTACTCAAGAGCAAAATAAATTCCTGACTTGTTCAAACCACTGTCTTTTGGAGTCTCTTGGTTAGAGCAGCTTGACTGTTTTACATGTGATTTATAAAAATGCGATTATTATCATCCTCGTTATTTAACAACTAACTTCTCATTTAACATATGCTAGACACCTTTTCCAGAGAAGGCAATGGCACCCCACTCCAGTACTCTTGCCTGGACAATCCCATGGACGGAGGAGCCTGGTAGGCTGCAGTCCATGGGGTCGCTAAGAGTCAGACACAACTGAGCGACTTCACTTTCACTTTTCACTTTCATGCGTTGGAGAAGGAAATGGCAACCCACTCCAGTGTTCTTGCCTGGAGAATCCCAGGGACGGGGGAGCCTGATGGGCTGCCATCTATGGGGTCGCACAGAGTCGGACACGACTGAAGCGACTTGGCAGCAGCAGCAGCAGCAAAGACAACTTACAGGTATTAGACACGAGTTTGATGATTTAGGGGATGCTTTAATTTTGCTCTGAACTGGCTATTAGGAAGCAAGGGTTCTTCAATGCTTCATATGCATCTATGATTATGTTCTGTGATCAGATGTCTTAATAATCTAATCTAGAAAGAGGGAGACCAAAGTGAGGCTACAGCCATGGTTGGAAAAGAAGCAGCTCATTCACATTAGTCAGTATAGAGGATGTTTGGTATTTTTGTAGTTTGGACAGTGGTCATGTTCTGCTCAGACGAGATTACAGACTGGTCTTGTTTTGTGCCTCCCGTGGTTATGGTCATGAGTGGTCTCGTCCAGCACTCTGTGAGAAGGTTTACTTCTAATGGGCCTGGGTCTAAGTGTGGGGTCAGCTCCTGGATGTCAGAAGCTGCTTGTGTCCATCTCAGGAGTGAAGGAAGCAGGAGGGACTGAACTGTGATACAGTCACAGCAAAGGCCTCAGCAGATCCCACAGCGAGTTTTGGGGCTGAGACAGCCCCTTCAGAGTTGTCCCTGCCTAAGGAAGGAGCTGAGCCCTTGTACCACCCTCCCAACAGTGAGCAGTTGTTGAGGGCAGACCACCCCGGGGAGAGGTGAGACCTCAGGTGAGGCAGCTCATTTGTGGCTGCAGTTACCGCAGAGAACAACCAGGACCCACTAAACACAGTCTCTCTCTCTCTCATGCACATGTGTCCTGGGTGAAAGGAGGACCTTGAAGCTCTGCGTCTGTACAAGACCTCAGGCTGGGGAAATGAAGGAATCCACGTGGTGCATTTCCCCCTCCACCCCATAACTCCCTCTCACTATACCCACACCCACTGTTTGGAACCGAAGGATGGGGCAGAGCAGGGAGAGACTGGAGGAGAAGGAGGACGAATGACAATTCTGTCCTGGACCAGAGGTGGGGGTAGAATTAAAACCACTAAAACTAGCACTTCGGTATCAAAGCCTGCCACCACAACCCCCAGCCCAGCCCTGTCTTCCCCATCCCTCCTGGGAGCAAAATAATGTAAAATATCCTTCCAAGTCGCTAATCTGCACTACAAAGAGAAAATTGGGGTGGGGAGTTTCAGGCTACAGGGAAAGATTCAAATTGAAAATGCTCAGGGGGCCCCATTAATAAAAATAATAATTCCGCTCCTTACTGGGTAATCCCAGAAAAAGAAAAATTGCTGAGTCTCCACCTGAGTGAGGAAGGGGGACAGGGGATGCAAAATGGGGACAGGCTGACAGACCGGGCTCTAGCCCACAGATGTTCCTTTGAGTTTCTCCAGAGAAACATGAAGGCCTGTGGTTTTACTAACCCTTAATAGGGCCTGGGGAATCCCACGGACGGAGGAGCCTGGGGGCTGCAGCCCGTGGGGTCACAAAGAGTCGGACACAAATGAGCAACGAAACAACAACAATGGCCCTGAACCATCTTTCCCCTGGCTGCTTGCCAGGGGAGGTCTCCCACCTGGAGCAGGGAAGATCCAGAGGCGTGAGCTGACCAGAGACCTGGGTTCAGTGAGAGACTGTCTGCACCTCTCAGGTTTTCTGTACAAAGAATGGGACGGGCACGAACATGGCAGCCTCTAGCTCTGGGTCAGGAACTGTGCTAGCTACTCAGTCTCTTAGCTCCTATATAATGTTTTGGTTTGTTGTTGTTTTTTTTTTTTCTTGGCCGCAATGTGCGGCTTGCAGGACCTTAGTTCCCCAACCAGGAATAGAACCCGCGCTCCCCAGAGTAGAAGCACTGAGTCCTACCACTGGACCACCAGGTAAGTCCCTCCTATATAAAGTTAATAATAACACAAGTAGCATAATCTGGGAACCGAGATAATCATGATGGTGTGATCACCCACCTAGAGCTGGACATCCTGGAATGTGAAGTCAAGTGGGCCTTACGAAGCATCACTACGAACAAAGTTAGTGGAGGTGATAGAATTCCAGTTGAGCTATTTCAAATCCTAAAAGATAATGCTGTGAAAGTGCTGCACTCAATATGCCAGCAAATTTGGAAAACTCAGCAGTGGCCACAGGGCTGGAAAAGGTCAGTTTTCATTCCAATCCCTAAGAAAGTCAATGACAAAGAATGCTCAAACTACCACACAATTGCACTCATCTCACACACTAGTAAAGTAATGCTCAAAATTCTCCAAGCCAGGCTTCAGCAATATGTGAACCGTGAACTTCCAGACATTCAAGCTGGTTTTAGAAAAGGCAGAGGAATCAGAGATCAAATTGCCAACATCTGCTGGATCATGGAAAAAGCAAGAGAGTTCCAGAAAAACATCTATTTCTGCTTTATTGACTATGCCAAAGCCTTTGACTGTGTGCATCACAAGAAACTGTGGGAAATTCTGAAAGAGCTGGGCATACCAGACCACCTGACCTGCCTCGAGAAATCTGTATGCAGGTCAGGAAGCAATGGTTAGAACTGGACATGGAACAACAGACTGGTTCCAAATAGGAAAAGGAGTACGTCAAGGCTGTATATTGTCACCGTACTTATTTAACTTATATGCAGAGTACATCATGAGAAATGTTGGGCTGGATGAAGCACAAGCTAGAATCAAGATTGCCAGGAGAAATATCTATAACCTCAGATATGCAGATGACACTACCCTTATGGCAGAAAATGAAGAACTAAAGAGACTCTTGATGAAAGTGAAAGAGGAGAGTGGAAAAAGTTGACTTAAAGCTCAACATTCAGAAAACAAAGATCATGGGATCTGGTCCCATCACTTCATGGCAAATAGATGGATAAACAGTGGAAACAGTGGCAGACTTTATATTTTTGGGCTCCAAAATCACTGCAGATGATGTCTGTAGCCATGAAATAAAAAGACACTTACTCCTTGGAAGGAAAGTTATGATCAGCCTATTAGACAGCATATTAAAAAGCAGAGACATTACTTTGCCAACAAAGGTCCGTCTAGTCAAGGCTATGGTTTTTCCAGTGGTCATGTATGGATGTGAGAGTTGGACTATAAAGAAAGCTGAGCACCAAAGAATTGATGTTTTAGAACTATGGTGTTGGAGAAGACTCTTGAGAGTCCCTTGGACTGCAAAGAGATCCAACCAGTCCATCCTAAAGGAAATCAGTCCTAGTGTTCATTGGAAGGACTGATGTTGAAGCTCAAACTCCAATACTTTGGCCACCTGATGCGAAGAGCTGACTCGTTTGAAAAGACCCTGATGCTGGGAAAGATTGACGGTGAGAGAAGGGAACGACAGAGGATGAGATGGTTGGATGGCATCACCGGCTCAGTGGACATGAATTTGAGTCAACTCTGGGAGTTGGTGATGAACAGGGAAGCCTGGCATGCTGCAGTCCATGGGGTCACAAAGAGTTGGACACGACTGAGTGACTGAACTGAACGAACTGATTCTATACTACCTTCTCTGCATTATCTTACTGATCTTCATAACAAAACTGAGAAGTAGACCTATTCATAACCCCATTTTTCTTTGGTTAACAGTTTTGTTGAGCTATAATTCACATATTTTACAACTGACCCATTAAAGACCATAATTCCATGGTTTTTAGTGTCTTCTCAGAGTTGTGCAACTGTCACCACTATCAATTGTAGAATGTGTTCATTACCTCTCCCCAAAAACCCACACCCTTTTAATTGTCATCCCTGCCCACCCTTCCATCCCCTTAGAGACAATCACCTGTCTACTTCCTATCTCTATGCATGCCAGCATGCTAAGTTGCTTCAGTCGTGTCCGACTCTAGCTGGCCAGGCTCCTCTGCCCGTCAGATTCTCCAGGCAAGAATACTGGAGTGGGTTGCCATGCCCTCCTCCAGGGGATTTTCCCAACCCAGGGATCAAACCCACATCTCTGATGCAGGCAGGTTCTTAACCACTAGCGCCACCTGGGAAACCCTCCTATCTCTATACATTTGCCTATTCTGGATACTTGACATTATAGATGGTGATAATACGTGATCCGTTGTGACTATCTCCTTTAATCTAGCACAGTGTGTGCAACGTGCTGTAGCATGTATCAGTACCTCATTCCTTTTTATTGCTGAATATTATTTCATTGCATGTTGCTGCTACTGCTGCTAAGTCACTTCAGTCGTGTCTGACTCTGTGCGACCCCATAGACGGCAGCCCACCAGGCTCCCCCGTCCCTGGGATTCTCCAGGCAAGAACACTGGAGTGGGTTGCTGTTTCCTTCTCCAATGCATGAAAGTGAAAAGTGAAAGTGAAGTCGCTCAGTCGTGTCTAACTCCCATCAATCCCATGGACTGCAGCCCACCTGGCTCCTCCATCCATGGGATTTTCCAGGCAAGAGTACTGGAGTGGGGTGCCATTGCCTTGAGCACACCACATTTTGTTTATCCAGTCATCAGTTGACAACCATTCCGTTTGTTTCCACCTTGTGGCTATTAGGAATAATGCTTCTATCTCTGCTCAATGTTATATGGCAGACTGGATGGTTGGGAAGTTTGGGGGAACATGAATACATGTATATACGTAGCTGAGTCCCTTTGCTGTCCACCTGAAACTATCACAACATTGTTAATCAGCTATACGCCAATATAAAATTAAAAGTTTTCTTAAAGTTTTTTTAAAAAGTTTTATAAAATAAAAAGTTTTCTTAAAGAAGAATGTCAAGAAAGGTCCGTCTATGGTTTTTCCAGTGGTCATGTATGGATGTGAGAGTTGGACTATAAAGAAAACTGAGCGAAGAACTGATGCTTTTGAACTGTGGCGTTGAAGACTCTTGAGAGTCCCGGGGACTGCAAGGAGATCCAACTAGTCTATCCTAAAGGAGATCAGTCCTGGGTGTTCATTGGTAGGACTGATGTTGAAGCTCAAACTCCAATACTTTGGCCACTTGATGCGAAGAACTGACTCATTCGAAAAGACCCTGATGCTGGGAAAGATTGAGGGCAGGAGGAGAAGGGGACGATAGAGGATGAGATGGTTGGATGGCATCACCGACTCGATGGACATGGGTTTGGGTGAACTCCGGGAGTTGGTGATAGACAGGGAGGCCTGGCGTGCTGCGGTTCATGGGGTCACAAAGAGTCAGACACGGCTGAGTGACTGAACTGAAATGAAAGAAGAATAATGCTGCTATGAAAATCTGTGTATAAATTTTTGTGTGGACACATTTTCATTTCTCATGTGTACATAAGAGTGAAATTGCAGAATCATAGATACATAAAACAGATAACTCATGTTCAACTTTTAAGGAACTCCCAAACTTTTTCCACCATGGCTGTACCACTTTACATTCTATCAGTGTATGAGTATTCCGATTCCTTCACATCCTCACTAACACTTGTTACTATCTGTCTTTTACAATTATGGTCATCCGACTATTATAAAGTGGTTTATCATTGTGGTTTTGATTGGTACTTCCCTAATGGTTCATGATGTTGAGCATCTTTTCATGCACTTGTGGCCACTTGCACATCTTCTTTGGAGAAATGTCTATTCAGATCCTTTGCCCATTTTAACTGGGTCATTTGCCTTTTTTTATTTTTAAGTTTAAGTGTTCTTTGGGCTTCCCTGGTGGCTCAGCAGTAGAGAATCTGCCTGCAATGCAGGAGACCTGGGTTCGATCCCTGAGTTTGGAAGATCCCCTGGAGGAGAACATGGCAACCCACTCCAGTATTCTTGCCTGGGGAATCCCATGGACAAAGGAGCCCAGCGGGCTACAGTCCATAGAGTTGCACAGAGTTGGACACGACTGAAGCGACCAAGCAGCAGCAGCAAGAGTTCTTTATATATTCTAAATGCAAGTTCTTTATCAGATATATGATTTGAAAATACTTTCTCCCATTCTGTAGGCTGTCTTTTGAGTTTCTTGATAGCATCTACAAACGTTTTTAATTTTTATGAAGTCTAATTTGTCTACTTTTTATTTCATTGCTTATAATAATCCCACTTTACATATGAAAAAAAAAAACAAACAACCAACCAAGACAGATGTTTAGCACCTTGCCCCAAAACAGAGCCAAGATTCTATTCCAGGTCTACAGGCTCCAAAACTTCCTTTGAGGGCCCAGGGAAGTCATTGTGAGCAGGTGCTGAGTCTCCTGTGGTCCTGCCGGAACTGCTGCAGGTCCCCAAGCCCCAGAAGGATGCTTACTCCTACCCGTGCCCACAGGAGTCAGAAGTGGCCCCAGTGTCAAGCCCTGGCAATGAAATATGCTACCCTGCCCCACATGCGGACACCTGAACCACCCACCTCTCGGCAAGTCCCACAGGGCACAGAAGAGAAACTCTCCCACTTGGACAATTTCCATACAGTGTGGCCTGTGGCAGGTGGATGGACAAAAGAAACCTCTCAATCAACCCATCAACTCACCAGAGAGGAGCTCTCCCAACAATATTAAGAGAGTCTTAAAAAAATCCTTTATGTTCTATTTTAATGTTTCCCATGCATCAACTCATTTTTCCCTATAAATATTCTTTCTTTCAACACATGTGTATCAGGCACTCATTTAAGGCAAAGCACTGGGCCGAGAAACTGAAAGGCGAAGGGTTTTTCTCTTTAGATCACTCTGGCGAAATGGAGGAACTACTGACCCTGGCTAAGAGATGAAGAAACGGAAGCATCAGAATGTTTCATAACTCGACCAAGGTGACAAAACCAGACAGTGGTGATCTCACAGAGCCCAGGTCCCTGGGCCCGAGTGTCCACGCTCTGTCTACACCACAATGAACATCATTAGTCCAATGGGGTCAAATTCAAGGTTGCCTCTGCCTTTGTTTCCCACCTAAGAATGGGACTCACCCATCAGAAAAATATCACTCAAGCCCCAGAACACAAAGTCGGCTGTAAGTGGGTCTCACAGCAACCGTTCCTTCTGCTCCTTTTGCAGAAACAACATGGCAGCTCCATAGCTTCAGAAAGGATCTACTGTGATGCTGATTTGGCAATCTGGCTTCCTGGCTTCCATCTTTTGACTATTATTATTTTACGACTAATTTTCCAGTCAAATCGTTTATTGTGCAAAAGCCCATCCAGCCTTGAGCACTTTTCTTCTTGTCTTTGAATTTTATCTCTCTTTTTAATTAAAAAAAAAAAAAAAAAAAACACTCATACAAGGCAGTGCAAAGTAGGTCACCATCAAAGACTTCCCTTCCCAAAGAGCCACTCTACAGATATTAACCCTAGCACTGCCACCGACGCAGGGGTGACTGTGTCCAGGTCACATGGCCTCCCAAAGCTCAGTAGTTTTCTCTCAAATCACTGGTGTAGGTTCTGCTCACCTGAAAGTCCCTTCCAGCTCTTAACATTCTTGGGTCCTCATCTAGGCCTGAGTCACAAACACGTATCTAATCAATATATGGTTGGGATGGGATGGTAGCCATGTTGCACAATGACATCAAATTCAAATCCAAGGGTGCACCTCACCTGTTCTTGAGGATGACAGGCCCATGTATTGAGCCCCTGCTCCATGTCATAAACCTCATCTTTAATCTTCCATCACCACTGTGAAGGAGCAGTCAGAGGAATTCACTTTAATCATAAGCTAGATCATATCATTTCTCTGTGCAAAACCTTCCAAGCGCTTCCTTCTCACTTAGAGTCAAAGCCCAGATCCTGACATTGACCTACAAGGTCCTACATGAGCTGCCATCTCTCCATCCCTCTACCCCCTCTCTCCCTCCAGCCCACTCCACTCCAGCCACACTGGTCTCCTCACTGTTTCATGGACGTCCCAAGTACATTCTCAGCTCTGGGACTTTGCACTTGTCATCCCACATGCCTAGAAATCTCTTCTTCTAGAGCAGTAGTCCTCAAGCAGGGGACTTCCCAAAGGATACTATCTGGAGACATCTTCAGCTGTTACAGCTGGATAGAGGATGCTACTGGCATCTGGTGGGTAGAGGCTACAGATGCTGCTAAACATCCAGCAATGCACAGGACAGTCCCCCACAACAAAGGGCTATTCCATCCAAGAACTTCCCTGGTGGTCCAGTGGTTAAGAACCCACCTGCCAATGCCGGGGACACAGGTTTGATCCCTAGTCCAGGAAGATCCCTCTTGCCTAGGGGCGACTAAGTCTGTTTGCCACAACTTCTGAATCCACCCTCTAGAGCCTGTGCTCTGCAACAAGAGGATGAGAAGCCTGCCCACCACAACAAAGAGCAGCCCCCTCACCAAGGCAGCCAGAAATGAATAAATTTTTAATATAAAAAAATGATTTAAAAAAAGAATTATCCCATGTGAAATGTCAGTAGTGTCAAGGTTGAGAAACCTTGACCTAGATGGTGTCACGGCGCCCTCCATTCCCTCCAGGTTCCTGCTCTGCCTTCCATGTATAAAGTAGAGAACGCCTCAACTCAGCAGTCTATCTCCTTTCTGTCTTAGGTTTCCTTCATGAAACTTTAAGGAGTCCATACAACTTAGCCCCCTCTGACTCTAGTCCTCTCTCTTTCCAGCTAGAACGTAAGCTCCTGCGTTTACATTTGTCTTATTTGCTGCCACGTTTCCCAGCACCGGAAAGAGGTGCTGGATAGATAAATCCATGGCCTCCGTCTCACGATTGTAGAAACTGAGGCTCAGTTAGGCTAAGCAGCTTACTCAAGGTCACTGTGATCAGTGCTGTCCCTCCAGGACTGAGGTGCTCACTCCCCCAGAGGCCAACACTGGTAACAATTGAAGTTCACAGTTGGTCCTGCTCAGGCATTGCCCTCAGCCTAAAGCTGCCTTGTCAGAGCCTCCAACCCCTTCCCTGGGAGCCCACACCCAATGACTGGACAATGAGGGTACAGAGATCTGGCTCCTCCTTCTCAGTCTGGGAGCACTCTCAGGGACCACTCCAGCCCCAGGACTTCCCACGGCATCAGCTGAGGCCTCTGTTAGAATGGCACCATGACTCAGTTTCCCCCTCTGCTCCACTCTGCTGCTCTCACCCCCTTATAGTATTCTCCCTGAGAACACACCCTGAGAAACCTCCCACACAGACTTAGGTTGCAGAACACGCTACTAGGGTAATCTGACCTTTGATGGGCACGCAGCTCAAAGGTGCCAGAACTTGAATTCGAACTCAGACTTGACCGACTTGAACATCTTTATTTTCTCAGCTTTTCCACGCCGCCTCAGCCTTGATTTTGATCAGCCGCAGGTAGGTTAGTGGCTTGTCAGTGAACGTGACAGAGTCCTTGTCTTCAAGACACTGCAGTTCTCAGGAAGAACGGGTTCCCCTGATCAACTCACTGGTGGGAACAGGATGCCAAGAACAGAGTGGACCAAGTGCTAGAGGATCCCATGGGCAGCCATACTCGGACATGCCGCCTTGGGTCTAGACCAGGGGTCCCCAGCTTCCGGTTCCAATGCCTGATGATCTGAGGTGGAGCTGATGCAGTAATCATAGAAATAAAGTGCACGGTAAATGTACGCGCTTGAATCATCCTGAAACCATCCTCCTGACCCTGGTCCATGGGAAAATCGTTTTCCACAAAATTGGTCTCTGGTGCCAAAACATTTGGATTTTTTTTTTTTTTTTTTTTTTTTTTTTGCAGATTGAGACCACAAAAATCCCCTGGAGGAAGGCATGGCAACCCACTCCAGTATTCTTGCCTGGAGAATCCCCATGGACAGAGGAGCCTGGGGGGCTACAGTCCATGGGGTCGCAGAGAGTTGGACCCGACTGAGAGACCAAGCAGTAAGCACAGACCACACACAAATACTTCCTGCCAAGTGTCAGCAGAGCAGGTCCCCTTCCTGACTCAGGACACAGACCCCACAATGTCCAGAGTGGGTCCTGGCCAGCAGGAGCTAGAGCAGCCTCTGTCTGGTTCCCTGGGTTCCTTGGAGGTAATCCTGGATGAAAGGACTCCGAGGTGGGGTTTCGATGGAAAAGGACACAGAATTCCCTGTCCCCAACTGGGGTCTCTTCAGACTCAGCCTGGCTCTCCATACATGAAAACCCAACTTCCCCTTAAACTCCCCTCCTCCAGCTCTCCTGGGGCTTGGCTCTGATCTGATGGCCACTTTTATCTTTACTGTACTTTATTTTTATTCTTTCTTATGCCTCCCCCAGTTCCTGGGAGTGCCAAGAAATTCTCCAAACAAACTCCCCCCTTTCTTACATAATTCCATTGCCCAGTCCCACCGCCCCGGAGAAGGCAATGGCACCCCACGCCAGTACTCTTGCCTGGAAAATCCCATGGATGGAGGAGCCTGGTAGGCTGTTGTCCATGGGGTCACTAAGAGTCAGACACAATTGAGTGACTTCACTTTCACTTTTCACTTTCATGCATTGGAGAAGGAAATGGCAACCCACTCCAGTGTTCTTGCCTGGAGAATCCCAGGGACGGGGGAGCCTGGTGGGCTGCTGTCTATGGGGTCGCACAGAGTCGGACACAACTGAAGCGACTTAGCAGCAGCAGCAGCAGTCCCACTGCCCAGTCCAGGCTTCTGCCACTATCCCAGGCTTCTCAGATGCCCAAATGTCATGAAAGGAAAAAGGAAGGAAGAAAAAGGGGGAAGGGAAGGGCTCAGAAAGTGAGGAGAAGAAGACCAAATGCACAGCTCATGACAGGGCTGCTCTATATTTATCTGATTTAACTACCAGGGCCTCTGAAGCATCATTTAGGAATTCGTCCATTGCTCCTATCCTCCAGGGCAAGTCCTTTGCCTCCGTCTTACAGCTGGAAGCACTGAGGCTCAAGAAAAGAGAACGCTTTCCGAGTACATTCAGAGGCAGCTGCAGGAGATGCTGCTTGTGGGCATCCTAATTGCCTAGCTGTGCCGAGACCCTGGGTGTGAAATAGGAATGGGCAGTTTCCACCCACGCAGTGATCAGAGCACCGGCAAATGGATGCTCACAGACAGCTGGGCAGTGCGTCAGCAGGAGGTACACTGGCATTCTTTGTCGTTCCACCCCTACTGGCTTCGGGTAAGGGCCACAGGGTCCCAGGAGCCATCCAGTTCCTGAGAGGCAACAGCCCTGGTGCCTTCAGGCCGCACCATCCTCCACTCATCCTCATTGACCCGGCTCTGGCTCCGCAGCTGAAGAACGGAGGCCAAGCGCCAATTCTGCCTCCTCTCTGCTCAGGAGCGTTGGCCAAGGCCCTTTCTTCTCTGGCCTCAATCTCCCTGCCTATAAAGTGTGAAAGCTGGAACCTGATGAGGTTATGGAGGCAGCTTTCCAGCAGGAGAGCCTCCAGGCTCTAAGGCCCACCAGGTAAGAGACCCACGTGGGCAGCCTCCCATGGAGCCTCTCACCCTTTCACCCAGCCCTCTGACTGAACTGGACGCTGGCTCCCTCTGACCAAGCATTGCACAAAGCTGGAGTCCCTCCAGGTGCCTCCCATCCCAACCTCCCTTGCTTTCCTAGGACTCTCTGCACCTCTGGCTCAGGGGCTTGGGCCCAGGACCTCTCACAGCTGGAGAGAAGGAGAAGCGAGACCAGCACCTGCTAAGCACCTCATCTGCGTCAGGCACAGAGCCATGGGCTTTTACACGCATTTCTGGTTGGAATCCTTCCAATGGGTAGTCATCCCTACCTGAGACGTCTAAGGCTCAGAGAAGTTTGGTAACTTACTCAACATCACACAGCTCTTGGTGGGCAAAGCCAGAATTCCCACCTGAAACAGTGCATGTTGCTTTTGCATCATCAGAAAAGTCACTTACAGTGAGAAGCCCCTCCCTACCCTCCCCTGACAGTCAGAGAACAGCCCCGTCCTTGTTAGAAGAGGAAGAGGAAGAGGAAGACAGCATGTTGCTCTGAGAAGCCAGGCTTTAGGGCTCATGTGAGAAGCAGCCAGAGACAGTGGCAGAAACCTAGATTCTGGAGGCACCGGCCTTGAGATGAACTCTGGACTCTGACACTTGCCAATGGAGTCAACTTCAGCGAGTTATAACTTCAGTTTTCTTATCTGGAATGAAAGGACATCAACCTCACGGATTTGCTACAAGAACTGAACCTAACAATGAATATGAAATCCCTGGCACCGAATATGTGATAGATAAATACAACCCTCCTTCTCTTTCCTGCCAGCCCTGCTTCTCTGATTCTTAGATTTTAAACCCTGAAAGCTGAGCATAGGTCCATCTCCCTTAGCTAAATGATTTAAACATAAAGACACACTCAGGAAGGTGGTTTCCGTCCCCTGCCCTTGGCCCACAGAGGAGGCGCCATAGAGACAGTGGCCACAGCAGCCGCGACCAGCATGACAGCCAGGCAGACCACAGCGGGCTTCGCCTTCTTTCCCTCCAGCCTGGGTGCCTGCCATCTTCCCGCATTCCGTGCAAGCTGAAAGTTGGCACACAGGCGCTGCAAGCCAGATGTTTGAGTTTTGTTAAGAGCAGCTTAAATAAAGCCTTTAAAACAATAATTCCCAGCCATCAAAGGGACATTTCTCTTTTTGGCTTCATGTCTAAACACACAAGGTTTTTTAGTTTAGTTTTTTTTTTTTTTTTTAAGAAGAAAAGGGAGAGAAAAACAACCGCTCTACAAAGAAGCAACATTTCTATAAACACATGGATTTTGCCATCAGGCTCTGGCCTTTCTGATACCACCAACAAAAGAGAAAAGGAACTAGGGGAAGAGCCAATTTTCTCCAGCCCTTGGCACACACCTGCAGCCCCAGAAAGTGTCTGGAGGAACCTGGACAGGTGGTGGCTATCTGACAAACTCCCTAAGGCAGAGTTTAAAGAGATATAGACTTGGATGGCATTGGTGAGTAGAAGAATCTGGCTCCTTCTCCCTCCTGACCCCTCTTCGCCTCCTAATGGAGACTTTGCCAAGAGTGTGTTTTTGAGAAGGACAGAGCCTGGCCCTCCACCTCCTCACATGAGGGCATCTGGAAGGGAGCCCTGAGGTTGGATGCCCTCTGTAGTCTGAAAGTGATCCTTGCCAAGGAAGGTGGTACTGAGGGAAAGAAGCACTTGAGACAAAGCCACCCAGAAGGTTATCGTGAACACAGGTGCACATTTCCAAAAACCAGTGACAATACATTCTTGTCTTAGTGTAAATACCTGCTGCTGCTGCTGCTGCTAAGTCGCTTCAGTCGTGTCCGACTCTGTGCGACCCCATAGACGGTAGCCCACCAGACTCCCCCATCCCTGGGATTCTCCAGGCAAGAATACTGGAGTGGGTTGCCACGTCCTTCTCCAATGCATGAAAGTGAAAAGTGAAAGGGAAGTTGTTCAGTTGAGTCTGACTCGTAGCGACCCCATGGACTGCAGCCTACCAGACTCCTCCGTCCATGAGATTTTCTAGGCAAGAGTAATGGAGTGGCTTGCCATTGCCTTCTCCGAAATACCTACTAGTATAAGTTAAATACTAGATTCCCAGACTGCCAGGCCTGGTATAGCTTTAAGAACAGACCCTAAAAAAAAAAAAAAAAAGAACAGACCCTGTCTAGTAAGAGCTATTAGAGGAAACAGGTGCTCCAAAGTAGAACAATACTTCCACTGATGGTCAAGTGGCTCCTTTCTGACTTATCCTCCCACACATAACAACGATTAACTCTGGATAAGGTATTTTAAAACCACCTAAAGGCACTGGTAAAACAAAGGGGACTTCCCTGATAATCCAGTGGTTAAGTATCTGCCTTCCAATGCAGGGGATACGGGTTTAATCCCTAGTAGGGGAACTAAGATCCCACATGCCACAGGGCAACTAACTCCTTGAGCCACAACTCCTAAGCAGGCAGGCCACAATGAAGAGCCTGCATGCTGCAACTAAGACCCAACACAACCAAAAGTATATGAATAAATAAATAATTTCTTTAAAGCGAGCCTGGAATAAGAAGTCACTTTTCAGGGGAAGCTCTGACTCTGTGGTCAGATAGACCTGGGCTTGCGTCCCAGCTCCACCACTCCCAGCCATGTGAGCTTGGACAGCTCCTGTGCTCCTGTACTTATCTGAGCTTCTGTTTTCTCATCTACCAAAAGACAATAGCATTGCTTTCCTCCCATAATTACTGTGAAACCAAATAAAAAAAAAAAAATGAATATGAAAGCGCCTAGAACAGCATGTTGTACATAGTGTGACTCAGTAACTATTTGTTGGCTCTAAATAATGACTCCCAAGTCAACAGTGCATGTTCACCCTTAGCAGTCTTTAAGCCCCTTCACATTCTATCGCTTCAGTTCTTAAAATGGGAATGTTCCGTATTGTACAACCTGAGTTCTGGGGAAACCTTTCTGATACATTCCAAGGGACAGCCCCATCCATCTATGTCACAAGAATGCACACATCTAGTCAGATCTTCAATAGGGCCCTGGAAGAGATTAAGAGAAAGCCACAAGGCCCCCTACCTAAAAGTCATTTTATTAAGTTGTTTTTTTGAACAAAGTCCTGCCTCCTCCAAGATCCAGACCCTAAAATCCCTACCCTCAGTGAGGAATGTGTTGATTAGGAACTGAGATACCAAGATATCCATAGCATTAGATGCTGTTCAGATTGGAAGGGCCTGAGAGTTGACTCAGTCTAATCTCTTCACAGACTTGAGGAACCTAAAGCCCAGGAAGGAGAGGTGATTGAGGCTGATATCCATAGAAAATTAATAAAAGAATCTACCACCTTGACATAATATCTTAGAGGATTACAAGCACATATTCATCCATAATTTTATTTAAGCTTAGGAGTTGTATGAGTAAGTATATAAGAGGGGCTGTTGGAAAGGAATGTCATTCCCACTTTTCAGATGATGAAACTGAGCCTTAAGGGGTGATGTGAAATTTTTCCATGATGCCCAGACAAGCAATGTCTACTTGGGGCTCATCCCTCCTCTCTCCATCCCTGATCCTCAGACACAGCCATTTTTATTAGATCACGTGCCTCTGAATTCAATCCTTGGAGTCCATCCCAAGTGGAGGAGATGGGACACAAGGTGGAGCCAAGCTGGGAGGTGGCAGGGACAAGACACTATTGGTCAGCCATGGGAGCAAAGTCAGATTCTCATGCACCCCACCTCTACTGGGACCCACAAAACTTCTGGGGCTTTGACCTTGGGGTGGCATTTGGGATGTCTCTCTGGGATGCTGGGATTGGATTTATATGTAGTGTCTCACCACCTTCACCTGAGGTCCCACCTGGGAGACTAGAAAAACCTCAAAATGAAGCCTGTGGGATAAGAGGAAGCATCTCTCTCTCTTTCTCTGTCCCCTTGGAAGACCAGATAAGCCTCTCAATTCTGGTCTAGTGCACTGCCCCCAAGGCTGGAGAATGCACCCCCGCCTTGCCTTCATCTCCCTTCTCTGGGGTACCCATCAAGGCCAGGTCACAGGGGGACCCAGTCAGGATTTGTGGGCTGGCCCCTCCCCCGATGCCTGATCAGTCCTGCCCCTCACTGGACACCACTTGCTCCATTCCTGCAGGGCACAGAAAGCTTCCCACAGAACTAGCAGTCTGGGTGCTAAGGTTCAGGCTCCCTATGCTCCGTCCAACCCTACTGGCACCTCTGCCTCCTGCCACTGTGCCCCCAACCCTTCAGACCAGTTCTCCAGCCTTCCCCTCCTCCCACCATGCTGCTATTCTGAGCTGCTCATAAATCGTCAAGTTTGACTCATTTTTCTTCATAAATCCAGAGCTTCCAACCTCCTGTATGATTTGTGTTCCTGAATTATCCATGAAATTTTCAATGGCTCAGCTAACAGCCAAGCAGAGGTCCCACTCAGCTTCTAGAAGCCACTAGAGGCTCAGATAAGTGATGGTGGGGGAACCAAAGTTACGAGTGTGTGCAGGCTCTGGAGAGGGGACAAGCATCAGAGACATGGCAAGAAACTTACAGAAAAGAGTGAGGGGGAGCCATCGGCCAGCTCCGGAAAAGCCATTCTGCCCCACCAAAGGAGGTAGACTCAGAGGGGGAAACAGACTTAGCAGAGGTCACATAGCCTGTTCTTGGAATAAAGATATATCCCCTGGCATTTCTTGGAATCCAATATCATCAATCAAAAAAACACTAAGACCAGAAGAAAACTACACAGTCCCCTGATTTTTCTTTTAGAATTTTTGTGTTAAAATATACATAATAAAATTTTCCACTTTAACCATTTTTAAGTGTACAGTTCAGTGGTATTAAGTACACTCACATTATCGGAGAAGGCAGTGGCACCCCACTCCAGTACTCTTGCCTGGAAAATCCCATGGGTGGAGGACCCTGGTAGGCTTCAGTCCATGAGGTTGCGAAGAGTCAGACACGACTGAGCGACTTCACTTTCACTTTTCACTTGCATGCATTGGAGAAGGAAATGGCAACCCACTCCAGTGTTCTTGCCTGAAGAATCCCAGGGACGGGGGAGCCTGGTGGGCTTCCGTCTATGGGGTCGCACAGAGTCGGACACGACTGGAGCGACTTAGCAGCAGCAACAGCACATTGTTGCACAACTATCGCCACCACCTACCTCCAAAGCTTCACCTAGCTTTGCAGGCTGAAAACCCAAATGCAGAAGGACAAGAGGACCAGCTCAGGGCTATGGCGCATGTCTAAAGCAGAGGCCAGGTTAGAATTTGTCTACCAAAGTGTCGCCCAGAGGCAGACACCTGTGGGCACGGAGGCTGAATATGTGTTCCAGAAGAGAAAGGGCTCTTCTCAAAACTCTTCCCCACCCCACAGGGCCCCCCACCTGACAGGTAGCCCCTCCTCCTGTGCACCTGCTCATCCCCTTGCTCCATGAACTTGAGAAATGGCTCCAGCTGCATCAGAGTCAGCAAACACAGCAGGGCTCTGAGCCCCCCGGTGGGTTTATGGAAGCCATCCGTCCCCAGCTGAGAGCTAAAACATATCTACATAATCAGCTCTCCTCGACCCTGCCGCTCCGCCATCTCTCAGGAAACCTCGCTGAGACCCTGATTCTTCTCTTTTTTAATCAAAAACATGAATCGACACCACCTCTCCTCCCCCAAGTCAGGGGAAGGGTGGTGCTATTTAGACCAAGATGTGACACACGCTAGATTTAGGACCCTGGAAGGGGCACAGGGATAAAATACATCTTCCCAACACGCACACACACACACAGTGTGAGCATTTAATCACCTTGGGAAATCGCTTCCTGACAATAAATGCCACCCTACTCTCTCTGCTCCAGTCAGATGACTTTTGCTGGAATATTTGTCCCCATAATGAGCCCTCGGCCTCTACCTGAATAATTCATACACAGGTAGGGCTGGATCTTGTAGGGAGGTTTGGGATGAAGTGGAGGAGCCAGGGGGAGCCCCCAGGGCTGGCCAAGGTAGGGGTTCAGGCCGGTCTAGCGTGGGTGGGAAGGGAGAACGTCTCTCTGAGAAGATGACATTTAAGCTGACAGCCGAAAGTTTCAAAAGACCCAGTCATGAGAAGAGGGGGGAGGGGGCGTTCCTGGCCGAGGGAAAAGCATATGCCAAGGCTGCACACCTGGGCCTCAGGTCTCAGGCCACCTGCGCCCTCTTGTCCAGGCTTGTCTCTTCTTGAAAAGATTTCCCTCTGCCTGGCTCACCACTACTCCTATCCACTAACAGGTAACAGTTCTTCCCAGCTAACAAGGAGTTACCCCCCCAGTCAGCCTGTGAGATGGATCAGGAAACGTTATTTTACTTTATGTATTTATTTATTTGGCTGGGTTGGGTCTTAGGTGCACCCACGGACTCTCTAGTTGTTCCTCAGCACATAGGATATTAGTTCCCAGGGATCGAATCCGTGTCTCCGATATTGGAAGGTGGATTCTTAACCACTGGACCACCAGGGGAGTCCCAGGGAGTCTTAGAGAAGAGGAAAGGGCAGGTTAGAGGGTCAAAGGACCCTCCTTCCAGAGGACCCTTCATTCCCACTGCCCACCAGACTCTGAGGGGAAATCAGGGTCCCTGCAGAACAGCCCAGTGAGAAAGGGGGCAGCTCCGGAACCAGACGGCCTGCCTGCATATCCTAGGTCCTTCCCTCACTGGCTGCACTGGTAGGGCAGCTCCCTTCACCTGGCCCAGCCTCACTTTCCTCACCTGCACCATGAAGTTAATGTTTCTCCCTGCTTAATAAGGTTGCTCTGTAGAGTAAATACATGGCACAGTGCCCAGCATATAGCAAGCACTCAAAAAAAAAAAAAGGCCATAAATAAGATTAGTACTATTCAGGTTCAGGCATAAGACAAGATTGGGTTTTTTAATTTGTCTTAAAAATGAAACACACACCCTCCGATCCACACATTCACGGTTTTTATGTAAACCAAACACTGTCTGCATCCTCTCCCCCTTCCTCCCCACCCTCTGTGAATAGTCAGAAACTACTGACCACTGCTCCTCGGGAAGAAAGCGCCAGGCTGCTGTGAGATCCATTAAGATGATGTACACAGAGGCTCCACACGCTGGATGGGGCCGCACAAATGGCTTCACTGATGAAGGTGCTCTTAGAGCACCAACCCCATTATCTGATGTTCCCAGACCCTACTGGTCCCTCTACTTCTATTTTTCAGTTATAAGCAAGCAGCCATACAGCTGCAAGTGGAGTCAGGGACAGACCTTCCTGGTGTAATCAAATGAAACTTACAACAAAGTTAATCAGCCACATGTGGGTGCTATGTGTTATGATAATTCTGCTATTCGGAGAGAGAATCTCATTGGTAAGCAACAGCTCAGAGAGGAAGCGCTTACGTTTTTCTCCTTTGTCTGTTCTTCTGAATCTCTGAACGAGGGTGGCATTACACTGAATCCGTATCACAGGCATGCCTGCTGCAAGTCATGCTCAGGAAATTCCAGACCCTGGATCCCTCAGCCAGGGCTCCCTGCTGCCCCGCCCCCACCCAGCACCCAGATTGAGTCTCCTTGGGTCTGCAAGAGAATCTCTTCCATCCCTCCCTTCATCAGGGTGTCTAGAATGTCAGCTGACCCGCCAGTCTCAGGGAGGGAGGTACAGAGAATGTAGATTCTGAATTAGAATATCTCAGATTCAAATCTTGACTCAGCCACTCACTAGCTACATGGCCTAGAATGAACACTTATCTTCTTCAGATTAGTTTCCCCATCTGTACGTGAGGTCAATGGGAGGATAAATGGGGACGTCCCTGGTGGTCCAGTGGTTAAGAATCCACTTTCCAATGCAGGACACTCAGGTTCAGTCCTTGGTTGGGGAACTAAGATCCCATATGCCAGTGGGAAATCAAGCTCGTGTGCCATATCTACTGAGCCTGTGCTCTAGAGCCCAAGAACTGCAGTGAAAAGCCCACACAGTTAAACAAGCAAACAAACAAACAACAGCAACAACAAAAATGCTTTAACAGAATGGCACATTGTACAAACCCTGGTATCAGATCCTTGGACTCAAATCTCAGCTTGGCTACTTGCAGGTTGTATGGCCTTCGGCAAGTCATTTGACCTCTGTGTGCTTCAGTCTCCTCATGTGTAAAATCAGAGTAGAAACAGTACCTCTCCCCCAGGGTTGCTGTGGGCAAAATAGGAAAGTGAAAGTGAAGTCACTCAGTCCTGCCCTACTCTTTTTGACCCCATGGACTGTAGCCTACAGGCTCCTCCGTCCATGCAAGAATACTGGAATGGCTTGCCATTTCCTTCTCCAGGGGATCTTCTCGACCCAGGGATTGAACCTGGGTCTTCCACATTGCAGGCAGACTCTTTACTGTCTGAGCCATCAGGGAAGCTTCAGGCACAATAGGGATGTTACATAAAAAATGCTAAAAGGAATGTCTGACACATGGGGCACATCCAACAAATATTTGCTGTAGTGATTGTTAACAGGACTACTGGTCCGGTGCTCAGCACATCTTAGACACTCCTCTAAACACACAGGCTCCCCGCTCCCACCCAAAAGGATAGCTGGGAGTCCCTGGAGCCCACAGCCATGCCCACCTGGCTAGGAGGTGATAACACTGATACTGGGCTTCCCAGATGGCTTGGTGGTAAAGAATCCATCTGCTAATGCAGGAGACACAACAAGTTGGATCCCAGGGTCAGGAACATCCCCTAGAGAAGGAAATCTCAACCCACTCCAGTATTCTTGCCTGGGAAATCCCATGGACAGAGGAGTCTGGAAGGCTACAGTCCATGGGGTCACAAAATAGTTGGACACGACTTAAGTGACTAAACCACAGCAACGAAAGTGCTTCCTCAGGGATAAGGTGGGGCAGGGGAATCTGGACAAGGCAAAGTCAGGGAGGAAATCAGAGAGGTGGGAAGGCCAGGGCTCAGGCAGGGCTGGCTCCAGATCTCAGGGCTGGGACTGAACAGAGCTGCTGGGCCCAAAAATGTGGGTCTTCACCCTTGGCAACTCTGAGACCGAGATGCCCAGCAGCCCTGGCTGAAATGTGCTCCACTCAACTGTGAATGAATAATTGACAGTCTTTGATTTTATACTGCTGAGGAGGAGAGGGGGAAGACCATGAGGGGACCAGGAACCAGACGATGGGAAGGGAGGACAGCCAATTACTTAACCCCTTGTGACCCATCTGGACTGTCAAGTCTCCTCAGAGACAATCCCCATAGTCCAGATGCTGGCAGGCTCCCTGATCCTTCCTCACTAGGGGACCCTGGCCCGGACATCAGGAGCCACGTGAATACGATTGGCTCAGTGCATCAGGAAGCCCAGCGGGAAAGAGAACAGAAACGTGAACAGCCCTTGAGCTGCGAACGTGTGATGCTTTAGCAGCGTGGACAAATGATTTCCATTGCTGTCACTTGGATCTCATCTCACCAGTTGGCACACCACTCTTCATCAGAAAACACTGAGAGAGCCCTTTCTACACCAGCCTGTGGGTATGAATGGCACTAACAACACCCAAATATTGCTAGTTCCAAGAACCTGTCTGCCAACGGGGATTCAATCCTTTGCAAACCCCCTCCCTGCACCTGGGAGCCCTGGAGGGCAGCTCACCCATGAATAGGTCTGTGTTTTCATTCCCTTGATTGCTTTCCAACTTTGCTATGACAAAACCCTCCAATACATGAGGTTGGGGGGAGGCGTACGGTATCTTATTATTACTTTAACCAAGTATTGAGGAGAACCTACTTTTTTCTTGGCTGCTCTGGGTCTTCATTGCAGCCCATGGGCTCCCTAGCTGTGGGGCTCAGGCTTAGTTGCCCTGCAGCATGTGGGATCTTAGTTCCTCAACCAGGGACTGAACTCACATCCCCTGCATAGGAAGGCAAACTTAACCACTGAACCACCACGAAGTCCCTGGAGCATTTACTTTGAAGCTGGTACTATGCTAAGTACTCAGCATTCTCCTGCAGGGTGAGAAGAACTTACCCTCGATAGGCATTATGTTCAGATTCAGGTAGGAGGGAACTTCCCAGTGTTTCCGGGAACTTCCCACTTGCCAATGCAGGAGACATAAGAGACGCAGGTCTGATTCCTGGGTTGGGAAGATCCCCTGGAGGAGGGCATGGCAACCCACTCCAGCATTCTTGCCTGGAGAACCCCATGGACAGAGGAGCCTGGTGGGCTACAGTCCACAGGGTTGCAAAGAATCGGACATGACCGAAGTGACTGAGCAATGCATGCACGCACACAAGCCGGGAGTCCCAGCTCAGTGTTGTTTGATTTACAAAGGATTAGAGATTAAATGAAATGATTCTTTCAGTCAACACACACGGTTTTTTCCCTCTGGGGACACTTGGGCTCCAGATGTCACTGGGTTCTAGGGGTTGATGACCAGCCACACGCCTGCGCCCAGAACTACTGCCCCTCCAGCCCTCAGACATGCTATAGCAGCCAGCCCTCAACACTAGAACTCTGCAGCCCCTTGTGATGAACTCCCTCGGGAACCCCTCTGTGCCTCAGCATCCTGGCTTCCACTGCTCCTTCCCTTGGTCCAGCAGACACAACTCTGAATATATAACCTCAATTGTGAACAGTTAAAGGTTTGGGTCCCCTCACTCCATCCCAACTAAGTCTTACTCTTCCATGAATCTATGGATGCAAACAGATGCTTGGGGTAAGAAGCGTCATTATCACACATGCCAGCTAGATTGGAGCCTAGGCCATTCTGGAGGCTGCCGGCTCACTCCCCAGTCCTGGCTGGCAGCCCCCCCGGCCTCTCCTGACACAGCCTCTCCTGTGAGGAAAGGAGCATCCTCTAGTGGGAAGCTCTTAGGAGGATGAAAGGTCCCCTTCTTGAATATCACCTCTGTCCACAGAGCTGGGCCTGCTCCTTGCTGAGCATGGCCATCTGGGAGCCCAGTGGAGAGCTTCCTGGGAGGCAGGTGTCCCGGGCATGGGGACCTTAATCTGGCCCTTCTGGCTGGCACCCAAGGAGAGCAGGAAATGTAGACTTCTGAAGAAGGGGGTGGTGACAGTGAGCCACAGGGCCGCCCTGTACACACACACCCCAGATCTGACAGCTCATCCAGGCCTGGGCATGACCTGGAGGTCCCAGCCTTCACTGGGACCCAGATTTCTGTGGTCCTCTGCCTCCTTCTTGAGGCCAAGTCCAATTCTAGGCCCCTGTTCTGATATCTGCAACCAAATCCTTGAACTTGAGAGCTTGCCTCAATGGCTAACTAATGAAAGTGAAAAGTGAAAGTCGCTCAGTCATGTCTGACTCTGCAACCCCATGGACTATACAGTCCTTGGAATTCTCCAGGCCAGAATACAGAAGTGGGTAACCTTTCCCTTCTCCAGGGGATCTTCCCAACCCAGGGATCAAACCCAGGTCTCCCACATTCCAGACGGATTCTTTACCAGCTGAGCCACAAGGAAAGCTAACTAATAGCAATAACAAAATCAGAACCAAACACTATGACTTATAATTCATTTAGTCTTCATACAACTTTGTAAGTACTATTATTAACTTTATTTTATGGATTTACAACAGATGCATGTACCCTAAAGCTGATGGAGGCCTCAGTTAGTCACGCACCCCCCTGCTCACAGACCTCAGCAAGGCCAACCCCTAACCTGACACTTCTCCCAGATATCCTCTAGGCCAGTGCATGTCAAAGCTGATGACTGGATCTGTCTGGCCTGTGCCAGATCCCTCCTCTGGATTTTATTCCACCCTCAGAATGACTACGGATGGTAAGCAGTACTGCCCCACTTTGTAGACACCAGCACTGAGGCTCAGAGGCTTACAGGTCATGCTTACCACTCAGCTGGCATGTGGCAAAGCTAGAAAGTGTATGGCAGGCTGTCCTTAGGCTTTTGCCAACCCAGCGTCCCTACTACTCGGGCATCCAGTGTCTGCAGGTGGCAGGCAGACACCCCACCACTATCTTTCCTCTCTCCACAGCTCTGGTCCTGGGGTCTCTCTTCCAGGTGAGACAAGAGGCAAGCGGGGCCCAGGCAAACGCTGCAGGCATGAGGACTTGGGAAGATTCTCTGGACGGCTGCACCCCTCTTCCCTTCCTTCCCCGGGGAATCTTGGTGAGGAGAGACACATGGAGATGAAGGCCTCTCAAAAGACTAATCAAGAAGCTCGTCAAGCTTGATGAGCCGGTCCTTTACTCCCTCAATGCCAGGCTCCTGGGCTCAGGTTGGCAGGTGCCTCTCTGCCACCTGGATGAGCGAGTCTCTTCAGATCTTGCACCCTCATCCTGGAACCCCACTGGAAGTGGGAGGCTGGGTACACCCTCAAACCCTTGCCCTGTGACCCAGCACAGGAGAGCAAGAGCACAGACTGGTCCTGCTTCCCACGCCTGCCCTCACCTTCCTATTTCTGTTTCGTATAAATTAGCCTCCTTATGAGACCTCCCTGGTGATCGAGTGAAGAAGAATAAGAATCTGCTTGCCTACGCCCAGCAGCAACTAAGCCTATGGCCACGACTACTGAGGCCTCATGCTGCACCTACTGAAGCTGACGAGCCCTAGAGCCTGTGCTCTGCAACAAGAGAAACCGCTGCAGTGAGAAACACACCGCAAAAAAGTAGCCCCCGCTCACCAAAACTAGAGAAGACCTGTGTGCAGCAGTGAAAACCCAGTGCAGTTCCAAGTAAATTTTTAATAAATAAATAAGCCTCCTTAGCCCAGGCAGCAGGGCCACCTCCCGAGCTCCCTGATCCTGTCGCCAGTCTGTCAAACCTGGCCTCCCACTGCCCCTTGCGAGAGAAGGAGCCTTTCCCGAGCAGCTTGCCCAGCTCCACGTCTGCCATCTGGAATGTGTCCCTCTGCTGGAGCTGGAGCCTCTCTGAAGCTCTTGGAAGAGTGGAGCGGCTGCCTAGACTCCCTGGGTCCAGGCCTTTGTAAATGCTGTATTGTTTTCAGGGGACCCACTCTGCCCTCCCTGCTCCCAGTTCTTTCTGTGCTTCAGTGTGCACTACAGGACTTCGCTGGCAGTCCAGTGGTTAAGACTTCTGCACTTCCACTGCAGGGGGTGCACGTTCGGTCCCTGATCGGGGAACTGAGACTCCACATGCTGCGCTGTACAGCCAAAAAGAAAAAAAAAAAGTGCAGTAAAAATGTAGATACTTTCATCCATTTGTGGGCTTCCCTGGTGGCTCAGGCAGTAAAGAATCCACCTGCAATGCAGAAGAGCCCGGTTTGATCCCTGGGTCAGGAAGATCCCCTGGAGGAGGAAATGGCCACCCACTCCAGTATTTTCGCCTGGAGAATTCCCTGGACAGAGGAGCCTGGAGGGCTACAGTCCTCGGGGCCTCAAAGAGTCGGAAATATCTGAGCGGCTAACGCTTTCATTCCTCACCTTCACCCGTCTGTGCAGCCGTCCACAATGACCCGAGGTTCATTTTAACCTGCCTCAGTGTCCTCCACAATGCGCCTCCTTTTGCCATCCCCATCAGGGACCCAAGCTCCTTGACAGCAGGGCAGGGTCTTGCTGGCACACACGGGGCCAGCACACAGTAGGCACTCGGGTCAGTTCTCCCTTTCCCTGGGGTGGGAGCCCTCAGGAGGGGTGGTCCTCAAGCCTTTTAGATCCACCACTGCTACAGGGACAAAGGCAGACCCCACCCAGAGCCAGGCACTGCGTGGGCACCCAGCGCCACACTCATAGACGGCGAGAAAGGACAGCATTTAACTGGGCACTTACAAGGGCGCTGGGCGCTTCACTAAGCACTTCACACCCATTATCCTATTTACTCGTCATAATAACTAAGTCACATGGATACCATTAGGCCCATTTTCAGATGGGGAAACGGAAGACCAGAGAGGTTAATTAAGCTGACCGAGGTGAGACAGCTCAGTGGCAGAGCTGATACTCAACTCAGGTCTGCCGTTGGAGTCACCCGCCCACCCTGGGCATTCACATCCACCTCCACTGCGCAGTGTCCCCCTTGCGGTTTGGGTCTGAGGTCCGTGTGAGTCCGTGACTGAAAGGACGAGAGGCTCGGCCGAGACGGACAGTGCCACACCTGCCCCGTGAGCTGGGACTCAGACTGCCAGGGGACCCATCAAAGGTAAAACACCCCGGTCAATTACAGAGTCAATTCTCCAGCTCCAGGAGGTAAGCCTCACCTGTCAAATGAAAGCCTTACCCCTGGCACCCAACCACCTGCAAATGGTAATTACAGGGAAGCCCAGCCTCAGAGGCGGCTGAAACTCCTTACTGGGCCCCACAGGCGCACCTGGCCCTGCCTCCCTCGGCTCCACCCACCCAGGCCTCTGTTCTCTTCCTGAACCTGCCTGCCTTGTTGCACCAAACCCCCAGGCCTTGATAGTCCCACCCCTGGACAACCCAGAGGGAGAGGAGTCATCCTCACCAGCCCTAAGACTCAAGGACTGCACGACCGGTGGGGGAGGTTCCAAACTGGAGGTGAATTGGTAGGGGCTCAGGGCCACAACACTTAAAAGAACTTCAAAGTCACTTTTAAAAGAAGGAGATGGTGGGACTTCCATGGCAGTACAGTGGTTTAAGACTCTGAGTTTCCAATGCAGGGGATGTGTGTTCAATCGCTGGTTGGGGGACTAAGATCCCACATGCTGTGTGGTGCAGCCAAAAGATAAAAAATAAATTTAGATAAGAGTGTGATCACAAGAAAATCACTTCATCTTCTGAGCTTCCGTGCGCTCACCTGTAAAATGGGTGGGACTCCTGGCAGACCTGTCTCAGACGCTGCTGTCAGATTTATGACCATGAGGGAGCCCTGTTAGCCACAAGCTGGCACTTGCCATGGGTGCCTGCCATCTGCCTCTACAAGGATTAAATCATGTGCTGTTGCAACTGCTGATTTTCAATAGCTCTTGAAGGAGTTCGAGGTAGAGAACAGAAACGAGGCACTCTGTTCTCTGGGAAAATGGGCAGGGCAGGTCCTCAGATTCTTAGATATTCTCAGGAGCTGATTTTATGAGCCCAATTCTTATATTTCTTCATGTAGAAAAGCACTAAAATCCTTCCTGGTGATGACTGTTTCTTGTGACTAGCAGAAGCTTTGTGAGACCAGCAGAAACTTTGTGCAAAAAAATACGTGTTTCTATTTACAATAGCTAAATAGGACATGGAAGCAACCTAGATGTCCATCATCAGATGAATGGATAAAGAAACTCTGGTACATATGTACAATGGAATATTACTTAGCCATAAAAAGGGGTGCATTTGAGTCAGTTCTATTGAGGTGGATGAACCTAGAGCCTATTATACAGAATGAAGTAAGTCAGAGAAAAACAAATATCACATATTAATGCCTATATATGGAATCTAGAAAGATGGTACTGATGAACCCATTTACAGGGCACCTATGGAGACACAGACAATTAGGATGGACTTACAGACACAGGCAGGGGTAGGGGAAGGAGCGGGTGGGACGAACGGAGAGAGTGACGTAGAAGCATAATCACTACCATGTGTGAAACAGACAGCTGGACTGTGAAGAAAGCTGAGCGCCGAAGAATCGATGCTTTTGAACTGTCGTGTTGGAAAAGACTCTTGAGAGCCCCTTGGACTGCAAGGAGATCCAACCAGTCCATCCTAAAGGAGATCAGTCCTGGGTGTTCATTGGAAGGACTGATGCTGAAGCTGAAACTCCTATACTCTGGCCACCTGATGCGAAGAGCTGACTCATTTGAAAAGACCCTGATGCTGGGAAAGATTGAGGGCAGGAGAAGAAGGGGACGACAGAGGATGAGACGGTTGGATGGCATCACCAACTCAATGGACATGAGTTTGAGTGAGCTCCGGGAGTTGGTGATGGACAGGGAGGCCTGGCGTGCTGCAGTTCATGGGGTTGCAAAGAGTCGGACACGACTGAGTGACTGAACTGAACTGAATGGGAATTTGCTGTGTGACTCAGGGGACTCAAGCCAGGGCTCTGTAACAACCTAGAGGGGTGGGATAGGGAGGGAGGTGGTGGGGGGGTGTCAAGAGGGAGGGGACATATGCATGCTGTGCTGTGTTTAGTCACTCAGTCATATCCGACTCTTTGTGTCCCCATGGTCTATAGCCTGCCAGGCTCATCTGTCCATGGGATTCTCCAGGCAAGAATACTGGAATGGATTGCCATGCGCTCCTCCAGGGGATCTTCCCAATCCACATTGCAGGCAGATTCTTTACTAGCTGAGCTACCCGGGAAGCCCCAGATGTATGTAGACCTATTGCTGATTCATGTTGATATTTGGCAGAAACCAACACAATACTGTAAAGCAATTATCCTTCAATTAAAAATAAATAAATTTTTTAAAAATAAATAAGTTCGGTGAAAAAAAAAAATACGTGCTTAATTGCAGGTATTTCCCCTTTACCAAAATCACATACATACTGTCCTCAGAGCAGTCTCTCAGAGCTGGCTGAGGTGCTGTCTCCCGGGCTG
Source organism: Bos mutus (assembly GCF_027580195.1). Lineage (NCBI taxonomy): Eukaryota > Metazoa > Chordata > Mammalia > Artiodactyla > Bovidae > Bos > Bos mutus. The sequence continues at coordinate 46,931,057 of NC_091635.1, forward strand.
CAGTCCTCATATTGCCCCAAATAAAATTTAACTTGCAACTCTCACATTGTGCCTTTTTTTTTTTTTTTTTTTTCCTAGTCAACACTGCTGTGCGGAGTTCAAGCAGCACATTTGGGGGAAAACTTTGCAAGAACCTGAGGGTCATGCAGACATATGGGTCTGTGACAGTTCATTGTCATAGAGGGCTCACGTGGAGCAGACACTATTCTCAGTGCCTCATGCATATTAACTTATTCTATCCTCAGAGCAACCCTCTGAAGTGGGAACAATTATCCCATTTTACAGATGGGAAAAGTGAGACCCGGAGGATCCCTAGGCAGTGTGCGGCTGTGCCCACTTGTGGAGGAGGACGGTCTGGCACCAGGCTCTGCTCTGACCACGGGACCACATTGCCTCTCTAGAGCTATGGTCTGAGGTGGAGAAAGGAGGTCAGGGAGTCAGCCTGTCTGGACAAGACGGCCAGAGGGAGCTGCCCCTGGGCAAGCGCCTGCTGTGTGTCAAGCACTTTCCTCACCTCTCTCTTAATTCAGCAGCCCAAGCAGTGGGGGGTAGGGGTGGGAGCAGGTGTCCCAGTCTCGTGGGTGCACCAGGAGATGGAAGGCAAGAAAACCCAAGGTCTCTTGGTTGGTAAGGACTTGAACAGGGTCCTCTCGTGTCCCTTCCCGGTTACTTCCAGCCCATCCCAGCTGTGTCTTCCTGAGCCCAAAGACCCTGCACCCCCTGCATGTCTGGGTGCCTGTGGGATGGGCAGAGAGGTGACCAGAGGCTGGACGCGGACCACGCCCTGCCTTACACACCCTGCCACAGGGCTCCCATCTCTCCCTGCCCACGTGGCCAGCTGACCCGACTCCTATCTCCTCTCCCACGGCCACATCCAAACCATGTCTCCAGGGCACACATCAAGGCCCTGCAGAGTGGGGCCTGGCGTGGCCACAGCCTGGCACTGGACAGCTTTGGAATGCGGTGAAGGCCAACCCCCTGAGCCAGCTGGCCCTCAGCATCCCCAGGTGTCCCCGCCCACACACTAAACTGTGCTGTGACTGCTGTCAGCCGTGATTGCCCCTCCTCTCCCCCACCTAACCCTGAGAGCAGCTAGGCTCCTCCGGGCTCTACAGAGGGTCTGTGGGGTAAGGCTGCCCCCCACAGGCAGTCAGGGGAGGAGGTTGCTTCACTCTGAAATCTCTTTGTATGCAAGGGGGTAGGGTGGGGATCTGTCAGAATCTCTTTGTTGGATTGTCCCTGGGACCTGGAGGCTGGGAGAAATCTGTTTAAAGGCCATTAGGAGCAGGTTCAGAGTGGGGAGGGGTGGGCAGCATATGGGTGGAGGGGTTCCAAGTCCTGCATATAACCCCTGAGTCAGAACCCTACTCCCCACAACCCCATGCAGGGTCAGAGGTCATTAGCCACCCTCTAACCCCACCCCTTTCACTGTCCCTAAAGCTCCTATCCTATGGGCACCATCCCACCACCCCTAATTGTCTGGAAGTGCTTCCTAGGATCTACCCAGAATCTTTCCTGCTGTAACTGAAGCCCAGGTCGGAATGCTCTGGTCCTAGTTGGTCAGGGGAGGGGAGATGAGTGAATGGGCACAGCCCTAGGGCTACCTGAACTGGAGAAGGGGGCATAGCAAGTTTTGGAAGGGAGCCAGCGGAAAACACCAGGAGAAATCTCCAGTCCAAGGGCAGCAAAGGGGAAAGCAGAGCATCTCCTTAAGACGAATCTCTCCGCTGCCTTCGGCTCAAAGCTCCCTTTGCATAAAGAAACTATCCTCACTGCTCTTTTGCCTAATTGGCAAGGAGCACCTGCCCACATGGACAGGAACCACTGCTAAGCAGTTCACAGAAGCTGGTGTGAGCCCACCCCTTGGCAGGACAGGACCACAATGTGGCCGTTTCTTCCTGGCATGACCTGACCCCAACCCCAGCTCTACCACTTCTCTGAGTCACAGTTTCTTCATCTGTTATGGAGGAGGAATAATGCTTGCCTTATTTGGTGTTTGAAAGGATTTCAATGCGGTAGCATGTTGGAAGGTTTCCACGCAAAGCCGGGGACATGCTCAGTGCCCCACACACATCCAAGAACAAGGTCTTCTAGGGATGGCTCAAACCATCTCAGCCAACTGATTCAGTGTTCTTGGGGAAATTACTTACCCTCAGGACTTCCCTGGTGGTCCAGCAGCTAAGACTCTGAGCTCCCAATGCTGGGCGTCACGGTTCAACCCCAGGTCAGTGAAACAGATCCCACACGCCATAACTAAGAGTCCACACGCTGCAACTAAAGATCCCACGTGCCACAATTAACACCTGGTGCAGCCAAATAAATATTCTAGAAAATTACTTACCTTCTTACCCTCATCTGTAGAGCAGGGATTAACAATGCCCACCACAAGGCTGTAATTCCACTTAAGTAAGGCAGCACATGTAAGAGCCCCTGGCACACAGCAGGTCTGTGCTGAATCAGGATTATTGGTAACCAGATGCCATCAACCTATCTTTCAGCAGAGCAGGGAACCCTGACACTTTGGGTTGACACGCTGAAGCCAGCTGAAGGGTTTCCCAATGGCGCCTCCGATTTCAAGTTTCCCTCACCTGAATAGTCCCATCCACCACCCAGATGGCACTAGTGTTTAAGAACCCGCCTGCCAATGCAGGAGACATGAGAGACGGGGGTTCCATCCCAGGGTCAGGAAGATCCCCTGGAGAAGGGCACGGCAACCCACTCCAGTATTCCTGCCTGGAGAATCCCATGGACAGAGGACATTGGTGGGCTACGGTCACAGAGCCGGACACGACTGAAATGACTTAGCACAGCACGCACCATGTTTCAGGGCCCTGGATTCCAGGGTCAGAACCCCTGAGCCCTCATCAGGGCAGAAGCAAGATGCGCCTGTGGACCAGCGATGTCACCACTGGTTCTCCCAGAGTCAATGTGGACAATTCAGCTCCCTGGCTGCATCTCAGACCCACACACAGTGCTGTGCTCACCCCCAAGCTCCAGCTCTGAGACCCTTACATCAGCTGTACTCTACGTCTCTCTGAGCCCAGGAACCATCAGGAGGACAGGAGGGGTGAGCTTCTGCCTGGCTCTGTTCAGGGCTCTGTCCTGGGGAGCCTCCAGAGCTGGCCTGCCCTTGGGCTAAGAGGATCCTTCTGAGCCCCCAGACCTACAGGAGTCAGGTCATGGCTGGAGACCCAACCGCTTCTAAGGAGCGAGCCATGGCATCAACTTAACAGGACCACTCACAGGTTAGGACAAGGAGTCATCAGTGAAACTTGAAGAGGACCTCAGACCCACTGAGTCCTGGGCCAGGGCCTTACCCTAGTACCTGCCTCTCTCCTGAGGCTAGGAACGGCTTCACTGAGCTGGGGAGCCCTGTCTCTACCGAATGTCTCTCGGTGCTAGAGTGCACTGCAGACCTGAGTTCAAATCCTGGCTCTTTTACTTCCTGGTTGAGACAAACCCCCTCAAGATCTCTGAGCCTCTGTTTGTCATCTTTAAATGAGAACATAATTGCTTACTTCCCAGGATGGCTGTGAGGATTCTGGGAGATAACGGAAGAGGAGTTTGGGATAAGGATGTAGCAAGTGCCTGGTACCCGATGAGCATACAATATGGGGAAGCAGTTGCCATGGTCACCCCTCTGTAAGCTGTCTTCTTATTGTCACACATACACAGGTGCATACACACCCCACGTGCACAAACATGCCCACTCAAACATATACACACACAACACATACTGTGAATATTCATAAAATAGAAAAAGAGAAAAACTTCAAGCCAGCAACCTGGGGCTTGGTCCCATCCCTGCACACCTCTGCTTCTGATGGCACTAGACAGAGAGAGACAGGGAAGCGGGAGAGCAGGAAGAGGACAGGACCTGAGAGGGGACAGGGATTCACCCAGAAGCGAACAGTCAAAGGGACAGGGGAGAGGCTGTCCTCCTCGCTTCTCCCCCAGCTCCTGCTGGTCACCGAACAACAAGCCTCTCTCCAGAATGTTTCCCACACTGCTAACAGTCTTCTGCCCAGCAGTGCCCTCCATAACTTCCCCTCGCCCTTCTCCTCCCGGCACGAGCTGCCCTCACCTGCAAATCCACATCTCCCCTGCCCTCCAGGCCCACCTCCCAGGGCCAGGAGAACTGCAGGAAGGGATGAAGGCCAAGGTGCTAGGCTCTGGATAAGGGATGACTATCTGGGTGTCCCACGTGGAGGGGAGGGGCCGCCAGCCTGGGATAGTCAGGATCAGGGCCCAGGACGAGGCCCCTAACCCCACCCTGAGAAAGGACAAAGGAGAGGACCCAGGGCCACCTGAGCTCTCGCTTCAGAAGGTACAGCTGTGAAAACCCAGAACTATTTCATGTCTGAGATCAGAGTTTTGGGGAAAGCCAGAGTGAAAGAGGGAAAAGAAGAGGAAGAATGTGTTGAGCTTATACTGTGTGCCAAACAGTTCACACACACACACACACACACACACACACACACACAGTCTCTATCCACAAACCCCTTCGAGGTCAGGACTTGGGACCTCACTTCACCCTCAGAGCAGCCGAGGCCTCGAGGAGCGAGGTCCCTTCCCCTTTGGTCAAAGAGCACATGGGCAGCAGCCCTGGGGTCGGAACTCAGCTCTATCTGACCTCAAGGCCCCAGAAGTTCAGGACTAAGTGCCCTCCTCTCCTCTCGAGAGATGGTGGTATCCACTTCCCACCAGCCCTGGGCTCTGGGCCACCATGGTGAGTCACTGGGCCCCTCCAAGGGATTCCCCAAGTCCCAGGGTCTCTAACAAGCAATACCCATCCACCCCAGGAGACCTCCTTGCCCTCCCGGCAGTCCTGAGCTGCCTCTGAGAGGCCAGGGCTCTTTATTACTGATCCAGCACCATTCTGAGAGGTAGGCTCTGCACAAGACGGGAGGGATGGCTGCTGGCTCTATGGAGAGGTTGAGACGGAAACAGAAGTATTAGCTTGAGTGTCTGCCCCTCACCCAGGCAGCTAGCCCCCTCAGGATGGGTGCAGGGTATGGGGTGAGCTGGCGGCATGGAGGCTCCCTGCCCAGGACCTGGGTGTGGGGTGGGCACCTGCTCCCCCCATCTGCAGCCTCACACCCTCCCTGCATCCATCCTCTGTCCACTGCTTCACAGCCCCCTGAACACACCTCCCTCCCCCCACCTTCATGCCATCCCAGGCTCACCCTGTTACCCCCTTCCCCATCAGCTCCTCCCTTCTTCCTGTAATTCATCAGATCTCACTGTTGGCTGCACATTAGAATCACCAGGGAAATTCTGACTCCATAGGTCTGAGCAGGGCCTGGGCATCAGCATTTTTCAAACCTTGCCTAGGGATTTTAGTGTGCCAACTGGAGGAACTCCTACTTTTTATCAGACCTCAGGTGAGAAGTCAACTCTCCTAACCATCCCTCTACCCCCCAGCCTGGGCTAGATGCCCCTCCTCTGAGCTCCCAGGTCCCCTGATACCTCCACCTATCAACAGCCTTATCACAAAACGCTATAATTTACTTTATTACAAGCTTGTCTTACAGAGACTACAATCAACTCCAAGGCCAGAACTGGGTCTTGTTCATTGTTATATCCCCAGCACAGGGCCTGCTATGCAGAAGCTTCAGAAATGTTGAATGGATGGACGCATGCATGGATGGATGGATGGATGGATGGATTCATGGATGCATGAAGGAACAAAGGAGCCCACATGCTAATGCTCTGCTCACCGATGTCTCTTCCCCTTCTTCCTCAGATAAACCTCCCAGATTGCTAAGCTACCCAAGTCCCCTTTGCTTAATAATCCCACTCCAGCTGCCCAGCTGTTGCCTACACAGGGGTGCCCACCACACCAACCTGGGTAAACCTCTCAGATCATTCTAACTGCTCCAGAAATCTCTCCTGCTCCAGGAAACCCCCAGGGTAAACCAGGTGGACCCCAACAATACTTGATTTAGAACACTCTGGTTGCCTTCCCCCATACCTGGTCTTGGAGGGTCTGGGCTGGACTGACCTCACAGATAACAGTTGGCAGTAAATCCAGGACAAGAGTCAAGAGACATGATGAGCTCCTGCCACCAATTTTCTACGTGACCCTGGGCCAGTCACTTAACCTCTCTGGGTCTCAGGTCCCATCTATAAAATGAGGGAAGTAATAGTACTCTTCTCAGGGACTTCCCTGGTGGCTCAGTGGATAAGACTCCGCCTGCCAATGCAGCAGACATGGGTCAATCCCTGATCTGGAAAGATCCCACATGCCGTGGAGCAAATAAGTCCGTGTGCTGCAACTGCTAACCCTGTGCTCTGGAGCCCGGGAGCCACAACTACTGAGCCCGTGTGTCACCGCTACTGAAGCCCACGCTCCCTAGAGCCCGTGCTCTAAGAGAAGCCACCACAACTAGGGAGTACAGCCTGCTCACAACTAGAGAAAAGCAGGCACAGCGATGAAGACCCCAGCACAGCCAAAAATTCAAAACCAAAAATAATAGTACCCTCCTGATGGAGTTGCTGTGGATAAGGAAATGACAACCCACGCCAATGTTCTCACCTGGGAAATCCCATGGACAGAGAAGCCTGGCAGGCTACAGCCCATGGGTCACAGAGTCGGACACAGCTTGGCGATGGAGCAACAACATAGAGTTGCTGTGAGAATGAATGAGTTAATAGATCTAAGGCCATAGAGTAGGACCGGGTACAGAGTAAGTGCTATTATCAAAGCACTTTGTTAACTATAACTATTTTTGTTGTCGTTTGTTAACTATGCTTATCTACCAATTGAACGTTAACCACTGGACTGAAGGCCTGTCCAGCGGATGCATTATTTTATTACATCGTTGGCCCAAGCCCCCACCTGTGGACAAGAACCACCAAGGGACAGTGACCGGCAGCGGTGAGCCCAGGCTGTCCCCCGCCACGACCAGACTGGAGGATGGCCCACACAACAGATGCCAGCCCCAGAGCCCAGACCCACCCACCCTGCCACCAGGACCAGCAAAGAGCCTTTTCAAACCGTCACAGCTGGGGACTGCCCTGGTGGTTCCGTGGCTAAGACACCGAGCTCCTAATGCAGGGGGCCCAGGTTTGATCCCTGGTCAGGGAACTAGATCCCACACGCTGCAAGTAAGAATCCACATGCCACAACTAAAGACTGAAAATCCCACATCTGGGCTGGGTCTTCCAAAGCTCTTCTGGCCACTAAGACCCAGTACAGCCAAATAAATAAAAATAAACATTAAAAATAAAAATCATGGCCACCAGAGCCCCTCGGTTGTTTCTCCTGCTCACTTTCCAGCCTCTATCCCCCTCTCACCGAAGGCCAGTTGGATTCTCTCCACACCTTCTCCCCTCCCCTTAAACAGACGGGAGCATCAAAGCGCGAAAAACATTGAAATTGCCAAACTCAATGTCTCTCCAGAGATAACAAATTTGCTGCAGTCTGTACTTCCAACCAGCAGCTGCAGCTCCTGACCAGTTCCAAGGCAGGCTCCCCACCCCCACTGACCAGCTTCTCATAGTCAACCCCTGCAGGGGGGTTGCCTCTCCCTCCATTGCAGAGGGGAAGGGTCAGAGCTAGGGCAGAAGGCAGAGGAGAGAAACCCAGGACAGGGCCCCCCAATGTTCAATCCACCACACCTGTTCAGCCAAGGTCACACAGAGCGGCTGACAATGAGCCTGAGATGGGCTTGTTTGTTAAAGCTCTGCCTCCAATAAACAGTAACAACATAACAGAGCCCAGCATGCATGGAGAGGTGGACCACCCACTGGAATTACAAAATCTCAATTACTCCTTGCTTCCCTCCACCCTGAGAGCTGACTGAACTTTCTTCCCGTTTTACAGATGAGAGCTCTCCTAAGAGGGGCCATGGGACTGGCCCAAAGCCATGCAGTTAGCAGGGCATTTTAAAATTAATTTTTATTGGCGTGTAGTTGCTTTACAATATTGTTAGTTTCTGCTGCTGCTGCTGCTGCTAAGTCGCTTCAGTCGTGTCCGACTCTGTGACCCCATAGACGGCAGCCCACCAGGCCCCGCCGTCCCTGGGATTCTCCAGGCAAAAACACTGGAGTGGGTTGCCGTTTCCTCCTCCAATGCATACTGAACAGCAAAATGAATCAGCTATATGTATACATACCGCCCTTTTTCGGATTTCCTTTCCGTTTAGCTCACCATAGAGCACTGAGTAGGGTTCCCTGTGCTATATAGTAGGTTCTCTTTAGTTGTCTATTTCACACATAGTATCAATAGTGTGTACATGTTAATCTCAGTCTCCTAATTCATCTCACTCCACATTCCTTTTTGGTATCCATGTGTTTGATCTCTACATTTGTGTCTCTACTTGTGCTTTGCAAATAAGATCAGCTATACCATTTTTCTAGATTCCACATATATGTGTTAATACATATTTGTTTTTCTCTTTCTGACTTACTTCACTTCTTACGACAGTCTCTAGGTCCACCCACATCTCTACAAAAGACCCAATTTCATTTCTTTTTATGGCTGAGTAATAATATTTCACTGTATATATGCCATTGAACCTCTCACCTCCCTGACTTCAAAGCTGACATTCTTCCCAACCACATCCCATAACCTTGGGTGCCTCTTACAATCTTAATTTTTCTTTTCTGCAAAATGGTTTGGTCCAGTGTTTCTTAAAATACTCTTTTTAATGAATGCCCTTGTTTAAGTAACATTAAAATCTCATACCCTTTCTGTGATCAGTATTATGAAAAACAATAAAGGGTTTGGGGGTTTGCTTATTTTCCAAAACGAAATTGTTTTCCAAAGAAGAGATTCATTTCCAAAGATCATAGGGCTGAATTGGCTTTTTCACGTGTTAACTCTTCCCAGGTCCCAGGAGGTTCCAGTGTGCACCTGCAGGAGAGCCAGGGTCTCCATGGCTCACCCACCGCACTGGGCTGGGAAACCCTGGGCTCAGTCTCTTGGGGGCTACCACTGCTCACACCGGAAGAGAGGCAGCAGAGACTTAGGGATGCCCCTCTGCAGGGGGACTCCAGGCAAGTCACTTCTCTCCAAACTTAAGTCTGTAACATGGGAATAATAATACTAGTTCTTAGCAGTGTTACCAGAATTAAATGAGTGAATACCTGTAACGAACCTAAAACATTGTCTGACCCTCAGCACTCAGTAAGTGTTGACCATGTTAGGTTCTAGGGATGTTTTATCCGGGTCATCATTCGCCTGCCCCCAGGGCAATTCCTGTAGCAAGTTCCTGAGCCTTCACTGGGTGCCAGGAGATCACTGGGGATATGTTACATTACTACAGCCTCTCGATGGTCAGGAAGACCCAGGATTGGGACTTCCTGGTGGTTCAGTGGTCAAAAATCCACCTTCTAATACAGGGGATGTAGGTTCGATCTCTGGTTGGGGAACTAAGATCCCACATGCTATGGGGGCAACCAAGCTTATACGCTGCAACTGCAGAGTCTGAGAGCCACAACTGGAGAGCTTGAGCACCACAACAAAAGATCCCGCAGAACACAAAGACCCCAGGTGCCACAGCTAAGACCGAGGCAGCCTAATTAACTATTAAAAAAAAAAAAGAAAGACCTAGAATTATCGTGGATCCCATGATCTGTGAGAATCGAAACAAATCACAGCCTCTGATTTATTTGGGTTTGAGTTCAAATATGAAGGACTTCTGTTATTTTTGTATTTGAGGAACTAGCCATCTGGGAAATTTTTTTTTAACTTAGATCTTTACCTCACTCCACACACCAAAATAAATTCCAGATGGATCTCAGATTTAAACATAAACAATGAAACCATAAATGTGCTAAAACAAAGAATCTTCAAGTGGGCAAAACACCATTATAAGTAGGACACAAAACCCAGAAACCAAAAAAGAAAAGATGAATGAATTCAACTACACAAAATGGCTTGTTTTTACATGAAAAAAAAATTATAAACAAAATTAAAAGACAAATGATAAGATCAAGGAAAATACACTTTAAAACATATTTCAGAAAAGGCCTGTTTATGGCCATACCACCCTGAACACTCCCGATCTCGTCTGATCTTAGAAGCTAAGCAGGGTCCGGCCTGGTTAGTACTTGGGTGGGAGAAAAGCGCTAACTTCTTAAAGAACTGGAAATGAATGAGAAAATGCCAAAGACCTAGTTTTTAAAAATGGGTAAAGAATATGATAAGACAATTCACAGAAAAGGACAAAAATAGCTCCCAGACATATGATAAGATCCTCAACCTCATTAACAAGGAAACACACAAAACCTGGCAGGATGTCCATGGCTTTTCATCTGCCATTTTTAAAAAACTGTCGATTATACTTTAATAAAGCCAGAAAAAATTTTTTTCATTTTAAAGTTTGTTAAGTCTTTTGGAGAAATAGGAAGTCTCATATTTGGCTGTTGTGAACTGACAACATATATGGAAGACAATTTGGCAAAATTTGATTCAGCACTTCCACTTCTAGAAATCCATCCTACAGATTTCATTCCGTGTGTGCAGAATGACTGATGTACAAGGGTATCCTTGTATAATAAATCCACACCAGTGGGAATCATTAACCAAACGTGGGACCATGGGCAAAATTACTTAACCTCTCTGGGCCTCAGTTTCCTCATCTGTAGAATGGGGATAACAATGAAACTTCCTCAGAGATTGTTGTCAAATATGCACAAAAAGCCCCTCAAAGAGTCACTCCGGGTGTAGTGAGTGCTCAGCAAATATTACCATTCATATCATTATTATAATTAATGTTGTTACTAATGGGACCCAAACTAGAGACTGGCTCTCCTGGTAGGAGTGAGGGGTTTGAGAACCTCTCATTGTCTTCCTTTAAGGAGGAATCTCGGGAAGGCGAAGTGAGATTCCAACCGTGGCTGAGTAAGTAGAAACCCAGCCTTTGTATTACACCCTTTGTATTATAGAAGCTTCCCAGTGCCTCAGTGGTAAGGAATCTGCCAGTCAATGCAGGAGACGTGGGTTCAATTCCTGGGTCAGGAAGATCTCCTGGAGAAGAAAATGGCAACCTACTTCAGTATTCTTGCCTGGAGAATCCCATGGACAGAGGAACCTGGCAGGCTACAGTTCATAGGGTCGCCAAAAGTCGGACACAACTTAGCGACTAAAACAATAGCAACAGTTACAGAAGCCTGGTCAGCAATATAAACAGGAAAAATGGCTTTCCCAGAAGCAAATCTTGACAATGCCTGCCCTGCTCTCATCCTGGGAGAAAGCATTTTGGCTAAGCAAACTGAACCATTCCTCCTTTCTTGGAAAGTCTACCCCAGTGATGGGTGAAAGCCCTGCTTAATTGAGACCAACTAATAATGACAGTAACAGCCAACATTGTTTACACATTTATTTATTTATTTGGTATAGCAGGTCTTGGTTGCAGCACACAGGGTCCTCGGTCTTCACTGCAGCATACAGGATCTTTATCTGCAGCATGTGGGATCTAGTTCCCTGACTGGGGATCAAACCCAGGTCCCCTGTATTAGGAGTGTGGAGTCTTAGCCATTAGACCCCCAGGGAAGTCCCCCTAACAGCTAACATCTTGTGGTATGTTTTCTAAATGCCATACAGAGCTAAGCACTTAACATAATAATAACATTCATTATTCCTCATACTAGTCCATCCGGGTAGGTTTATTGTTGCTCTTGTTCAGTCACTGAATCATGTCTGACTCTTTGCAACCTCATGGACTGCAGCATGCCAGACTTCCCTGTCCTTCACCATCTCCCAGAGCTTGCTCAAACTCATATCCATTGAGTCAGGGATGCCATCCTACCATCTCATCCTCTGTCACCCCTTCTCTGCTTGCCCTCAATCTTTCTCAGCCTCAGGGTCTTTTCCAATGAGTCAGCTCTTTGACATTAGGTGGCCAAAGTATTGAAGCTTTAGCTTCAGCATCAGTCCTTCCAATGAGCATTCAGAGTTGATTTCCTTTAGGATTGACTCCTTGCTCTCCAAGGCACTCTCAAGAATCTTCTCCAACACCACAGTTCAAAAGTGTCAATTCTTTGGTGCTCAGTAAGGCTTACTTACTCTTCCTGTTTTATGGAAAAGGAAACTGAGGCTGTCACTTGGGGATATTCACACAGCAGATAAGTGACAGCCCACATCTGGGCATGCGTCTCTACTGCACCAGCCTTGCCCAGATAGGCACTTCATTGTATTTTTCTGCTTAAACCACAGAGTAGCATCTTGGCTCATGTGCATCTGCTTCTTCTATATATCTGTCACTGTGAATCAGCCCCAGAGGCAGGACCTCTCTGAGCACAAGAACAAAATTGGGGTTGGAAGACTTCCTTGGTCGTCCAGGGGTTGGACTCCATGCTTTCACTGTAGGGGATGTGAGTTTGATCCCTGGTTGGGGAGCTAACATCCCATATGCCTTGCTGCAAGGCCAAGGGGGGAAATAAATGGGTTTGGAGCTTAGGAGGCATGGGCCAGGTCATGGGGCCCATCCAGCCTATGTGAGACTCCCATTTCTGTCCTCATCTCTGTCTTCAGAAAGAAACGGTCTCAAGGCAGCACAGCCAGCAACAGCAGAACCAACTCGCCCTCGCTACTTCCTACTGCATCTCTGCGTAGCGCCTCAATGCCGAAGAAGCCCAGGCAAATGCTGTGCTGGCAGGCAGGGTGAAATGAAGTCCTCCACATGCTCCTACAATGGCAAGAGGGCCCTGAGCAGAACCAGAATTCCACTTGAGGCCATGGCGCCCCATTCCTTCACGCACACACACGCACACGTGGCTGCCAGCTGTCCTGCTAATTACCTTCCCAATAAAGGAGGGGTCAGCATGGGGGGTGGGGGATGGTGCACTGTAAGAGCACGGCTTCCCAGAATCTTCGTAGTCCCTTCTGCACAAGATAAATTGTTGTCTCTGATTCAATTTCTTCCTCCCTCACCCCCACCCTGCTTGGCTTCCTAAAACAATAAGAAAACACATTTCTCATCACAGCATTTAATTCTTCAGGCAGGAAAAAGGAGCTACACATCTGGTTCTGTGCACATAATGAGGAGGGAAAGAGAAGGTGGGGAGAGGCAGGTAGAATCCAGGGAAAGACAGAGCAGGGGAAAAGGCTCAAAAGGAAAATCTCAGGGGTTCAGGATGCAGCTCGCTCTGCTGCGGTCATCATTCTTCCACTCCACTGGAACCCACTGAGGCAGGCCCTGGTGTATGTTGGACAGACAGGAAAGAGAAACACATGGTCCAGGATTCACCATGTAAGGGAAGACACTGATCTATAAGCCACCAACGATTGGGCTGGCTAAAAAGTTTGTTCAGCTTTTCCCATAAGATGTTATGGAAACACCCAAATCTATTAGGCAACCCAGTAGATTACAGAATTCCATGAACTCTGATAGGGAAAAGTTCTAGGCTTTGAGGGAGCAAAGACATGGGAAGGCTTCACTCTGGCTATGGGAGGTTTTGCAGTGAATGAGGCATTCATGCAGCCTCTTAGAAATTCACCAGGCTCGTGGCCTGGGAAGGGAAAATGTCACTTTAATAAAGGCATTCTCAGGAGTTCCCTGGGGGTCCAGTGGTTAAGAATCCACCTGCCAATGGAAGAGGATGCAGGTTTGATCCTCATCAAGGAACTAAGATCCCACAACTTCTGAGCCACTGTGCCACAATTAGAGTCCATGCACCACAGCATAAGATTTTGCAACTAAGACATGATGCAGCAGATAAATAAATAAAGACATTTAATAAAAATGTTTTAAATTAATGGAATTCTAATACTGCAATGGTTAAACATGTACTGGGCTTTACAGCTAGCAAAGTGCTATTGCACTCATCTCATTTAACCTCACGCCATCCCTATGAAGCAGGGATTATTCTATCACACCCATTCTGGAGAGAAAAAAACAGAGGATTAATGGCTTGCCTGGGTCTCCATAGTCAGTCAGTAATAGAACTGAAATTCCAGCTCAGGTTTATATGACTCCAAGATCAGTGCTGTTTCTATAACCCTAGAGATGCCAGTTTGCTTCCCAGGAGAAGGGTACTGCCAGGGAGGCAGCAAGAATAGAATGGGGTCCAGGTGGAGTTAAGGAGGGATGTGGACAAATAGCCATGGCCTCCCCAAACTGGTCGGCTACGTCCCCAGGCCAATCCACACATACTAGGTCTGGGCTGGGAGAGCCCCTGTCCCCAAGATGACAGTCTCATCCTGGCAGTCAGTGTGACAGTGGGTATGGTTCGTGTTTTTTATAGAAAGATGTCTTGTCTGGTGGCTTGGACTTGCTGTTGCCTTGTAATTACGGCTCGTTCTCTCTCTCTCTCTTTCTATATATATATATATACTACATAGAATCAGTTGCTATTTTGAAAATGGACTGAAGGACAAGGAACAAGGATATGACTTTCTGTAGCACTTACAATGTACTGGGTGATAATCTGTCCATCTCACTGGCTCCCCTGACAACACCATCAAAGGAAATACTACAACCCCCACTGTGTAGAGGAGGAAACTGAGTCCCAGAGTATGAAGCTACTTGCCCAAGGTCTCTGACCTGACTCCTGAGTCACTCATTCTTTTTCACCATAAATGTTCAGAAAAGGAACAGAGGTCATCAGGACCCACACCGCCTGAGGGTCACTCTGCAGCTTCCTCTTGAATGTCCCAGGGCTCTGCAGAGAGGCCCTCATCCTCATTTTTAAGACGATTAGTGTCAATGTTAATAATTTAGTGCTAACACTGATTTATCAGAGCATGATTCTGGCAGTTGTCACCACAAAGTTAAACCAGACCACAAGAGAAAACCGGAACTCCGAGGGATGCCATTTTAACATCAAGGGAAGTTCGACCCTAAGAAATAGAAACCATAAAAACACAACTGCAGAATCTCCTCAAGGTCAAGGGTTTCTGGAGCCTGGAGATAGGAGGAGATTTCAATATCTCAAAGGCCAACAGATGCAAAGCCTGATTACTTGTGGAGGTAGCCCAGGAAGGGGTTGCCCATTTTGGCAGCAGGCTGAAGAACTGAACAGTGAAGGGCCTCAAAGCCTGCCTGGGACATGGAGTGCATGACCACCTCCTTCCCGCTTTTTTTTTTTTTTTTTTTTTTAATTGGCTGTGCTGGGTCTTAGTTGGGATACACAGGAACTTCAATCTTTTTTTTTTTTTTTAGGAACTTGTGGCATGTGGGATCTAGTTCCCTGACCAGGGATCGAACCCAGGCCACAAGCATTAGGAGCGATGAGTCTTAGCCACTGGACTATCAGGGAAGGCCCAACCACCTTCTTTTTAATCCGTGATGTCCCTGACAGAACATTTAGACTGGATCTTAGTAGGGTCCATCAACGCCACTGATAAGAATCCAGCCAGCATTGTGGCCAATAACTCTATTATATAACCTCAACCATCTGAGAAGGTGACCCCCAAAACTACTTGCAAAAGCATAATTATCTCCTTAATGTGTAAAGATCTTTCATTCTCAAATACAGAAAAGTTTGAAAGACTCAACCCCACAGGATGAATATTTTTAGATGCTGAAGTGAAGAGTCTGTGCATATTGGTATTTCAATATTTGTAATGTTGGAGAATTTGGCTTATTTGAGTAGCAAGCCAGCCTTTGATGCCAATCTAAATTGTAAAAATTGAGTTAGATATGTGATTTTAAGTTGAAAACAAATCATCAAACTCATATACAGTCTTGGAACATTTAAGATAATTTCATATTCTCTTGGATTTATAAGAATTACTTAAAATTACTTGGGAAGGTTTATGAGTCAGATAATAAAGCATACTACTTAAATTTCTCAAAAAGCATTTTACATATGTGAAGGTGTTTGAATAGGTTGGTAAACAAAACAAACATCATCCTAAAGCCCTTAGGAAAAAAAAAAAAAAAAAATTTATAAGCTAAATCTCAAAACTTAAGGAAGAATTAGATTTTTATGAAATTTATAACTTTAATAAATTAAATAATCCTTTTAAAACCCAAAGTACAGCAGAAACCAACAGAATACTATAAAGCATTTAATCCTCCAATTAAAAATAAATTTAAAAAAACACCAAAATATCTTCTGGATATTTTTTTCTGTGCATACAAACTGTCTTTTGAGGATTGAAAGAAATCTCACACTGACATAGAGTGCTTCCTACATGCTCAGAGCTAATGCTTTAAATGAATGATCTCATTTAGTCCTTACGACAGCGCTATAAAGTAGGTACTATCATTATCTCCATCTCCGGGCAGAGAATGTGGGAGCCAGGATTCTGAACTGGGGCAGTTGAAATTTCAGAGCCATTTGTCTTAATCCCTGTGCCACAAGTTCCTGTGTAAAAAAGAAACCTGTCTCAGGGCTGGCTCAGAAACACCATTAAACAGCCTGGTAGCTGGCCTCTTCATCCTACATTCATTAGTGCCTGAGTCACAGCTCCTGTCCTCAGCTCTGGACTTATCTCTATAGCTCTGCTTCTCACTGTGTGTTCCAAGAACCAGCCGCCTGGGCATCACCTGAGAGATTGTTAAAAATTCAGTGTCTCGGGCTCCACCTCAATCTTTCTGAATGAGACCTCGTATTCACAGGCTGTCCCCGGGATGTAGCTGCCCACCCAGTTAGAGAAGCCTGGCTCTATAGTATTATGAAAACTTAGGATCAGCCTCGCTCTACCTGGCAAAACAAGTTGCTGCTCCACTGTCCCCTTCCCCAGAGAACCCCACCTCCTGTGGTCAAGCAGTGTTAATAGGAGGGATGCAAAGCCACTTGGCCCAGCCGTTTAGTGGCTGCGAGGCTCTTCCACCGTCAAAGTTCCGCCAGCCACTGGCTGCAGAGAAAGGTAAATTTTGTTGAACTGCCCAAGGCCACGCTAATCTTTAATTATGCCGTTAATGTCTGTCTCCCCCCAGGTAGCTGTTATGCCAGCAGTTACGGTGGTGCCCTGGCTGGAAACAGCTTGCAGATTTCCTGACAGCATTAATGGAAGTTTTGCAAATTGATTCGGGGAGATTAGGTGGAGAGAGGCTGGCGTGACTTGACATGAAGCCGATTCCAAGCAGCTCAGATCCTCCTGTCCTTGATCCCTGCCCAGGGCAAGGAGAAAGAGTTGGCATCAGGAGACCCGGGTTCCAGGGCTGGCTCTGCTGCAGTGGACCTGTGTCCTCGAGCCTGCCACTCTGTATCTGAGCCTCGTCTTTAAAATGAGCAGGTTGAGCTCGTCTAGGTTCACCGATGGTTTTGTTTCTCCCAGCTTGAACAGCTCTGAGTCTGAGAAGCTGTCAGAATGGCTTTGTTCTCGGAGAGGACGAACTTCCTTCCCTCCTTCTTTTCCTCATCCATTCATTCCCTCACCTCTTCATTCAGTACACATAACTAGAACCACACAAGGCTCTGCAGTAGGCACTCGGGACACAGATAGGAGTTAGCTGCTTTGGGCTGGCATGGTTACCCTCAGGGAAACCAAAGCCAAGCTGTGCTCACCGTGGACTGGACCAGTTTGGCCTCAGGTTCAGACTACACTGGCCCCGGCTCCAGCATCCCCTCTGCTCCAAGACCTGGAGGAGGGAGAGGACTAGAAGAGGCAGTGAGATGGGGCAGAAAGAGAAGTGGCCTTGGCGCCAGGGGCTTGGTTTCTGGAACCAGCTCTGCCTGTAACTGTTACGTGACCTTGGACAAGTCACTTGCTATTTCTAGAGTCTTCTTCTCTAGGATATGGGGGAAATGCAGATGATGATAATTCCTCTTCTGTCTTGCAAGAGGAGTAATTGAAAAGAACGCCTCTTGTGAATCCAAGGGCCTTTTGCATGGGGATGGGGGAGAAGGATTATTCAGTTGCCAGGGAGCGGCCCTGCCCATTTCCAAGAACTCCAGCCAGGGGGCAGAGTTCCCAGGGGGCCAGGTGTTGGCTGAAATCTCTACCACCCCTGTCCCCATCTCATGAGTGACTATGACCACAAAGCTTTTAAAATATTCCCAGGGAGACACGTAGGGTAGGGACAAGGGGGAAATGGACCCAGGATAGAAGGAAGTGGAGTCAGAGCAAAGATGAAGAATGGGGCTCTGCCCCATTCCCTGTGGGTGGTCCCAAGTAGGGGGACCGGATCCTCCAGTGTATCCCCATCTCTAAACCACCCCATTGCAGGAATCAAGGACCCATCCCGACTCCATATGCCAGCCAGGGGATGTGACTGACTTGGGGAAGTGGACCTGGCCCACACCCAGTCGGGGTAGTTAGGAGACAACTTGGGCCTTCAGGCTGTTGGCATGCTCAAGGGGTATTCCTCTAAACTGGGCTTCCACTACATCTCTGCCCTTGTTTCCCTCTAGCTTTGCTCCTCTCTCCCGCTGTGTACCACAGCCTCTGTGTCTTCATCCTCTCTGAAAGGCTGGCCCAAATTTTGCCCGACACCAGAGTCCCTGACTCCAGACAGAGCCTCTGGCACCTAAGGGCTCTCCATGGCCCCACCCCCTCCCTCATCACTGCCACCAGCAGCAAGAAGGGTTTATGGGCCTGGGTTTGATTCTAAAAATAAGTTTTCAATTACAGTTGAGAGGTGTGAGAGAACGCTGCCTCGGGCAGGCAGCCCCTCTCAGAGGCTTCCTCTCCAACAGATGGTTTGTAGCATTTTTAATTAATGAGAGATGTGCAGATGGGGGACCCTTAATAGCCTGCCGCAAAATGTAGAGGCTGGGGAAGGGTGGAGCGGAGCTGGCCCAGGCAGACTCTGAGCCAGGGAGTGCTGTCCAGGTTGGAGACGGGAGCCCTGCCCTGAGCCCAGCATGCAGCACCGGGCGAGCCCTGGGGATGAGAAAGCCTTGCACCTCAGGTTCTCTGGCCCCCACACCAGCACACAGGAAAGGAAGGCACATGGAAGGGCAAGCAGCTCTGTAAAACCTAGAAGGACATGAAGGGCCTCTGCACACCTTGCTTCAGGATATTTTATGTCCCTCTAATCTGAACGCCCCCTTTCCCCAGATCTACATCTTGAGCAAGTCTTTTAATGTCTCTGAGCCTTAATATTCTCATGGGGGAGATAAGGATTGGAGAATCATAAACCTACAGGATTGAAAGAATCATAAAGTCCAAACTGTTCCACCCCCAGGGCTTGAACACCTACCAAATCTCTCCTGCCAAGAGGTGGTCTGGAAAAAAAAAAAAAGGTGGCCTGGTCACCAAGGCCAAGGCCCCACTTCCTCCAAGCGTCACACAGCAACCAGTTTTACGCACAATCAACTCTGACACAAAAGTCGACCTTACGATAAGGTGGACTCTGCCTCCCTAAGTATGATCATTGTGGAAAATTAAGGAGACGTGGTATATGAAGTTGCTTTGCAAACTGACTGTTCAGTTCAGTTCAGTTCAGTCGCTCAGTCGTGTCCGACTCTTTGCAACCCCATGAATCGCAGCATGCCAGGCCCCCCTGTCCATCACCAACTCCATGTACATCGAGTCTGTGATGCCATCCAGCCATCTCATCCTCTGTCGTCCCCTTCTCCTCCTGTCCCCAATCCCTCCCAGCATCAGAGTCTTTTCCAATGAGTCAACTCTTTGCATGAGGTGGCCAAAGTACTGGAGTTTCAGCTTTAGCATCATTCCTTCCAAAGAAATCCCAGGGCTGATCTCCTTCAGAATGGACTGGTTGGATCTCCTTGCAGTCCAAGGGACTCTCAAGAGTCTTCTCCAACACCACAGTTCAAAAGCATCAATTCTTCGGTGCTCAGCTTTCTTCACAGTCCAACTCTCACATCCATACATGACCACTGGAAAAACCATACCCTTGACTAGACGGACCTTTGTTGGCAAAGTTAATGTCTCTGCTTTTCAATATGCTATCGAGGTTGGTCATAACTTTCCTTCCAAGGAGTAAGCGTCTTCTAATTTCATGTCTGCAGTCACCATCTGCAGTGATTTTGGAGCCCCAAAAAATAAAGTCTGACACTGTTTCCACTGTTTCCCCATCTATTTCCCATGAAGTGATGGGACCAGATGCCATGATCTTCGTTTTCTGAATGTTGAGTTTTAAGCCAACTTTTTCACTCTCCTCTTTCACCTTCATCAAGAGGCTTTTTAGTTCCTCTTCACTTTCTGCCATAAGGATGGTGTCATCTGCCTATCTGAGGTTATTGATATTTCTCCCAGCAATCTTGATTCCAGCTTGTGCTTCTTCCAGTCCAGCATTTCTCATGATGTACTCTGCATATAAGTTAAATAAGCAGGGTGACAATATACAGCTTGACGTACTCCTTTTCCTATTTGGAACCAGTCTGTTGTTGCATGTCCAGTTCTAACTGTTGCTTCCTAACCTGCATACAAATTTCTCAAGAGGCAGGTCAGGTGGTCTGGTATGCCCATCTCTTTCAGAATTTTCCACAGTTTATTGTGATCCACACAGTCAAAGGCTTTGGCATAGTCAATAAAGCACACTGACTGCAACTATCTTTAATTATGAGAAAAGATGATCTGGGGCCAGAAGTGGAGAAAGTAGGGGGGTCAGCCAACACAAGGTCCCCAAACAGCACCCCAAGCCTTGCTACAGAAGCCCCACCAGGTGATAACTCACCACCTCCTAATCTACCTCAGATGCCTCTTGGGCTCAACAAATGGGAAAACAGCCACATAAAATGTGCCTTGGTCAGCATTAACTAGCCATCACTAGATTAACAAAGATTGCTGGAGCCCCTACCCTGAGGCAAGGACTGTTTTCAGCACTGAAGATTCAGCTGGGGACAGAAAGCATCTTCCTTTCTGGTGCAAGGGAGGTGAACAATGGACAAATCAGCATTTTATTTAAATCTCAGGAGGGAATGAGTCAGTTCAGTTCACTCAGTCGTGTCCAACTCTTTGCGACCCCATGAATCGCAGCACGCCAGGCCTTCCTGTCCATCACCAACTCCCAGAGTTCACCCAAACTCACGTCCATCGAGTCAGTGATGCCATCCAGCCATCTCATCCTCTGTCGTCCCCTTCTCCTCCTGCCCCAAATCCCTCTCAGCATCAGAGTCTTTTCCAATGAGTTAACTCTTGGCATGAGGCAATTTTTTTAAATGTTTTTTTTGGCTGTGCTGGGTCTTTGTGGCTGCTCGAGCTTTTCTCTAGTTGCAGCAAGCAGGGGCTACTCTCCGTTGCAGTGTGCGGACTTCTCATTGCTGTGGCTTCTCTTGTTTCAGAGCACAGGCTCTAGGGCATGGAGGCTTTGCTAGCTGCAGCAGGTGGGCTCAGTAGCTATGGCTCCCAGGCTCCAGAGCACAGGTTCAATAGCTGTGCTAAACGGGCTTAGCTGCTCTGCAGCATGTGGGATCTTCCCACACCAGGGAAGAGGGTGTCTTCTGCATTGGCAGGTGGATTCTTGACCACCAAGCCACCAGAGAAGTCCAAGGCAGGGTACTTCTTTAAAAAGGGAAGTGTAATTAAATTAAGTGAGGGAGCAGCTAGGCAAAGGTCTGGGGAGGAGTGTTCTGGGCTGAGAAAAAGCCAGGTCCCTAAGATGGAGACAAGCTTGACAGGAGGAGCAGGAAGGAGGCCGGTGTAGCTGGGAAGAAGTGGAGGGGCTGGGGAGGGTGAGAGAGGCGGCAGGAGAGGCAGGTGGGGTTGTGTGATGTATGGCCTCTGAGGTCACTGTGACGGTGGGTGGGGGCAGGGGATACAGGAGCCCCTCCTTGGCAGGAGTCTTCCTCCCAGTCTGGCCACAGCAAAGCTCTCCCACTCCCAAGCTCATGTTCTGCAGCTGCTTAAGATTCTGCGGGGACAAGGAGGTGGCAAACTATTTGTCATCCACTGGGGCATCACCAAAGAGAAGCAGAATGGTGAGGGGGAGCTGCCTGGACGGCTCCAAGGACTGAGGAAGAGGTGCTTCATCATTCATGAGAGACAGGGGGTGTGAATTTCAATGGGGAAGGGAAAAAAATAAAAAAACATTTTTTAAAAAAAGTAGACAAAGTAGGCTGAGAGAAAGAGAATGCCAAATAATAATAGCAGCTAACACTGTGTGCCAGGCACTCTCTTCTTAAAACTTCAGTCTTTTCGCCTTCCAAACAACCCAGTTAGGTGCTATTTTATGATTCCCATGTTATAGATGAGGAAACTGAGGCACAGAGCAGTTCACTGAGAGTCAACCTGTCGCATGAGAGAGCCGAGACTCAACCCAGGCAAGCTGGCTTCAGAGTCCACACTCATTAGCTCTGCAGAAACAGAACAAAGATGGCGTGAAGAGAAGCAGGCTGAGCGAGGAGGAGGGAACCTCAGGGGACAGATTTTGCCTCTCATACTATTTCCTCACCATAAAAGTCAATGGTGAGGCTACCCATTCAGTGCTTGGGAATTTAACAAAGTGCTTTCCTATTTGATCCAAAATGACTCTGAAGTAGGTACTATCATCCTCCCCAATTTATAGATAAGGACACTAAGACTCAAGAGGTTAAGTAACCTTAACCAGGAAGTGCTAAAGCCAAAATTCAAATACAAGGTTTGCCTGACTCCAAATCCCACGCTCTTTCCTTCATCCAAAAAGCATTTACCAACATTATAAAGTGGCAGGCACTGGACCAAGCATTCAGTCGTGGGGAAGACAATGCCTTTGGGAGGATCCCTTAGTTAGTTACCCTGTCTCCTACACTCTATGCTCAGCCCCTCTCTATGAATAAAGGACACTCATCTTACTCCTGGCTAAAGCACTCTAGAGCCAGGGGGAGGGAAGGAAAGAACATGCATGAGCTCGTCTCTGTGCTTCGTACTTTCAGGGATGACATCACTGAGCCCTCCATCAGCTCAGCAGGGGAAGATGTGGCTGGGACCACTTTGCCTACCCAGAGTCATTCACGCTTCCCTACCTCTCATCATGAGAACCCTGGTCTTAACTAGAGTGTCCACATGCCTCACTAAACACATTTCAAAGTTTTATTCCAACTAGGTGTGGCCATAAGACTAAGCTGTGGCTAACAAACTACAGAGGAAATCATGGGGGGACTTCTGGAAAGGCTCCACAAAACAATGACAGCCTCATGAGGTGGGCTCTTTGCACCCTTTCTCCTTTTTCTTCTGTTTCCTGTTCTGAACTGGTTATGATGGCTGAAGTCCCGACAGACATCACAGATCATAAAGGCAACCTTAAAAATGGAAATCGCATGCACAATCATGGAGCAAAAAAGATTAGGGCCCTGGATCCCAGAGGATACTCAGTTCAGTTCAGTTCAGTCACAACCCGATGAATTTGCAGCACGCCAGGCCTCCCTGTCCATCACCAACTCCCAGAGTCCACCCAAACCCATGTCCATTGAGTCGGTGATGCCATCCAACCATCTCATCCTCTGTCGTCCCCTTCTCCTCCTGCGCTCAATCTTTCCCAGCATCAAGGTCTTTTCAAATGAGTCAGCTCTTCATATCAGGTGGCCAAAGTATTAGAGTTTCAGCTTCAACATCAGTCCTACCAATGAACACCCTTAGAATCCTACCAATGAACAAGTCCTACCAATGAACACCTACCAGTGAACATTCCTTAGAGGATACTAAGGAACCACTATTCAAGCCCTGAGCTCCCTGTTTTCAAGACATAAACTTCTACATGGCTAAAGTTACTTATTCCAGTTACTGGAAGTCAAGGGCATGTCTTAACAGATACAGTAGTCATTACCATCATCCCATATGGAAACTGAAGCTGGCAGTTTGCTCCAAATCCCACAGCTAAGCAAGGGAAAGCAGCAGCTTTCAAACTTGAATTTGCGTGTTTCCAGAAGTCACAATTCTCCCATCCCTTTGGTAAGAGCCTGTTCACTTTAATTTATGAGAAGGCACAAGCAATACAGTAGAGAGGTTTTTTTAAATTATTTATTCGGTTGTGTTGGTTCTTCTCTGCTTTACACGGGTTTTTCTCTAGTTGCGGAGAGTGGGGGCTACTCTCCAGTTGTGGTGCAGGGGCTTCTCATTGCAGTGGCTTCTTTTGTTGCAGAGCATGGGCTTGACAGGTGTGGTACACAGGCTCAGTTGCCCTGTGGCATGTGGAATCTCCCTGAACCAGGGATCAAACCCATGTCACCTGCGTTGGCAGGTGAATTCTTAACCACCGGCCCACCAAGGAAGTCCACAGTAGAGTTCTAAACAGCCAACAACCCCTACATCCCCTGCTCTGGTCTTAAGGATGCCCATCAGAGCAGACTGTCTTCCTCCCCATTTATGCACTCTAGTAGATCAATTAACTCTATACTGGACAGAGGACAGATTTCTTATCTCCCATGTAACATTTCGTTTGCCTCCAAGACCCAAGTCACCAGGCCTTTTCAGGACTCCTGGGAAAAAGTCCCTAAACTCATTCTTGTGCAGACTTGACAATGTGCTCTACTCTAAGTTACAACTTGTGTATATCAACTCCTTAGAATTTTCTAGATGCCAGATAATGGTGTCTGTGAATAAACATAGTTCTACTTCTTCCTTCGCAATCTGGATGCCTTTTATTTCTTTTTCTTGTCTACGTGCACTAGCTAAACCTTAGTGATATGATGAATCAATGAGGTGAGAGCGGACATCCTTGCTTAGCATCGTTCCTGATCTTAGGTGGAAAGCATTCAGGCTTTCACCATTAACTATGTTCTTTCCTGTGGGTTTTTTTAACAGGTGCCTTTTATCAGGTTAAGGAACTTCCCTTCCACTCTAAGTTTACTGAATCGTATCATGAATTTTGTAAATAACTTTTTGTGTGCATGTTGAGGTGACTGTGGGTTTTGTCCTTATTCTAATATGGAGTATTATATTCATTGATTTGAGGATATCAAAACAACTTTTCATGCCTGGGATAAACCCCAGTTGGTCATAATGTATAATCTTTTTTATGTGATGTTGGATTTGGCTTGCTATTTTATTGAGGACTTTTGCTCAGATATTATTCTGCAGTTTTCTTAAATATCGGGAATATTGCTGTGTTGGAGATCCCCAAGACCACCCCCACCCAAGTTCAACGATTCACTAGGAAAATTCAAAGGGCTCTGCACAGTCATACTCACAGCTATAATTTATTACAGAAACAGGATACAAAGCAACATCAGCAAAGGAAAAGGCGTATGGGATTAAGTCCAGAGGAAGCCAAGTGCAAGTTTTCAAGGACCCTCTCAGTGGAGTCAGACAGAACACTCTTAATTCTCCCAGCAAGAAACTGTGACAACACCTGTGAAATGTTGCCAACCAGGAAAGTTCATTAGGTTTTTATTCATAAGTTCATAAGTTTTTATTAGAGTCTGGTCATATGGGCACCTGGTGCCTGACACATACCCCAACTCCAGATTCCCAGAGGAAGGCAAATGTTAAGCCGTCTTGCTGACAGTTAAGGCACAGTGAGCCTCTCTTATCAGTTAGGGCAGTGGGATACTCCTCAAATCCAAGGTACCAGATGCCAACCAAGAACCTACCGTGGAGGCCTTTCAAAGGACAGGTGTCAGGCCTGCCGTGTTAACTCTTGTCTGCACATTCGTATTTATAACAAAAAACCAGAAAGCAGATAATGCTTAATACAAAAGAATTCAATGCTAATGTTGGAATTTTAGCCACAGGAGGTCAGGAGGGTTGAGTATCATAACGTTCTTGGTGCCATGAATTCACACTCCTTCAGCTTACCCACATGAAAGTGGAAAGTTCAAGCCTGTGTCTCTGGAACATTCCATCTGGATTGACAGAAAAAGGCCTCTCAGTTCATGTTGTACAGTGTTTGGGGAGAAATACTTTCCCAGCACTGTAGGGGAAAGTGGATTTACAGGCCTGTGGTCTTTCGGCAACATTAGTCTCCTATCCCCTTGCCCAGAGCTGCCCAAGTTTCATCAGTCAGAGTCTGGGGTAGAGATTCAGGTGTGCCCAAGGGGAAACAGGAGAGTAAACACTCATTTGACACCCCCTTTGGCACGTGGTCAGGCATCCAACCAGCCTCCAGGCAGTGTGATCCTGGTCCTACAGACAAAGCGATGCTGACCACTTATTGAGTTCTACTGGCTACAGCCAGACGCTTGCAGGATTATCCTGCACTAGTCGATTTTACTCTATGTGTGTCACAAACTGTACCTCTAACCCTTCTCTGATGCATATCATTGATGATCATAAAAAATTAATAATAATGGCTAAGCAGTTGTTAAGCACAAAGTATGAATCGAACAGTCTGTGAAGCAATTTGCACAAACTTATCCCTGCAACAGTCCTATCAGATAGGAACAATATTATCCCCCTTTTAAAGATGGAAAAACTGAGGTTAGGTAACTGGCCCCAGGTAACACAGCAGATAGGTAGCAGAGATGGAGTAAGATCCCATGCACTCTGTCTCCTAAGCCAGCATACTTAACTGCCAGCACAACCCCGCTTCACAAAGACAACACCATGACCTGGGGTTTCCAACACCGTCCTCCCCACAGGATAGCCTGTCACATCCTCTGACTGGGACTGGGGGTGAGGTCAAAAGAGCACTAACTGAGGCTGAAGTTTAGTGAAGACAAAGCATACAAGCAATGATACACAAGTGAGCGGATCATAGACAGTTCAAGCTTCCTTTAGTGGGACCATCTTCAGAGGACCTCTAGAAATGCAGGGGCATTCTTGGCTGTCACAATGAATGGGGGTATACCAGCCCTTAGTGCCCAGGTGCCAAGAATGTGCAACACTCCACAGTGGAGAGAACAATACCACAATAAACAGTGCCTCCCAGACGTCAACAGCACTGCCACTAACAAA